>NC_064578.1:26662291-26972250 GCF_937001465.1 Orcinus orca | reverse complement strand
CTCTGATGAAGGCTTGGCATGTGCAGTTTCCAGAAAAGAGTGGCCTAGATAAGAGATGGCATATGGCTTGATCCTCCGTGCTAGCTCTGATTGGTTGGGAATGGCTGCCTGCTGCCTAGTGTTGAAAAAGCTCCTGAGGCCAAAGCCCAGTTCAGCAGCAAGGAGCATAGGATTGATTAGTGATGTCTGCCACAGGCATGGGAATGGGGAGGTGCAGCACACATGCACACATGTGGTTGCCTAGCTAGGCCTTGCTCTGAATCTGGCAGAGGTGATGTGACCCAAAGCCACATCCTTGATGAGCACACACAGAGCATAAGGTATCAGGGATAAGAAGCCTCAGGGTAACTCTCCTCCCATTCCTGGGTGATAGTGCTGAAAAGGGGCTCACCTTTGCAGAGCCACTGCTGGGCACCCAGTCTTCCAGTACAAGGTCACTACCGTTTTCCTGATGAGGAGCTCGAAGCTGAGAGAGTCCCTCACCCCCTCCACACCCATATAAGGGGCAGCTGGAGGCCAGTGGGGGGAGGGTGGGAGACGGTGGACTGCCTGGAAGAGGCAGAGCCCAGCAGGCAGGCGTGTTGAGGGGAGGCTCTGTGCACCTAGGTGGATGAAGCGGCCCCGCTGTGGAGTACCAGACCAGTTCGGGGTACACGTGAAAGCCAATCTGCGGCGGCGGAAGCGCTATGCCCTCACCGGGAGGAAGTGGAACAACCACCACCTGACCTTCAGGTAGGGAACCTGGCTGCCCAGGGTGGTGTCCCCCCAGGGTACCCTCCAGAAGCAGCTGGCCCCTCTCTGCCTGGCCTGAGGCCTCAGGCTTCCCAGTGGGCTCCTCTGGAAGGCTTCCTTTCCCAGCAGCCCACTGCAGGGTGTCCGGCCTAGCTATCCAACCTTGCCAATCCCGCTCCCATGCTGATTAGATCGGTCACCCCACTCACCCACCCACCCCAGGAAGTCTCCCTCCAGAGAAGGGCAGGACCTTTGAACTGCTTCTGCTCTGTCCTCCTTCCCTCCATCCCCTGACCCGCCAGCAACCTAGGGCTGGCCTCACCTGCCCAGATGGGCTCCTGCACCAGTGCAAACTGGGGGCTTCAGGCGTCTGAAGGGTAAGGGAGGACTGGGGTGCCTGAATCCAGGCAGATGCAAGCAGGCAAGCAGCAAGTCACCCGCGCAGACCCTGGTTCAAGCACCCTCCTCCTTTCCACTGAGTCCTTTGGCAAGAAACCCCCCTGAGCCTTGAGCTCTGTGGCAGGCCCCAAGGGTTCCCCCTTCCTGTTCCAATCCAGCCACGACCCCACCCGCAGCTCCATCTCCTGAGGAAGAGCAGCCCACAGGGTCGCATAGACCCAGGCTGCCAGAGTGAATTCATGATCCATGAGTTGATTCGTGATCTTTGATGGAGATCTGTCCAGCACATGGACTCTTAATCTGCTTTATGTGGGAGATAACAGGCTTCATCATGCTGTGTGTGTGTGAGTGTGTGTCTGTGTGTGTGATGCTTGTTAATGTTTAACATTTACATGTTCTCAGAATAAAATTATGTAAGAAAGAAAAAGTCAGAATATGTACCCTTTATAGGCATCACAGTTTTGTTTGGGTCAAGTGTGAGGCAGAGTTGCCTTTAGTCTGTACTCTTCAAGGCAGTGGAAATCTAGAAGGACAGATACTTATTATTAGGGGCTGGTATATTTGCTTAATATTTATCTGCAAGAATGATAGAATTGTTTTTAGGAGAATATGCATAGTAGGGTAAAATATAAGGGGAGAAAGAGCTCTTTTAGAATTATACATAGATTTAACCTACTAAATTGCATAACATTGGTAGTAGAGAAACAGCATGGCATGTTGGAAAGAGGTATGTTCTGGAAGCCAGCAGTCCTGAGTTTGAACAGGCTTCATCATGCTTTTGTCATGTGCAGGCTCATATATGCCCATGTTCTACCTGAGTTCAGTCATTTAATCCTCCCAGGCGCTCCATGATGAAAGCGCTGTCCTCCTTTTCCCACTTTACAGGTGATGAAACTAAAATTCAGAGAGACTAAGTCACTTGCCCAAGGTCACACAGAAAATGTTAGAGCCAAGCCTTGAACTCAGGTCACCCTGACCCTGGAGCCCAACATTCAGAACCTCTTGGCCTGTGTTTCCCAAACCTCAGCCATTTGCATCCCACTTTCTAGGTCTTTCTCTTGGCTCTGTGTCACCTATACTTTTAATTACTTAATGTTTTTCTTTCTTAAAATAAGCTTATTTGGCACATTGCAACCTTATTCAGTGATCTCCTAATGAATTCCTTGGCTTCACGTTCGTTCTTTTTTTTTTTAAATTCATGTCAAAGTAAACTAACCGTTGATATTGATGAGCATTGTCCGTGAACCAGCTCAGATCTTATCCCCTTTCCTTCAGACCATGTGTCCCCGCCCCCAGCCCAGTGAGTGCTAGCAGTGGACAGCAGCCCCAGGCCCTGTGTTCACTCACACCTCTCTCTGCCCACCTGCAGCATCCAGAACTACACGGAGAAGCTGGGCTGGTACCACTCGCTGGAGGCGGTGCGTCGGGCCTTCCGCGTGTGGGAGCAGGCCACGCCCCTGGTCTTCCAGGAGGTACCCTATGAGGACATCCGGCTGCGGCGGCAGAAGGAGGCCGACATCATGGTACTCTTTGCCTCTGGCTTCCACGGCGACAGCTCACCGTTTGATGGCACAGGTGGCTTTCTGGCCCACGCCTATTTCCCTGGCCCTGGTCTGGGCGGGGACACCCATTTCGATGCGGATGAGCCCTGGACCTTCTCCAGCACTGACCTGCATGGTGAGAACAGCTGGTCAGGGTGACAACAGGGGAGGTGAGCTGGAGCCTCAGGGCTCAGAGGAGAGAGCATCCCCTGTGCAGTCCTCGGGAGCAGTGACGCTTGGTCTCAGTCTCCTGCCCATCATCTCCAAGCGGGGGTGGTAGGGAAGGGAAGGGATCATCGTACCCATTTTCCAGATGGGGAAGCTAGAGGCCCAGAAGTCAGAGCAGTTTAGCTTCTTCTAAGAGTAAAGCATGGCCAGGCTCTCTGGCCCCCTCAGCCCACCCCAGCCCTGTCTGGGGTGTCCAGGTCCTGGGCCAGGTCAGAGCTGACTGTGCTGCCTGCCCCCACTACAGGGAACAGTCTCTTCCTGGTAGCAGTGCATGAGCTGGGCCATGCCCTGGGGCTGGAGCACTCAAGCAACCCCAGCGCCATCATGGCACCATTCTACCAGTGGATGGACATTGACAACTTCCAGCTGCCTGAGGACGACCTCCGGGGCATCCAGCAGCTGTACGGTGAGCGGGCGGCATGGGTGTGGCCGTGGTCTCTGCACGCTGCTCTCAACTCCCAGCCCTATGAGGCGTAGCTACTACTGCTACCCCATTTTGTAGACGAGGAAACTGAGGCCCAGAGAGGATTAGTGGTTGTCCACATCATTCAGTGAGTAAATGGTGGTGCTAGAAATCAAACCCAGGGCTGGCCAACTCCAGGACCTGGCCCTCCCTCAAGGCCCTCACCCAGAGCTTTCATGATGGCCCCAGGGCTCCTCACTGCCCCCCTTTCCTCCTCAGCCTGAGTGATATTCTTATTAGACCGAGGGTGTCCCTGGGGTCCCAGGCCCCCATTCCTACCACTGTCACTCCCAGCCCGTGCCTGTCCCAGGCTCTCCACTGAGTGTTGCTGGTTTATCACTTCCCAGTGCCTTTGAGGCAGGTGGCATCCCTGCCGTCCCACTGCAACCAGGCCCCACCAGAGAAGGCCTCCAGTGGGGAGGTGTCCTGGGGGCCACTTCGGTGGGTCAGGGCCACACTCAGTGCCCACCCTCAGCCCTCACTGTGTTCCTGGCCACCTGGGAACCAAGTTCTTCCCTCTGCTTGTGTCCACTGTTTCCTGGAGCCTCCACTGGAGCAGGCTGGCATCCTGAGGGGAACATCACCGAGCGGGGGTGGAGCCAGCGGCAGCCTCAGGGGCGCAGTGACCCAAGCCCAGTGTGGGGAGGTCAAGGAAGGGGCTGTGTGGAGGAGGATGGAGGTCCTCCCAGGGCTGATGGCCGTGCAGGGGAGGGGTCTGCTGTGGCCAGATAGGGCCTTTTGCCTGGGTGGGCTGCCCATGGAGCACAGGTCTCCCCAGGCTAGGGACCCCAGGCTCCCAGGGCTCTAAGTAGGAGACCCTGGCATCCTGGCTGAGTTCCAGGGCTACCCCCTCACTTCCCCCTGCCGCCCTCCGCAGGCACCCCAGATGGCCAGCCACAGCCCACCCGGCCTCTTCCCACTGTGACCCCCCGGCGGCCAGGCCGGCCAGACCACCGGCCCCCCAGACCCCCTCAGCTACCTCCCCCAGGCGGGAAGCCGGAGCAGCCCCCAAAGCCAGGCCCCCCAGCCCAGCCTCGAGCCACGGAGCGGCCCGACCAGTATGGCCCCAACATCTGCGACGGGGACTTTGACACAGTGGCCGTGCTGCGTGGGGAGATGTTCGTGTTCAAGGTCTGGCCCTGCCTGTGCCTCCCCAGCCCCTTGGCCCAGGCTCAGAGCAGAGAGCACCCTCCCACTTCTCCCCCAGACCCTTGCCCCGCCTCCACCCCTGCTTCACTGAGCTGCCCCTGGGGAGCCATCAGACCCTAGACCAAGAAGAAACCAGCCTGAGGGACAAGAGGATTGCCCGGGATCGTACAATAAGCCTAGGAGTCCACACCCCACCCAGGCTCTCTCCCTGGTGCCGCCCTGGCTTCCTAAGCCACCTCCCCCTGGACTCTCCCTGACCGGGGAAGGGGTGGGTCGAGGAGGGCCTCCCCCCAGGCCAAGGCAGCAAGCCTGCCATGCTCGCTCACACCCATGCCCTCCCCAGGGCCGCTGGTTCTGGCGGGTCCGGCACAACCGGGTCCTGGACAACTACCCCATGCCCATCGGGCACTTCTGGCGTGGTCTGCCCAGTGACATCAGTGCTGCCTACGAGCGCCAAGATGGGCGTTTTGTCTTTTTCAAAGGTGAGCTGGGGCAGGTAGGAGGGAGGGGACTGGGCGGCCTTCCTGCCCTTACCTCTGGCCTGACCTCTGACCCAGCCGGGACTGAGGGAGGAGGAGAGGGAAGGACCGTGCACATCTCGTCTTGTTGCCCACTGTGGGCTTACTCGGGGGAGCCGAGTCCTTCTGGCAGCAAGGCAGGGGTTGGGGACGTAGACAGAGACCAAAGGACTGGGTGGCAGAGGCTGCTCTGATTGGAGGCAAGTGTCCATCTTCTGCCGCACAGGGCCTCTGCCCCATCGCCCTCCTTCCTTGCATCCTGTGCCCCTTCCTTGCCCCTTCCTCATAAGAATGGGTCCCCGAGCCCACTCTGGGGCAGGATTCCTGAGTCTGTCTGTGGAGACAATGGCGCTCCCTGCCCTCAGCCCCCCCTCTGGGGCCTGCCTTCCTGGGGAGGGCCTCAAGGGCAGCACCCCTGATGGATCAGCTGTGTCCCTAGCCCCACTGGCCCAAGCCTCAACCAGGCAGGAACTCCCCGAGGACAGGGCTGGGTCCACACTAAAAGTAAGGAGCCCTGGGCCATGCACTGGGGTGCCCCAGGGATGCAGCCCCCAGACCCAGAGGCCAAGCAGGGCTCCCCCTCTTTCCTCTCTCTATAAGAACTGTGTGGGGGGTGGATGTTCAAGTGGGAATGGAGGCCCGTATACAGTGCGACTGTGTGTGGTGTGTGTACAGGTGTGACCTGGCAATGTGTATGTGTGTAAATGGGTGTGTCGCAGGTGTCCATGAGTGTCCACTGTGTGTGATGCAAGGGTGAGTTGTGCTGTATGTTGTCATGGGTGTGTAGGTATCAGTGCCTGTCCTGTGTACGAGGATGTGTGTGTGTGTGTGTGTGTGTGTGTGTGTGGTGAGTGTGGTAATGGATGTGAACAGATTTGGGAGCCCAGAATATCCCTCCCGGTGCCCCCTTCCTGCACACCCCCACTGGCCCCAGGCCTGTCCTCACCCCCACGCCCGTCCCACAGGTGGCCGCTACTGGCTCTTCCGAGAAGCGAACCTGGAGCCTGGCTACCCACAGCCACTGACTAGCTACGGCCTGGGTATCCCCTACGACCGCATTGACACAGCCATCTGGTGGGAGCCCACAGGTCACACCTTCTTCTTCCAAGAGGACAGGTGAGCACCCCTCGAAAGGGAAAAGGCCCGCACTGGGCCCTCACCCTCAGGCCTGCCCAGAAAGAACCCATGGCCCGTGCGGACCGGGCTCCAGTCCCCAGCTGGCCTGCAGCCCGGTGCTTTTGGTCACAGGTATTGGCGTTTCAATGAGGACACGCAGCGTGGAGACCCCGGCTATCCCAAGCCCATCAGCGTGTGGCAGGGGATCCCCACCTCCCCTAAAGGGGCCTTCCTGAGCAACGATGCAGGTACCGGGGCCAGCCCCCTCCCAGTCTACCCAGCACTCACCCTCCCCCCTCCTCCATACACAGAGAACAGGGCTTGCCTGAGGTCACCAGCATCGAGATGGAATGCATGGGGGACACAGCTGTGCCAGACTACCATTTACCCCATTTACAGAGGCCAAAGAGAGCTTGCGTAAAGGGCCCCAAGTCCCGCAGTGAGGAAGTTACGGAGTCCAGCCAGACCTGCCTTTGTCCAGAGCTGGTGCTCAGAGCTGCCCCGATCCCCACAGAGCCTTGAGCCTGGCGGGGGTGGGCGGTGAGCTTGGCTCAGAGCGACGGGAGCGGGAGTCCTCCCGGGGTGCCCCCTTACCCGCTTGGCAGGGAAGCGTGATCTCTGTCGTTATAACTGAGCAACAGGGAGCTGTGCCTTTTATTTCTCCAGCAGGGTCTCTGGTGAGTTTAAGAAAACCCATCAGCCCTGGTTCTCAGCCTCTGGGTTCTCGGCCTCAGGGGAGACCCGGCTGGCTTTGCTAATGCTCGGGTGGGTCACACAGCTGCCGTGCGTGTCACACAGCTTCCATGCGTGATGGTTTCACTCTGCAGCTGCTCTGACCTCCTTGTGCTCAGCTGAGTATAGACGCACCTGGTGGTTCAAACCTGGCCCTTCCTGGAGTTAAAAGGGATGTGGGTGGAGTGCCCAAGACCAGAGATCTGGTCCGAGGCGGCATCAGTCCCCTCTCCAGGTCTGATGCAGGCTGGCTGTGTGGCCTTGAGCAAGACACTGGCCTCTCTGGTGCCGGAAGAAGCCAGGCCTGGGTCCCCTGACTGTAGCCCACAACCCAGCAGGCTACCGGACCCTTCTGTGCGCTGCCCTAGTCAATGTCAGCCCAGCCGGGAAGCACAGGATTCTAGTCGTGCCCCTGACCTAAACCCTGTTCTTCTCTGAGCATGGTCTGGCTCCTATAAGTTGGTAAGCAAGTGAGAAGGATGGTGTTTTAAAGCTGGGGCCCCTTCAGCTCGCCCTGGTCTTCTTCGAGGTCTCTGGCCGGTGGGTGGGCCCCGGCCTGACACCCCTCCGGTCTGCTTGCCCTCGCAGCCTACACCTACTTCTACAAGGGCACCAAATACTGGAAGTTTGACAACGAGCGCCTGCGAATGGAGCCCGGCTACCCCAAGTCCATCCTGCGGGACTTCATGGGCTGCCAAGAGCACGTGGAGCCGGGGCCCCGATGGCCTGACGTGGCCCGTCCGCCCTTCAACCCTGACGGGGGTGCAGAGCCCGGGGCGGGCGGTGACAGTGAGGAGGGCCACGAGGCGGGCCCCGGCAGCAAGGAGGGGGACTTCGGGGAGGGGACGGACGAGGACGGGGGCAGCCGCGTGGTGGTGCAGATGGAGGAGGTCACTCGGACGGTGAACATGGTGATGGTGCTGGTGCCGCCGATGCTGCTGCTGCTCTGCATCCTGGGCCTCACCTACACGCTGGTGCAGATGCAGCGCAAGGGCGCGCCCCGCATGCTCCTCTACTGCAAGCGCTCCCTGCAGGAGTGGGTCTGACCCTCCGCACCAGCCCGTCCTGCTCCTCACGGTGCTAAGGGGCCGGGCTGGCTGCACCTGTGGTTCTGAGACAGCTCCTGGGGCCTTTCATCCAGAGCCTTCAGTGGTTCCCTCAGCCCCTGGGTGGGGGCCCCTCCAGGCCCTCTAACGTCCCTGCCAGGCCTGTCCCCTTGTTTATTTATGCCCAGGTATCTTTTTTTTTTTTTTTTTGCACACTAATTGAGCATTTCTTCCTACTTTCCTGACCAGGGCGGTCCCTCAGGGCAGGGGGTTAGAGTTTTCTAAATGTAGTTCTGCACCAGACAGGGAATTAGGCTCCCACCCGCTCTGGCTTAGCCAGAGGAGCAGAGGGCCAGAAGGCCCGGCTGGAAGAGTGGCCAAAGGACTGCTGGGCTGTGCTTCAGCCTGAGCACCAGGGCCAGAACCAAGGGCTCTGCTGGCTTTGGAGCTTGGTGGGGCCTAACTGGTCTCCAGCCCTCTGAGTCTCTGTGGTCTTAGAAAGAGCTTTCACCCGGTGGCAGCCCCAGGCCAGAGGGGGCAGAGGGGGAGGTGGCCCACTGATTGAGTCCTGTTGAGGTCTGGTTCCTTCCCACCCACCTCTGACAACTCCAGCAGCCTGGTTCCCTGTGCCTAAGAACCTACCCTGCCCCTGGCCAGCACAGGGCCAACAGCCCCCCAGCTCCCCTGGACCCCTTGAGCCCACACCCCCTTCCCTCTCTGGAGAAGGGGCCCTGGGCCTGCCTTACCAAGGACCAAAGGGGGTCTGCCGAGGCCCCTTCCCCAAGGGTAGCACCAGCCTCGGCCCCAGGCTGGGTCTCCACCCCCGCCCACTTTCTCCTCTCTGAGCCGTGACCCGACTGGGCTCTTTCCGTGAGCCTCCTCCCTCCCTCTGTCACCCACACCACCATCCTCAGAGGTCTCAGAACCCCAGCAGCCTCAGGCTCAGCTGCCAGTGTCCTGGCTCTCCCGGGGAGAGACGGGCGGATGGGCGCCCAGGCTGGCACGGTAGGTGTCCACAGACACGTGCCCACCAGCCTGCGGGTGTTCCTCCTTGCCAGCTCCCTGTCCCCCAGGGGCACTGGTAGGGAGAGGCCAGCAGCTCATCCCCTCACACAGGCTGTGGGACAGGGCTGTGGAGCCCCCAGAAGAGCCCACTAGTGGTAGCCTGGAGATCCTCCCTGTCCTGGGCTCAGCCCTGAGCGTGGAGATGATTCCTCCCTCTTTTCCTTCCCAAAGTAAGCAGGAGGCGAGGCTGCTGTGGGAAATGGTACTGTACAGCCGGCTCTGTCCCCTCTGCTTCCCTGCAGCCCTGAGCAAGCAGGTCTGCCGCCCAGAATCCCTGAGGCCCCTGCGGGGAGGGGCTCCTCATGGGCTGGCCCCAGTGCGGGTCCAGCAGCTTCCTCCCCGCTCCATCCTCAGAACCACCGGTGAGCCAGCCAAGGGGGGCGGGGAGGGAGGGGGTCAGTGTCCACCCCCATACGTTTCTTTCTGTAAATAATCTGCACTGATTAAATCCTACGGCCGGCGAGTGTGCCTCCTTTGTAAGAGGCCTTGGGCTGGAGCTTACAGCTGGAGGGGCTGCAGGTGACTAGGGTGGGGAGGGCGTGGTCCAGGCTGGGATTAGGGGACTTGCCCCCCACCACACCAAAGAGACCTCGTTCACAGTTCTGCGGGGGCTCCTTCCCGATGGCCCTGGAAGGGGCAGAACTCGGGTAGAGTGGGAGGCGGCTGCCCTCAATAGACCAGAGGAGGGTGAGGCAGGGGACCAGGGGTGGCCCTGCTGGGGTCGGGCAGAGAAGGGGTGGGGAACTTACTGGCCATTCCTTCATGGTGAGAAAGGGCACCCAGCTTCCCGCACACCCTGCACGTCTAGGAAGGGTGGGATAACCAGTCCAGGCCACCCAGCCTTCCCACCCATCCGGACTGGTTCTAGGCAGCCTGAAGACCCAGCTTGGACAGGAAGAGATGAGAAACGGTGCCACCGTGGATTCCAGAAGTCCCCCTCATGCACATGCTCTGCCCAGAAGGTGAGGGGCCACCCAGGACCTGCCCTCTTCGAAGAAGCAGAAAACCTCGCCCCGGGCAGGGGGCAGACGATGCCCAGGAGTGCAGGAGACGGGCGTCGCTGCCCTCGGGTCTGAGCTTGGCTGGTGAGCCTCGCACTCCACGCCCGACCTCTGGGCCCATCCTGTTGGGCGCCAGCCTGGGCACCCAGGACTGCGATGCTCAGCCCTGCAGCAGGCCAGGCCCCCAGAGCTCCTTAGGTAGGGTCCTCCAGCCTGCTCCAGGCCCACCCTCCCCCGCAGCTGCGTGCCCCCTTCATCCCGCCCTTTCCTCTCTTTGTGTTGAAAACTGGCTGAGGAGATTAGGAAACGCTGGCCCTCGGAAGCCCTAGAGGCCACTCAGGCTCAGCTAGGAAACCGCCTGTGTGCTTCCCCCAGCCCAGGGGCCTTGGTGGGCGGCACGGGGGGGAGGGGAGACGCTGCCTCGTCAGCCTTCCTGTGGCAGCAGCCGCGGGGCCCCACCAGGTCTGCCTCCTGCCTGAAGCCTTAGGGTCACCCAGAAGCCCAGAGGTCACCAGGCAGGAGGAGGGCGGTGTGGGGCACGGGGACGAGAGAGGACAGGATGAAAGGCCTTCTCGCCGAGCTCTTCCGTAGCCGGAGGGGAGACCTAGCAGAGGCCTCACCTCCTCAGGAAACCGCCTGAGGAGCCTTCCAGCCCCAGCTCCCGGCTAGAAGCTCAAAGAAACCCGTTGGCTCAAGGAACAGCCCATCTCACGAGCCCAGTTTATCCTTGCTCAGGGGCCCAGGTGTGTGGAAGTTTCTGAGGCACGAGGGGTGGGGGAGCGCCTGGGCCCTCTCTCCCCCTCCTCAGCTCCAGACAGCCCGGCAGCCCCAGTGACCCCCTCCTCCCCAGGATTAAACAGAAGCCCACATCTTTAACATGGCTTGTTTTTTTAAATCAAGCTGTAACCTAAGCTCACCTTGGGCCCCTCCCAGCCCCCCATTCCCTCAGCATCTTTTGTTTCTTTATATTTTGCTAATTCCCAAGTAAAACAGGCAAGACATTACAGATAAACAAAAAGAAGAAAAAGGTAAGTTGCCATCACTCCCCAGCCAGTGCGGACAGCTGGTGTGTTTCCTTCCAGCCTCTTTTCCTCTGCTTTTGCACAGCTTGGGGTTTTTAGAGTCCAGAACGTCCTGGGCTTCAGCCCTGGTGCTACCGGTACTTAAACCTCAGTGGAGGGGATCACATGACCTACCCCACTGGCTGCTGGGAGGATGATCGGAGGACGCTGGCTGTCAAGTGCTGGCGAGTGCTCAGTGTGTGATCACGACTCCAGTCGTCTTGCATGCTCCCTTGCTTACATTTCACTCCCGAGACGAGCGGGGCTCAGAGAGGTGAAGTGACTTGGCCAAGGTCACACAGCCAGGAAGTGGACGATTAGAACCCAGACAGAATGACTTGCACAGCAGCCCAGCGCCCCCACCCCCACGCTGCTGGAGAATCCAGAAGGGATGAGGAGGCCCCTGACCACCCTGGCCTTCCCTCCTCACACGTTCTAGACATCGAAGACCCCAGAGCCACCAACAGAGCCTCCTTTCAGGCTGGGGCAGGGCTGAGCTGGCTGCTTCCTCCCCCTCCGACTTGGCAGAAAAGCCTTTTTGTTGTGGCCCACATAGAGGCCATTCTCCTCCGGCTCACGGGAAGAAATGGCCAGCTTCCTGCCCATCCACAGCCGTCCAGGCGGCAGTGGACTCCTTCGTGTACATCCAAGAGGAGCAGGGCTTCCTGCCCCTCCAGGTCCTCCAGTTCTGCCTCAGGGGCCCGAAGCTGCCGGACTTTGCCCCTCGATCCATGAAACCACACAAGGGGGTTGGACACAGCCTCCTCTCAGCTTTCCTGGTGAATGCTGGGGATTCCAGGCCTCAAGGCACTCTCAGGACACAGCAGTACTGCCCTCGGCCTACTGCTCAAGTGGCCTCATGACCCACAAAGCGCTGGCAGAGCCCCTGCCAGGCTGCTTGCTCTGTCCCAAATGTCCTGGCACTTGCTTGCCTCTATGCCTTTGCTTGTGTTGTTCCCTCCTGCTGGAAAACCCTTCCCTGCACATTTTATCCTATTCAAATTGCACAGATCCTTTAAGGCACAGGTTAAGGCTTGCCTTTTCCAGATTTTCACCCTCCCTCCTCAAGATGATTGTTTCCTTCCACCCTTGGCTCACCCAGCACTTGCATCCTAACCATTCCTTGCCTCTGACTCCAGTCTGCCCATCCTAACAGGCACCCAGATGCTGAGTGTGACTCCATCACTCACAGGCTGTGTGTCCTTGGGCAAGTCACTTCACCTTTCTGAGCCCATCTGTAGAATGCGGCTAATAGCCATGCCTATTTCATTCAGCTGTGAGGCTTGATTGAGCTGATCCATGTAAACACTTAGAACAGCCCACAGCAGGCTCTCAATAGTTTGTTACTCAGATCTCTGTTTTAGGTGCAGGTACCTGATGGGCACTAAGGAGGCATACCTCCTTGCCTTCCTCTCCAGGAGTATTTGTGGGACGGGGTCAGAAGTCGACAAGCCCAAGGACAGGTGCCAGGAAGAGGGACATTCCTCTCCCACCAGCTCCCCCCCTCAGCTGCCGTGGCCTCACCCTGCCGACCCTGGCGGCCCAGCCCCTCCTCACCCGCAGCGCCAGCCCTTCTTTCCAGATCTTGAGCACGAGGCCCCGGCTCAGGTTTTCTCCCCAAGTGCTCCTGTCACCTCCCACCCCTACATTTTTCACCCACCTCACTCTGCCAGAAATAGCCTCCAAACTCCCCTTCTCTTGCAGCCAATCTAACAGGCCCCTCCTGGAAAAACTATATCATTCCCCTGCCAGCATGGATCACAGCAATAAACTGGATTCCATTAAGAAATTATTGAGTCAGTGGAAAGGGAGGGGCAGCTATACCCCAATAATTTCATCAGAAAATTACACAGCACCATCCTAAAACCTGTCGACTTCAGCTAGATTAAGGTTCCTTTATAGATGGGGACACCGAGGCCTGGACAGGGGGCTGATTTGACCACAGTCACTCACTCAGTCTTTAAACTGATGCCCAGGCAGGACTCCTCGACCCCCACCCTCTCTCTCCATGCACACCACGCCACCTCCCCACCCCTCATGGGGCCTCCCTCTTCTGCACTTTGGAAGAACTGAGGGCAAGGTGGTGTGGTTAATCCAGCTTTCCTGATAAAGGGCATTTCTGCTTCATGCGCACATGAAGCACAGCCTTCAACAAGCTAGTGGAGAGATCTGCCCTCTGCAAATAGCCCCCCATTGTCCCACGAGAACAAGACCCCGCTTCCTCCCAGTCCATGGATTCTGGTAGAACTGGCCCTATTGCCTTGGTGGCCAGATGATCTCGTGACCCAGAATCCAGCCAATCACAACCCCAGCGCATGATCCAAGGGTGGGTAGAAAACCCAAGCCTGGCCAATCAGGGACTCCCTGCGACTTCTGGAGCCCCAAAGAGAGACAACCCCTCTGTCTGCTGGGATTGCTGAGCTCCTGGAGTGTGACTCTGGAGCTGCTGATGGGTCATCTCGCCACCACACAAAGAGAGCCTGCCTCAGAGCAGAGCCAGCAGAGGAATATAGAGCCTTGAAGATTCTGGAAGGCACCAGTTGAGCACCTGGATCCAGCTGTGCCTGAAGCTCTTTCAGTTACATGTACCAATAAACTCCTTTTATTTCTTAAGCCACTGTGTGATTATTTTGTTTGTTTGTTTGTCCTCACTGATGCCCAGGGTGCCCTGAGTTCCAAATGTGTGCTTAGCTTAACACATTCTTCTTGCAAATCTAGGACTCTTCTCAGGAAAGTGCCAAACCCCAGGACCACAAGCCACCCATCTCTTCAACACTTGAATGTTTACTGAGAATGTTTACTGGGGTCCCTGGCACAACTCCCAGCCTCAGTAATGCTGCCTAAGACAACACAGGACACCTGAGTCTTCACAAGAGGCCCTGGGAATCACGTAGCCAAATGGTAGCAGGTGAGGGGAGTGGGGAGGCTCACTTAACTGTTACATGGGCTTTTTCAGATTGCATAAGGTAACACAATGAGAAAGCCACAGGAAAGCCAAAGCTGTCTATGAAAAATGCCATCAATATCTACTCTATCGCCAAACAACTCAAACAAAAATTGTTTGTGTTTTTGGCTGAGCCATGCGGCTTGCGGGATCTTAGTTCCCCGACCAGGGATCAAACCCGTGCTGGGTCTTAACCACCGACCACCAGGGAAGTCCCCAACCTTAACAATTTAAAAGTAAATCCTCCAGGCTTTCCCTTATGAGTACATATTAATATATTTTATTTTCTAAAAGTAAGCTCATACCAGGCATGGTTTTTTTTTAACCTGCCTTTTTCATTAATATAGCATGAAATTTGGATGAGAAACTTCACCTGCAGGAGACTTTCACTTTATTTGTTGCTTGAATTTTTCTGAGGATGCATTGTATGCCCATCATGATGAAATAAGTGAGTAAACAGTATATCTTTAACCACTTTCATGTCCACAGGTTGATTTCTACAACATGCTTTTGGTGGATACATTCTGCAGATGCCCCAAAGGAAATTCTTCAACCCACGTCTGGACAGTTACAGATAATATTTTGGAAACATCCATAATTATAGCAAATAGTTTTTGAGGGCTCATAACTGCACCAGACTTTATATGCTTTACTGACATTAATCCTAATAAGAACCCCACAGGGCAGTTCTTCTATTTGTACTTCACACCAGAGGAGCCCAAGGCTCAGAGAGGTGAAGGAACTTGCTCAAGGTCACACAGCTAATCAGTGGTAGGGCCTGAACTGAAGCCGCACCTGCTCTCAATTGTTCATTTATTCAATGAACATCTACTGCTGTCAGGCGGCAGGCCAAGGATCCAGCAGGGAACTAACACAGAAACCCTCCCTCATGGGGCTCACATTCGAGGGAGATGAGCATCCCAGGCAGAGGAAGTAGCCAGTGCAAAGATCCTGAGGCTGGACAAAGCCTGACGAATGTGAGGAACAGAAAGGAGATAAGGAAGGTGAAAAGGAGAGAGAAAGAGAGCAAGGCCAGGCCACGGGGTCAGGAGTTGGATTGATTCTAAGCTTGACAAGAAGACTTTGGAGTATTTTAAGGAATGGGGGGGAGGAGGTGGGATCTATGATTTTAGAATATTTCTCTGCCTACTGTATGCTTTGCTAAACTACCTTTGCAAACATCCATGATTCTTGCCTTTAGAGAAAGTTCTAGATATGAAAACAAAGTGGAATCACCAGCCCACAGTGTTCTAAGCTTTTATTACATACTGACAAATTACCTTCCAGAAGGAGAGTAGTACCTGTTTCTACCCCTCCCGCAAGTGGCTGAGTGCCCATCCCCCGACCCCTCACACACCTGGAAAGAGATCACTTTTATCAACATGATTGGGGGAAGCAATATTGTTTTGTTGGTTTTACCTGCAGTTCTTTGATTGCTGCTGAGTTTGAACATTTTTCTTATGTTAGTTGTTAACTGTTTAGAGGATTTATTTTAGGGGAGGGGAGGAAGGCCTGCTTATGCCCATTGCCCAGTTTTCTTTGGGAGCGTTTCTTCTCATTGATTTATGGGAACCTTTTATAGTGTGACAAAATTGACCCTTTGTCAATCAATGAGTTTTAGAGCCAGGAAGTTCCACAAATGGGTAAACTGAGGGCGGGACAAGAATGGGTACTGGCTCTCGTCCATGCTCTCAGCTCTCTGGGGCCATGCCTGTTCTGGGAAGATGCCTCTGCCAGCTGTGTTCATTGCCTAGAGAGATCCCCTCCACTCCCGCTGGCCCCTCCTGGTGTCTTTCCCTGCTCCACCCCCAACTCCCCACCAGAGCCTCTTAAGGGTTCCCGGTGGAGAGCAAAACATTCTGCAGACAATGGCTGTGTGTGCAGATGATGTCACCGATGGGGGAGTGGGTCCCAGAGAACAGAGCTTAGTTTCCTGGGCGGGTGAGGGTGAGGGAATGGTGCCCCTGTCCTCCCCTTGTCCCCAGTTACCAGGAGGGTCCACAGAATTTGATTGGGAGACAGGCTGCATACACACCCTGCCCCAGCAATCTTCCCTGGGCGATGCAGGACTGCAGGGGCATGAAACACGAAAGGGGCATCAGAGAAGGGCAGTGGGGTGAACCAGAAAAAGTCCTAGATCAGGGCTCAGAAATCCTGGGTCGGAGACCAGCTCTGTCTGAGCTACTCTTTGAGCTCTCAGCCTTTGCCATGAGATGGGGGTTGTTTCCAGAGCTGGTGCTAAGAATCGGTGAAATGATGCACTTAAAAATGTGCAAACATGAAGCTGTGCTTACTGTGGTGGCATCAGTGCTTTTGCCTGCCCAGCACCCATCCTCCCATCTCTTGGCTCCTTTAGGGAGCCATCCCTCTCCCACTCTGAGTTCATGAATTGCAGAAAGGCTGCCCCTCCCCCCCCCCAACTTCAGGGACAGGTGAGACCCAGGTGGAGGCAGTCCCCTATCCCCTCCTCCATCCCTACCAGGGATGGGCTACGTCCAAGTCATCTCTGGCCTTTGTTCACACATAGAACTACCTGTGTGAAAATGAGCAGCACACAAGGAAACAGAGACGCAAGACAGAAAGATGGCATTGTTTGAACCCCTGGATACAGCCAGACCCGATAGCCATCCCCCTTACTCTTGTGAGAGCCAATAAATACTCCCTTTGGTCAATTCAGTTTGAGTTGGAATTTCTGTGATTTGTAACTCAAAAAAAAAATACAACCGAACACAATTGTCACTTAATTCAGTCTTTCGTCACCCAAGTCTGGGGCTCAATGAGAATAGATTTGTCTCAGGTCACATACCACTTAGCTGTAGCGTGTTAGAAGCCCAGATGCACTCCTCCTCAGCCACATTCCCCTGCTGGCCTGGTCAGGATGTACAGCCCCGTCACTCTCCCTCACTTCCTTGAGAATTCACAAGTTAACAAAAGGCTTTATAAACAAGTGATCTTGCTTGGTTTCATAAACAAATCAAGCAGAGTTTGGGTCTGCCTCTAGGGTGGCAATAGCATCCCACTGGGCCAGTCTTGTGCCTCAACTTGCACTGTAGAGTCCAGTGGTCCTGACCACACCTCTGTAAGTCACTAAAACTACATTTTGTTGGTCCTGTGTGAAGTGAATTCTGTATCCTGCCTGGGGTCGAACTAATACAGCAGGAGAGAAGCTGAAATTCCCAGATCCCTGGACATGTGTGTTGTCTATTTTAATACTTGCTTCCACGTTGCCCTTCCAGGTCGCACGAGAGTTTGCCTGACTGGGCCACTGGGTAACCTTGCGGAGAGATGCGGATGTGGGGCTCCCCCCATGGGTCCGGGCACCTGCCCCTGAGGCGCAGCCTCGGGTTCTGAAGCGAGCGTCCTGGCTGATGAACAGTTCTACACTGGGGCACCCGCAGCCACCTCTGGCTGGACACATGCCCAAGAGCACATGAGGGGCCCAGGCCCTGCCAGCCACTAGCGGCCACTGCCAACTGAGACCAGCCTGGAGCGCCTTCCCCTCTCCTGTTCAGAGGCAGGACAGAAACCTGACAGGTGTGTTTTCACCAGCGTGAGAGTTTCGGCCCCTCTTTGGGGACTGTTTGTGTTTCGGGTCACGCTGTTGGTTGCCCCACCCCCTTCTTCCCTCTGCCAAAGTGACACTCCCTGGGCTGCCAGACCTCCAGGAAGCTGGCAGTTCCTGCCCTGAGCTGCCCAGTGGGAATCTCCTTTTCCTATTCCAGGCACTTCCATATCCCCTGTTACATTTCATTCTCTCATCACAGTCCAGCAAATGGGAGGTATAGCCTCTACCTTACAGACAGGGAGCTGAGGCCCAGCAAGAGAAGGCAGCTTGCCCAAGGTCACACAGCAAGTTAGGGGCTGAGAACGTGAAAACTGACCCCCAGCCCAGTATCCACTCCCCACCACCCAAACCCAAACTCAACCACCAGACAAGGATCAGGCCTGGTAGCAATCCCCCCTCTCCAGTCCGTCCATTCATTCAACAAATACTGAAACTTCCCGGGCACCAACTGCAGAGGGTTGGCCCTGGACCAAACCCCGCCCACCTCCTGTTTTTGTAAATAAAATTTTGTTGGAACACAGCCACTCCCATCCATCTGTGTATGTCTATGGCTCCTTTCTGCTACAGGCAGAGTTCAGTCAAAACAGAGACCATCTGGCCCCCAAGCTTAATATATTTACTATGGGGCCCTTTACAGAAAAAATGTGCCCAGGGCCACATTATGACTTTCTAGGTACTTCTGCACCTTCATGAACTCTTCCTTATAAAAAACTATATATATGCTTATATATATGTATGAATCCGAGTCCCCCTAAAACCAAATCCCCTTACTGAATTTATGATTAATCTCTCTATCCAAAACTTGATTCCCCTGCTGTCCCGCCTGATCTCAGTCCTATGCTAACTGAACCCTAATCAACCAGCGTCAGATGTCTAAGATTGCTGTTGTCCATAACATTGTTAATGTCCTAAAACTGCTGTTAGAGATTCATCATTAATGTACAAACTCGGGTTCTTTCTCCAGGGCAAGATGAGCTCACAGACCAGCTCCCGCCACCCGCCTCAGCCATGGACCACCTGGCTAGAGAATCGTAAGCCAGAGACATCCTGACTCCCAAAAACACGATTAAGAAATGTCACAGAAACGTCACAAGATGATGACTAATCCCAGTTCCTTTGTCTTTAACCTTTAAAACATCCTTAACTCGAAGACCACGATGGGGTGGATCTGAGACTTGTCTCCCACTCCCTTGCTTGGTGCCCTGCAAATAAACCCTTACTTTGCTGCAGACACCGGCTGTCAGAGTGTGGCTTTCTGCACCGTGGGTACACGAGTCCTTGCTCAGTTACATACACATAAAATTATACATATAGCTATAGATATATAATTATATTTTATGACTGCGTTGGTATAAAGACAAATATAATCCAGGCATGATTGTATTCTTTTTCTACTGTTTTAAATCAATTCCAACATTTCTATGCGCCGCTAGAACTCTTGTGGACCTCAGGCACTGCACCTGCTATGCCTCACAGAGACGTTAGCCCTGAGAGTTGGCCATAGGTGGGTCCCACACTGCTGAGAGTACAGCCCCAAAAGGAGACACCCCAGTGTTTAGCCCTCACCTTGGTCCTTACCCCAACAGTAGAGGTTGTAGGGAGAAGTTTTGACAGCTTTGAAGGGAACCATTCAGGACTCAAAGTGATTGCATACATTTCTTAGGATGAAAAATTTTATTCCCTTTCAAATTCTTATATTTTATATTTTTCAATTTTTAAATTACTTTTGGGGGATAAATAATAAATGCACACAGGTTGAAAAATATTTTGAATGCCCCAAATGATTTGCAAAAGAATATAACGCTCCCTTCCACTCCTGCCCCCCCATCCCTTTCCTACCACTAGTGTGATTCCTTCCATGCAGACTGCATATTCAAGAAGAGATGTGTGCACAGTTTAATGCACATGCTGTTCCACTCCCAGCTTTTTTTTCCATCTTAAGTCTACATTCTTATGCATAAATTCACCGTCTTTGTTGAATAGCTATGTAGTATTCCACTGAATGAATATGCCACAATTAGGATGTGCAGGTATTTCCAATATTTTTCTATTACAGCATTGGAACACAGACTACTTCTACATAGACTGGCTATGCCTGGATATTAGGCAACTTTTTTCCTCCAAAAAAATCTCTCAGAAAAGAGGGAGTTCCCTTTACTGTATATACAAATTCCCATTACCTGATGCTTTCTGATTCCTTTATTTTAAACAAGGAAGTACTACTTGCGGAAGATACAATAGCCTGAAATGACCTCAGTGAATTCTAATTTAGGATGTTTATGGCGGACACCCAACAAAGTTGGTTAGAGGGGGAAAAGGAGGCAAAGGCATTTAAACAAATGCCATAATTTTTCCTGGGGATAAGACTTCACAACTGCAAATGTTAAAATAACACTGTAAACAAATCTTTTAAAGATCACTTTAGAAAGCAATGCTTTAAAATTAAGAATGTCCCTTCATCAGACACCATTAAGAAAATGAAGAGGAAGCCACAGATCAGGAAAAGATACTTGCAATCTGTATGGCCAGCAGAAGACTTGTATGCAAACTATATAAAGAACTTCTACAAAACAGTAAGGAAAAAAAAGCAGATGATACAAAAGAAAAATGGATAAAAGACTCGGTCAGCACTTTATTAAAAAAGGATATCCCAATAACCAATAAACATATGGAAACATGCTTAACTTCATTAGCCATCAGGGAAATGCAAATTAAAACAACAATGCAACACTACTATCTACCCACCAGAATGGCCAGAATGAAAACAGAAGACAATACCAAGTGTTGACAAGGATGTGGAGCAATCAGAACTCTCATACCCTGCTAGGAATACAAATTGTACAACTTTGGAAGACTGTTTGGCATCATCTGTGAAAGCTGGACATATGTATATTCTCTGATCCAGCAGCTTCGCTCCTAGAAATATACTTAACAAAAATGCTCGCACATATTCATGAAAAGGCATGTATAAGAAAATTCAAAGCAGTAGTACGATACTGTGATCGATAATAAAAAACATACCCTTGGGGCTTCCCTGGTGGCGCAGTGGTTAAGAATCCGCCTGCCAATGCAGGGGACACGGGCTCGAGCCCTGGTCCGGGAAGATCCCACATGCCGTGGAGCAGCTAAGCCCGTGCGCCACAACTACTGAGTCTGCGCTCTAGAGCCCGTGAGCCACAACTACTGAGCCCGTATGCCACAACTACTAAAGCCCGCGCGCCTGGAGCCCGTGCTCCGCAACAAGAGAAGCCACCGCGATGAGAGGCCCTCGCACCGCAACAAACAGTAGCTCCCACTCGCCGCAACTAGAGAAAGCCTGCGTGCAGCAACGAACACCCAACGCAGCCAAAAATAAATAAATAAGTAAAATTTTAAAAAACAAAACAAAAAAAACATACCTTTGGTCTTCCTCTGAGTTCCTGGCACATAGCTCCTAAATTCCTTGGAATTTCCTAAGTGATGAGAGTGATAAAGGTATGTTGTTATGCTATTGAAGTGACTTTTGGAAAGCCCCTAGGTAAGGTAAGACTGGGGACAGGTTGCTAAGGGAACCAACCACATGATTGGAGGCTTGGAGTTTCAGTCCCACCCCAACTTCTGGGGAGGAAAGAGGAGCTAGTGATTAAGGTCAGTCACCAATAGCCAATGATTTGATCTATCAAGCCTATGTAACGAAGCCTCCATAAAAACCCCAAAGGGTGGGGTTTGCAGAACTTCCAGGCTGGTGAACACATATAGATGCGGAGAGAGTGGTGTACTCAGAGAGGGCATAGACACTCTGAGTCCCTTCCCACATACCTTGCCCTATGCTTCACTTCCATCTGGCTGTTCCTGAGTTATATCCTTTTATAATAGCTGGTAATCTGGAAAGTAAACTGTTTCTCTAAGTTCTATGAGCCACTCTAGCAAATTAATTGAACCCAAGTGGGGGGTTCGTTAGAACCTCTGATCTATAGTTGGTCAGTCAAAAGCACAGGAGACAACCTGGGCTTTTGATTGGCATCTGGAAGTTGGCCAGGGGAGTGGGGTGGGTTAGGGGAGGCGTCTTGTAGGACTCGGTCCTTAACCTGTGGGATCTAATGATATCTCCAGGTAGTGTCAGAATTGAGTTGACTGCTTGGTAATGTTGAAAAACGCACATCAGAATTGGTGTCAGAATTTGTAATAGCCAAAGACTGTCAACAACAGTAGAATGGATCGATTGTGGTATATACATACACATACTATAGAGCATTGAAAATGAACAAATTATAACAGCATGCAACGGCTTGGAAGAATCTCAGAAACATGAGCGAAGGAAGGTATACATAAAGGAGTATAGGCTGTATGATTCCATTTATATAAAATTCAAAAATAGGCAAGCTAGCCACGAGGTAGAAAAAACCTAAGTGTCCACTGACAGATGAACAGATAAACAAAATTCGTATATCCATACAATGCAATATGATTCGGCAACAACATGGATGAACCTTGAAAACACTACACTAAGTGTAATAAGCCAGACACAAAAGTGCAAAGACTGAATGATTCCATTTGTAAGAAATATCTAGAAGGGGCAAATTCATAGAAATAGGAAGTAGATTAGAGGTTACCAGGGGCTGGGGTAATGGAGAAATAAGGAGTTATTGCTTTGTGCTTAGAGTCTGGGGTGATGAAAAAGCTTTGGAAACAGATAGCAGTGATGGTCGCACAACAATGTGGGGGTAATTAATGCCACTGAATTCACACCTAAAAATGGTTTAAATGGAAGCTTTCTTCCCTCCCAATTATATTGAGATATAGTTGACCTGCAGCACTGTATAAGTTTAAGGTGTACAACATAATGATTTGACTTACATACATCATGAAGCAAGTACCACAGTAAGTTTAGTGAACATCCATCATACCATGTAGATACAAAATTAAAGAAATAGAAAAATGTTTTTTTCTTGCGATGAGAACTCAGGATTTACTCTCTTAATAATTTTCATCTATAACGTACAGCCGTGTTAATTATATTTATCATGTTGTACATCACATCCCTAGAACTTATTTATCTTATAATTGAAAGTTTGTACCTTTTGACCACCTTCATCCAATTCCCCTTCTCCCCACTCCCTGCTTCTGTTAACCACAAATCTGATCTCTTTTTCTATTGTTTGTTTTTGAAGTATAATTGACCTACAACACATTAGTTCCTATTATACAGCATAGTGATTCCATATTTCTATACATTTAAAAATGATCACCATGATAAATCTAGAAACCATCTGTTACCATACAAAGATATTACATAATTACTGACCATATTCCCCACACCGTACATTTCATACCCATGACTAATTTATTTTGCAACAGGAAGTTCGTACCTTTTAATCTCCCTCACCTATTTTTTTCATTGCCCCCCTCTGGCAACCACTTATTTGTTATCTGACTCTATGACTCTGTTTCTGTTTTGTTATGTTTGTTCATTTGTTTTGTTTTTTAGACTCCACATATAAGTGAAATCCTACACTATTTGTCTTTGTCTGACTTATTTCACTTAGCATAATACCCTCTGGGTCCAGCCATGTTGTTGCAAAGGGCAAGGTTTCATTCTTTTTTATGGCTGAGTAATATTCCATGGTATATATACACCACATCTTCTTTATCCATTCATCTATTGATGGGCACTGAAGTTGCTTCCATATCTTGGCTATTGTAAATAATGTTGCAGTGAACATAGAGGTGCATATATCTTTTCCAATTAGTGTTTTCGTTTTCTTTGGATAAATACCCAGGAGTGGAATTGCTGGATCCTTCAGTAGTTCTATTTTTAACTTTTTGAAGAACCTTCATAATGTTTTCCATAGTGGCTGCACCAATTTACGTTCCTACTAACAGTGCATAAGTGTTCGCTTTTCTCCACATCCCTGTCAACACTTATTACTTGTTGTCTTTTTTTTTTTTTTTTTACGGTATGTGGGCTTCTCACTGTTGTGGCCTCTCCCGTTGCGGAGCACAGTCTCCGGACGCACAAGCTCAACGGCCATGGCTCATGGGCCCAGCCGCTCCGCGGCATGTGGGATCTTCCCGGACCGGGATATGAACCCGTGTCCCCTGCATCGGCAGGCAGACTCTCAACCGCTGCGCCACCAGGGAAGCTCTACTTGTTGTCTTTTTGATAATAGTCATTCTGACAGGTGTGAGGTGATATCTCATTGTGGTTTTGATTTGCATTTCCCTGACAATTAGTGATGTTGAGCACCTTTTCATGTGACAATGACAAAAAGGTAACAGAGACGCATCAGCAGAAGTGTAATGCAAAAAGTAGAACATAATTGTTTAATGTGATAGAGGGGACAAAGCTGTATTTCTAAAGTGATGTTTTATCTAATATGTGATTTTTAAAATATATGTATAAAAATTAATACACTAAATATTTTAAGTATTTGACTATTTAACCTACATACCTAAAAGTTATAAATACAAGCTGGTCCATGAATGTGTTGTTGGTTTTTTAAAAATTATTATTATTTTTAGTTGTGGTAAAATACACATAACATAAAATTTACTGTCTTAACCATTTTCAAGTTTACAGTTAGTTCAGTGGTATTAAATACATTCACACTATTGTGCAAACATCACCACCATCCATCTCCATAACTTTTGATCTTGCAAAACTAAAATTCTGTCCCCCCAAAACAATAACTCCTCATTCTCTAGTTTCTCCCAATCACCATTTTACTCTCTGTCTCTATGATTTTCACTATTTCACGTAAAAGTGGATCATACAGTATTTGTCTTTTTGTGACTGGCTTATTTCACGTAGTATAATGTCCTCAAGGTTCATCTACATTACAGCATATGTCAAATTTTCCTTCCTTTTTTCAGGCTGAATAATATTCCGTTGTATGTATAGACCACATTTCGTTCATATATCCATCCATCCATCAGTGGACACTTTGGGTTTCTTCAACATTTTGCTTATTGTGAATAATGCTGCTATGATCATGGGTATACAAATACCTCTTTGAGACCCTGCTTTCAATTCTTTTGTGTATATAGCTAGAAGTGAAATTGCTGGATTATATGGTAATTCTATTTTTAATATTTTGAGGAACCACCATACTGTTTTCCACAGTGGTGGCACCATTTTCTATTCCCACCAACAATGCACAAGTGTTCCAATTTCTCCACATCCTTGTCAAAACTCATTGTTTTCTGGTTTTTGACAGTAGTCCTCCTAATAGGTGTGATGCTGTTTTTGGTTTTGATCTCTTTGGGAAATAGAAAATTGTCATATATTTGAGCAATATGCTACTTTCTAACATACATGCGCAAGTATGCATATGTGTGGAATAAATCCCTAGAAGTGAAATTCCTTGCTCAAAGGATGTGTGCACTTTATTTATTTTTTTAAAATAAATTTATTTTTTGTATTTACATTTTTTATTTTTGGCTGCGTTGGGTCTTCATTGCAGTGTGCAGCCTTCTCATTGCGGTGGCTTCTCTTGTTGTGGAGCACGGGTTCTAGGCACAAAGGCTTCAGTAGTTGTGGCACGCAGGCTCAGTAGTTGTGGCGCACAGGCTTAGTTGCTCCGCGGCATGTGGGATCTTCCCAGACCAGGGCTCGAACCTGTTTTCCCCTGCGTTAGCAGGCGGATTCTTAACCACTGCGCCACCAGGTAAGTCCATGTGCATTTTAAAGTCATCAAATTGCCCCCACTGAGGTTGTCCCAATTCACACTGCTACCAAGTGTGTCAGAGCACCTGTTTCCCCACACCCGAGCCATCGCAGCACATGATCAATACTTTCCATTCACTAATGAGTCTCCTAGTGCCTCTGGTTCTACTGTGGAATGAGGTCCCTCCACCCTTCCTTCTGGGCCACAGCAGTCACCCACACACAGAGCCCTGTTTCATGTCCCAGATGAGACCCCCCTCCTCAGTCTCATTTCCTCCATACCACCCTCCACACAGGCAGCCAAAAAGATTTTTCTCAGGTCCTGTCCTGTCTGCCTCTGGGGAATCCCACACCTCCCCATTCCCACCTGGTCCAGCTCAAATATACCCTTTTTGTGAATCCTGCTTAGATAAGACTCCAAACAGAATGATTTATTCCCTCCTCCTGTGCTCCTACTGTTTATAACTTTCTATTTAAAGCACAGCTTGGTGCTCAATATGATCATTCACTCATTCATTTAACAGTTATTTACTGAGCATCTTCTGTGTTGCCAGCACTGTTTTGTGCATGAGGAATAGAGCAGAGAAAACTCTGTCTTCATGGAGCTTACATTCTAATAGGGGAACAGACAATAAAGATCTACATGTAAAGTAAACTACACATGGTATACCTGCAAGTAAGGACTAGGGAGAAAAATCAAGCAGAGAAGGAGGATTAGGAGAGCTGGAATGGTGTGCGTGTGACTTTAAATAATGTGTCCAGGGATGGGAATTTCCTGGCGGTTAGGACTTGGTGTTTTCACTGCCGGAGCCGGGTTCGATCCCTGGTTGGGGAACTAAGATCCTGCAAGCCGCACGGTGTGGCAATAAATTAATTAATTAATTAATTAAACGTCCAGGGAAAGTCTTTCGGAGAAAGTAAAATTTGAGCAAGGACCTGAAGAAGATTAGGAAGTGTGGTAGGTTGAATGGTGGCCCCAAAAGGTATGTCTACGTCCTAGTCTCCAGAACCTCTGAATGGAAGCTTAATGGGGAAAAAGGTTTTTGCAGAGCCGTTAGAGAATGAATTTATGTTAAGTAACCAAATTTGTGGTAATTTGTTATGGAAGCCCTAGGAAACTAATACAGGAAGCAAATCTTGTGGAAATCTGGGGTGGGGAAGAATGTTCCAGGGAGAGAGACTCTCCAGGACAAAAGCCCTGGGGTGGGGATTTGGTAGTTTATGGACCACCAAGGAGCTGGAGCTGCTGAAGCAGACTGCACAAGGAAAGTGGTAGGAGTGAGGTTAGAGCCTAGGGAACCAGATCATGTGAGACCATGTAGGGTCTTGCTGGCTTTGACCCTGAGTGAAGTGGAGCCCTGGCCGGGTTTTGAGCAGAGAAGTGGCATGATCAGACTTACAAAGACGTAAATGAATGCATAGCAGCCACCATATCACATCCTAACTGTGTCCATGACTGCTAAACTCTGAGCAATTTGAGGGCAAGGGACTATAGTAAATTTTTTTGCATCCCTAGGGATCATCACTAATAATGAAAGAGTTCCTACAAATCAATGAGAAAAAGACCAAAAAATAGGCAAAAGAAAAATTCAAGTGTTTAACAAACATGAAAAGCAACCGGATCAATTGCATTCCTAGGAATTTATCCAAGAGCAATGAAAGCGTGTGTTCACAAAATATTTGCATATGAATGTTCATAGCAGCTTTATTTATAATAAGGAAAAGTTTAAGCAGCCCAGGTATCCATCAACAAGAGAACTATCCATACAGTGTATCCTTATCCATGTATGAAATGTATCCATACAACTGGCTATCCATTTGTATATCCATACAATATACATTCAATCAATATTGTATGGGTATTTGCATGTCCATACAGTGGAACACTATTCAACAATAAAAAGTAACTAACTATTGCAATGACATAGATGAATCTCACAAGACATAATGTTGAATGAAAGAAGCCACAGGGGCTTCCCTGGTGGCGCAGTGGTTGAGAGTCCGCCTGCTGATGCAGGGGACACGGGTTCGTGCCCTGATCCAGGAAGATCCCACATGCCACGGAGCAGCTGGGCCCGTGAGCCGTGGCCACTGAGCCTGCGCGTCCGGAGCCTGTGCTCTGCAACAGGAGAGGCCACGACAGTGAGAGGCCCACGCACCACAAAAAAAAAAGAGCCAAACACAAACTAGTATGGGCTCTATGATCCCATTTATAGGAAGTTCCAGAACAGCCAAAGTTAATCTCTGATGAAAACATAAGAATGGTGATTGCCTCTGAGGAGTCAGAGCAGAGATTGACTAGGCAGGGACAAGAGAGAGTTTTCTGGGGGTCACGTTCTACAATATATCATAATAAAGGTCTGGGTTACACAAGTGTATGCATTTGTCATAACCAATCAAACGATACACTTAAGATTTTTGCATCACCATGTGTAAATTTTACATAGAGGTGAGGAGGGAGAGCGATAGACAAAGATTGAGCTCTAGTTAATGATATACATGCTCGAGTGTTTAAGATGAAGTGTAGTGACGCCTGTAACTTGCTCTGAATTGTATCAAAAAATAAAGACTGATGGATGGATGGATGGATAAATTGATATGTGCTAAAGCAAGTCTAGTAAAATGTAAATTGCAGAACCTACATGATGGGTAAATGGGTGTTCACTGTACAATTCTTTCTACTTTTCTGTATGTTGAAAATTTTCATAATAAAATGTTTTTCTGGGGAAAGAGGCTCAATAATCAGGGATGTGTAAATTATGAGACTATCTTCCACCCCTGGGATCAAATTACAAGACTATCTTCCACACTCTGGATTGCCAAAAATGTTAAAGACTAGGGATACAGTGGGCACAAAAGTGTGGAGTTTCTCACACTGCAGGTGGGTGGAACCATGGTGGTGCCCCTGCAAAGCCATTGGCCCTGACACCCCACGTGCTTCCTTCCTGTCCCCTTCCTGCCCTGAGCTTCTTGTCCTTTACATACGTTGTATACAATGTTGTATCCTGTTTTCCCCTCAGCTTGGATTATCAACATTTCTCCACTTCTCTAAAAACTCTTAGTAAACATTTTACTTAAAAGAAAACAGGTATTGCAGGATTTGAGTGCTTTGTTTTGATTTTTTTTTATGGTTACAAAGTTCATTGTAGAAAAATTGGAATGTTCAGAAAAGAACAAGGAAGAATAAAAATCCCCTGACACCCGTTGACATTCTGTTGGTCCTCTTTCTTGTCTCCTCTGTGCACATGCACAGGCGCGCAAACATACACAGGCACACACACAGATTTTTACATTTGTGTGCATTTTAACAAAATAGGGATCCTTTTGGACATCATGTTTTGTTATTTGCTTTTCTTAATAAAATTCTTCTGGGATGTGGTTTTATAGGCTGCCTGGTTCTCTAATGAGGGACTCATTTTTCTCCATTGTTGGGGTCCAGGTAGGGTCAGCCTGCTGCTTGCTATGCCCTTTCAGAGCCCAGGACAGAGACAGGCCCACCGACACTGGCTTAGAGATGTGCAGGCTCCTTGGGTCAGAGCGCCTGGCAGAAGTACCTTCTGATCCTGAGGGAGTCCCCCTGGCCTGGCCTCTGGCCCCTGGTCTGGCTGCCCCAGCTGCTCCCATCACCACCTGGTTCCAAGCTCAGCTGGGAGCGAGCCGGTCACCCCTCCTCCCTCGGGGTTCCGCTGCCAGTCCTGGCATGTGCTGGCCTGTCCTGAGTTGCCCTTGGCTGGGCCGGGTCGGGTGAGGGTGGGCCCAGAGTCCCCCTGAGGACTGTGAGAAAAGTCAGGCATTTGAGGCCAGCGGTCAGGGTGTCTTGCTTCAGCAAGGCCTTTGGCCGAAGAAGCATCCTCGGTCCAGCCCTCAGCCTGGAGGAAACCCCTGTGCCCCAGGCTTCATTGTATTGTCAGGATTTCCTGTTTCCTGGCCACCTAACCTATTTATGGGCCACAATGGCCCCTTCCCTGGGGAGGCCCCTACTGTACTCGGGCCATTCTCCACAGGCCTCTGGGCTTGGCCCAGACCTCCCATGACGGCCCAGCCTGGCCTTTCTCTGGGGTAGGGACAATAAATGCGTGTCACCTCGCGTGCTAATTCAGTAGATTGATAGAGCCTGCCAGGCACAGCGAGGCTCCTGAGGCTCTATCTGGGCTCAGCAAGTCTGACAGTCCATCAGCCGTGAGTGCTGTGTGGGGCTGGTGACGTGAGCTTACAGCATGGTGATGGCAGCCCTCTGCCCAGGCCCTAACTCCCTTTCTTGTCTCATCTCCTACCTCACTGCCATGCCCCACCCCTCCAGCCACGGGTCCGCTCTCCCCTTTGAACACGACCTGCCTTTTCCTGCCCCAAGGCCTTTGCTTTTGTTGTGCCTCTGGCCTCTCATGTCCTGAGCAATTTAATCAGGCAAGATTTATCAAATGAAGCAGACACTGTTCAGCTCAACAATTCTTACTCAACCTTCAAGGCCCTGATTCTAATGTCACCTCTTCAGGGAGGCTTTCCTGTGACCCTAAGACTGGTCCCCCATATGCCCCTTCCCCAGCCCTGGTACCATGCTATAGGAGAGGCCACCAGGTCAATTTTCTGGGTATCTGAGATCAAGTTCTCTAGAAGCAGAGCCTGAGATGCAATTTTTATGCAAGTGGTTTACTGAGATCCTCAATCCATGTGAAAGTGAGGGAAGCAGAGAATAGGGCAGAGAAAGAAGCCAAACAGGGTGTGGTTTCAGGAGAAATCTTGCCTCAGCCTGATCCCCGAGGACTCCAGATTGTGAACGGTACCAAAGACATTGTGGACTCCAGAGGCCAAGGGACCTGGCTGCTAACCGCCCATGCTGGTCAGTCACTGCTCATAACCTCCTGAACATCTCCAGGTGATGCGGCTCCCGTCAGCCAAGGGCAGCCTCTGGAGGGGGTGAGCTGAGAGCAGCCAATAGCACAGCAGCTCAGGGATGGGAGCACCAGCCCGGGGATCTGGGCGGACATGATCAGCGCCTGCAGCAGGGAGTACCCCACCAAGCGGGAGCTGCCCACAGCAGGTGTGGCATCTGAGGCACCCAAGAGCCCAGAACTGGGCACCCAAAGACAGATGTGACACGTGACATACTGCTGAACCCAGGGAAGGCAGCAGCTTCAGGGCTGGTACTGACTCTGTGGCCTGAGCCCGGGTATGTGGGGGTCACCCCCTGCCCCAGTGCCTTCCCAGCAGGCCTGGTGTCTGTGCCCCTGGGCCTCATCTCCTGGCTGTGTCCCACCTCCCTCCCCTGGGTCGTGTTGGTCGGCCCGGCTGTGTGTCCAGCAGGCTCTAGGAGGGCCGCAGGCCTCTGTGCCAAGGATGTTCTGGACCTCTCCCCAGCCCTGTCCACCTTCCACTCCTCTCTCTGCCTTGGGCACCATCCCTACACAAGTCACGTCTAGATGGGTAAGCAGCTCCCTAAATCCCTCCTCGTTTTGGAAGCCTCCCCAGACCTGGACTCAGGAAAAAGGTGATATTGGGGAAGGGGCACGGTTCTGGCCGCTTCCTGTCCCCTGGTGGTGGTAGTGGCGGTGGTGAGGGTGGTCTCCAGGCTGACCAACCAAGGAGCTGGTCTCAGGGGCCTCAGTCATCCAGCCAAAGGCCCTGGTGTTTAGGCCATGATGAGGGGGTCAGGGTACAGAGCTGGGGTCTGGAGAAGAGCTGGCTCCCTTTGAGCAGCCTGCGGGAGGAGGAGTTCACCCGCTGGAAAGGGGTGGGACCAGGAAGGGTGTCCAGAAGCTTCACTCAGCATCCCTACCCTGCTGGGCCCTGTGTTTGGGGAGGGTGGTGAAATGTGGTGGGGTTTGGGCCAGGCAGAAGAGAGTGAGGAAGGGGAGTGTGCCTGTGTTGATAACCCCTCCAGGAACAGGTTCATGCTTACAGGAAGGAAGAGAGAAAAACAGCCCACAGCTGGGACCACCAGGCAGGAAGCTGGAATCCCAGCTCTGCTCCCTGTGCTTTGCAACCTGGAGCTCTGGGCCCCTGGGCCTCAGGCTTTTCAAATTAATGACAAGGAATTGGACCAGGTGGCCTGCGGGGACTCTTTGGGCTGGAACAACCTGCCGAAAGTCCCTAAGTCAGGAAGGGCCCCCGGTCCCTGGGAAGAGGCAGCTCTTCAAGGGGCAGGACAAGGAGCCTCAAAGCCCAGGATGGAGGAAGAGGCACCCAGGGACCTTGTCAATAACTGCGTCAGTCAGACCTGGGCTCCAGTCTCAGGGCAGCCACTTGCCCCCTGTGGGCCATTTACATCTCTAAGCCTCAGGCTCCTCACTGGGAAAGGGGGACAGTAATAACAGCACCTGCCTCAAGGGTCGGTATGAGGGCAACGGGTACCCAGGGCCCTCAGGGACATGTTCCCGCTCCCGCACTGTGGCTCTGTGATCCTTACATCAGCCCTATTAGGGAAGCAGGACAAGGCTAGTGCCTATATTTCAGATGACAAAACTGAGGCTCCAGGTGCTCAGTTCAGGCTGCCTCCTTCCCTTTGATGCACCCTGCCTCTCCCACCTCCATGGCTGCAGGCGATGTTGGCCAGGCCATGTGTGTGTGCACACGTGCACATTCACACGCACACACACTCACATGCACCCCCGCCCCCTCTGCAAGGCCACCCTGGGCTCAGCACTGCTGAGGTGGGAGATGGGAGCAGAGCATGGTGTTTCCCGCTGCTGGGCTCCTCCTGCCAAGAGGGGAGGAAGGAAGGAATGGCGCTGGTGGCAGGAGGGGGATAGGATGGGGGTGGAGGGGTGAAGTGGCTGCCTGTTCCATGGAAGGATCCATTTTTCCCTCGAAACACTCCTGCCTTCCACCCCCTCCCCCAGCTGCCTTTTCCTGGAACAAAGGCTGGGGGTGGAAAGGAGACGGTCCCAAGACCCACCTGGACAGATGCACTGTGACTTCACCAGCCCAGCTTGGCCCCAGAGCCTGGCCCCAACCCCATCCGGCAGCCCAGATCCCTGACCACCTCTCTGCCTCATAGAGGGAAATCGAGGCAGAAGGTCAGAAAACCACCTTCCTCCACATTGAGTCCTGTCAAGCCAGAATAAAACGGTGCAGCCCACCCCCTTTGAGGGGTCATGACGGTCAGTCCCCTGCCTCAGAAAGGCCAGGGCTCCAACGAGGGGGACACTTCCCTTGGGGGCCTGTTTTGCTCTTCATCAAAAAGTTCCTGCTTATGTCCAGCCGATCATCCCCAGTGGAGGACAGACTAGCACCTGCCATGCCCCTGCCTCCCTCCCTGGCCAGCAACGCCTGGGGTGAGGGTGCAGGGCGTGGGCCGAGCAATGAGAAGGCGAGGCCGGTGAGCACTGGGGAGAAGTTCTCTGGCTTTTCACCTGCTCTGCTCTCTGCTCCAGGTGGCTCTGGCCTAGCTCTCCCTCATCCTTTCTTTCCTCCCTATTCTCCCCCTCCCCCCACCCCTGCTTTCCCCCCTCCTGTGTGTCCTCCCTCTCTCTTCCTCTGAATCACTTCTTGTCCTCTCTTTTCTCTCTTGTGTGTGCGTGTCTCTCTCTGTCCTGGGCGCTCTCTCACTTTCACTTTCCTTGGCTTTCTCCTTTGCCGCTTCTGCCCCTCTCTCTCCTCCTCTCTCCCTCCTTTGCTCCCCCCTCCCCGTCCCTCTCTCCCTTGACTTTCCAGCACTCCCCTGCCACAGATGCAGCTGTCCTGCAGGCATCTCCCCAAGCTGTTCCACCAGCTCCTCAGCCTGCCCCTCCTCCCCCAGTGCTCCCCCAGGCTCTCACCATACCTGTGCAGCCCCTGCATGCTCCCCACTTCCTGCCTGTCTCCCTCCAAAGGCAGACCTCTGTCCAGCACATAATGTCGGAGCTGGAGCTGCAGTGCGAGGGACCTGACATGGGTTAGGGCTGAGAAATCAAGGTAAAGACTAGCCAGGAGCTAACAGACCCAAGACGAGGCCAGTTGAAGCAGCACCCCAGAACAGCAGAGCTCGGGGGCTCTGAAATTACCAGCACAGCCCCTGCACTTTACAGCTTGTAAGTTGGGGCTCCCACTGTGGGGTCCTGAGCGGGCAGCCCCAGACTCAGCAGGGCAGGGCTCCCTATGCCAGGCACTCCTGGCTGGTCAGTGCCACCCCAGCAGGCAGTCCTGCAGCCCAGCAGCCCAGCAGACTGTAAATCACCACCATTGTCTGGCCTGGCCCCAGTCTCGCCTGTACTTTAAAAGGAAGACAAGAATCTCCCTGCACGCGGCCCCCCTGCCTGCCAGCCGAGAGAGGGCTGACACAGCAGAAGAGAAAGGGGGTCTTTATGCCCACGGGCAGGAGGGCACCGCATCCCTTCCCAGTCCCCCTACAATGCCCTCTGGTGAAAGGAGCCTTTGTGATGCTCCCTGAGACTGGCCAGAGCAGACACAGTGCCCTCCCCAAACAGGAGACAGTAACAGGCAGCTGGGGGGCTCTCTGTCCTGTGGGGAGGAGGGTCACCGGCCATACTGGGGGAGGCCTCTGGGCCCAAGGACCTGAGGAAGAAGCCATGTGATGGCAGGAAAGGAGAGAGGAGACACTCAAATTGCAGCATGCGGAAGCGAGGTTAGAGTTGTCGTGTCCTGTGTCCACATAGGCCCTGACCTTTCGCAGCTGCGGAGGAGTGAATTCCTGTGGAATTGGTCACAGAGGAGGGGCAGCTCCCCTGCCACCCAGTCTCACTGACCACATTCTCACCTACTCTACCTCTCACCCACTCTGCTTTCATTGCTTCTTGAGTCACTTTGCACAGCCCAGGCAGGTACTTTGCAATGCTGTTCCTTCCACCTAGAACACTGTTCCCTCCGTCTGCACTGCTCATCACCTCAGAGGTGCCCACTTTGACCTCTCCTCTGCCCCTCTGGGCTAGCTCTACTTCCCCTTATCCCACCTCCTCACCTTCCAGCCTACCATGTCATTTGTTATGTCTGTTTTTTTTTTTTTTTTTGTCAGTCTCCCCAGCTGGAATGTGAGTTTGGTGAGGAAACTTACATTCATTTTTCATTTATCTCTTGTCCCAGTGCCTGACACACCGTAGGTGCTCAATGAGTATTACTTCGAATGAAGGTATAGATTATTTCACTTCCCCTTTCTCCTACCCTGAGAGGGAGGCACAATGGTTCTCCATCTGGAACTGAGGGATACTTCTCAAATTACGTAGTGAGAAAGAAGTGGAACTGAGGGACTTCCCTGGTGGTGCAGTGGGTCACTCCACGCTCCCAATGCAGGGGGCCCAGGTTCGATCCCTGGTCGGGGAACTCGATCCCGCATGCCACAACTAAGAGCCCACATACGGCAACTCAGAAGTCCACATGCTGTGGCTGAGTCCGCATGCTGCAACTAAGACACGGTGCAGCCAATACAAATAAATAAATAATAAATATATTTTTAAAAAGTGGAACTGGGATTCAGATTCAAGGCTATTTGACCCCAAAAGCCATGCTGTTAACCCATAGTTCCCTATCTCCCTGTGACAGCCACCCTCATGTGCTGGGACCCTGCCTGGAGGGACCCCAAAGAAAGAAGGGCAGAGAGAAGGGCTCAGCCCTCAGAGAATGTTCGGATGGCCCAATCCCTCCCTTACAGGTCCAATGGGGGCCCAATGCCAGGTCCTCAAGCAGAGCTCTGTCCCTGTGAGAAGAGGGGAGCAGCTCCACCACTCCCCTGCACCTCACCCCTGCAAGTCTGACCCTGCCCAGCTGTGCATCATTAGGCAGGGTTCCTACTGCTTCTGGAAATTTAGTGCCCTCCCCCACCTCTCCCACCCTGTGTAAAGTGGGGCAGTAACACCTGCTCAGCAGGTGCGTCTGTGAGGAGCACAGGTGAGAATGTACAGAAAGGGCTCCTGGGACCCGACTGTAAAGCCACAGACCCCTCTGCAAAGGCCTGAAGCTGGCAGGAAGCTAGGGGTGGGAAGGACTCCAGAGAAAAGGCTTGGTTCCCTCAGCCCCCGGCTGGAGGAAAAGGCTGAGCTCGGGGCTGCCAAAGCCATGAGTCAGCCGTCCCTGAAACGCCAGGCAGCCCAGGGCCCAGCAGGGAGTGGAGGGCCAGGGGCCCTGGGGCCTGCTCTGTGGATGGGGACAGTATCCCCAGGGAAGGGCAAAGCCATTCAGGCCAGGAGCCATTGGAATGCATCTCTTTCAATCCTGATCCAAGGACCTGAGTGATGCTAACAGTGGTCCCTGAAAAAGGGACTTCCTTACAAAGGCCAAACATGGGGCTGCCTGACCCCTCCAGACTGCCTTCATGCCCCCCTTCATCTTACCACTCCATCCCCATGAGCCCACAGTGTCCCCCAAGGCCCCTCCGAGCCAGAGACAGGGCCTTAGGGGACAGCAAGCTGGGTCCTTCACTGTGCAGATGGGGAAATCGTCCCAGGGAGCAGCAGTGAAGGCCTGGGGCAGAAAGAGACAGGGCCCAGCTCTTTCCGCCCCAGGCCTCGCACTTGGCTCTGCTTCGAGGACAAGCCGCTCAAGTGCAGCTGTCCATCACAGTGCCCGGTCGGATGCTCCAGCACAGGCAGGCTCGGAGCCCGGAGTGGAGACCCCATCCAGTGCACCCTCTTGCCCCATCTCTCACCCCACCCCAGCCACATGGAACTTCTTGCAGTTCCTCAAACTGGCCAGGCTCTATCCAGTCTCCGCCCATGCTGTCCCTTCTGCCTGGAAGGTCATCTGCCCTTTCTCTTTCCTGACCAACCTGTGCCCATCCCTCAGCTCTCCTACAAACAGTAGACACAGCTTCCTCCAAGAAGTGCTCCCTCTCCTTCTGCTTCCGTGAAGCCGGGGCTATGAGGCCCTCTCTGGGTTTCTACCCATCGTAGAAGCCACTCTGTAGGGCTGTGGTTCAGCCCCAGATCCCAGCACTATGGCCAGTACACAGCAGGAGCTCAGTCTTTGCTCAGTGAAGGGGACTGTGAATGAGGGAATGAGCTCCTCATGATGGAGGGTCTCTAGGATGGGGGGCGGTCCCCAGGGAGCACTGCCTTCTTCTCTTTCAAACTTCCCCGCTCTGGCCACTTAAGGTGGCTGGGGAGATGGAGGAATCCCTGGGAGAGGGAGGAGGCACCACTCTCTCCCCAAGGGTCGTCTCCCTCTTGGAAGGGCCAACTCCACCCTGCTCTGTTGGGCCCACTTCTCACTTCCGTTTCCCGAGCCCCTGCTGCTAACTGTCCCCTCCTCTATTTCCCTGTTCAGATTCGAGACAGAGGGACCTGATGGCCATGTCCTGGGTCACTGACCAGCCCAAGAATTCATCAGCCAGGGGCCCAGGCTCCATATCCCAGGCAGCCAATAATTCACTAAAAAAATCTGCTCATTCATTTATTCAAAAAATTTGCTCTGAGCACTAAATCTGTGCTGGGCACTATCCTAGGTGCTGAGGATAAGGCAGGGAAGAAGACGGAAGTGGGCCCTGGCCTCTCGGGCACAGTCGAATGGGCTCCTCTCTCCTCCCCACATTTCTGGAAGCCTCCGCCTTCTCCCTGATGAAGATGTCTTCGTTTCTCCTCTCCATGGAACCTCTCTAAGCAGGCAGACACACCTGGGCCAGAAGGAGGCCAACCACAATGACACCCATGAGGCTGATGAACCGAGACAAAGACCGTCACCCTGACAACTCCCGCCCAGGAGTGCTGGGTCTTGCCCTAAGCACGGTCCCCTCATTCTCTCAGCAAACCCCAGCCACAGCATTATGAGGTGCACATCGCTACTGTAATTCCTGTTGCTGTAAAATGGGAAGGTCCAGTGAGGTGAACTGTAGCTGAGTTTACAGGGCTGGTAAGCAATAGAGCCAGGATTCAAGCCCACGCTGGCACACGCTACAGGGAAGGGCTTAATCACTGGCCACTTGGCTTTTCCAGGCCCAGAGTGGGCACATCCATTCATCTCACTGCCCTACAATGACCCCGCAGGCGGGAAGGGCAGATGCCCCAGAGCATCTGGTCTCCATCAGACTGGCTTTCTGCTGGGAGGGCAGTGCTGGAGAGGGCCTGCCTGGAAGAGAGGGGACGGTGACCAGCCAGCCCAGTTCCTTACAGGAAGCTCATTCAGTGGGAGACCCCTCCCACCACAGCCCCAGTCTCGGTCACAGGGACTCCTGTGGCACAGGGGCCTATTTTGGGGAGGCTGTGTCCAACTTCCCCATCCTCTCCAGCCAAATCCAGAGTACACTCAAGACATGGGCTCCGTTTTTGCATCCCCCACCTGAGGCCTGCCTCCTCCCTGGTCCATCACTCTCCTCTACAGCCCCCATCTTGGTGGGGACCATGTCCTCCTGCCCAACACCCCCTATAATTAATCGTGGCTCTGGTCCCATTGCCAGGCCCGGACAGGGCCATCTACCTCTCCTGGTCAGAAGCCAGTGACCAACTCAAAATAACTATTTCCCTTCCCTCCAGCACAACTGTCTTTCCTGGGGAGGACAACAGCTGCAAGGGATTAGGTATGGGTAATGGAACCCCACCCACCGAGCTGGAGGCCGGGGGCCGGGGGCGTGGTGTGAGGGGCCTGCCCCACCCCGGCATCCAGCACCCAGGGTCGCCTCGCCCCCGGAGTGAAGTCTTCTTCGCCAGGAGCAGGAAGTCAAAGAAGGGAGCTGAAGGATGGCTGCCTCCCTCAGCCCAGCCCACCTGTGGCCAGGACTGGGCCCCCAGCCTGAGGTTGCTGCTTGAAAGTCAGGCATAAAGGAACTGCATGCTCTCATTGCAGGAGGAAGCTGGAGTTCCCACTTCCAGGCCTTTGCTCCCACTGTTCCCTCCGCCTGGACCACCTTTCCTCCTTTGGCCTCCTGGCCACACAAAGTCCTCCTCCACAGAGCCTTCCTCGATCCCCCCCGCGCCTCCAACAAAACGCAGAGACTGGAAGTTACACCTTTTACTGCTCACACAACCACCTCTAACGGTACTTCTGCCAAGAACAGACCCCCTGGTGAGGGCGACTCGGTAAGAGGGCAGAGCCACCCTCAGCTGGAGGAGATGGGGGGCTCCCTTGGACCCCGGAGTTGAACTGAGCTGCATAGGCCTCCCTCTGAGCAGTGACACCTCATCCAAGGCCAGCTCAGCCAAAGGACAAGGGGAGGTGTGACTGGGCTGGGGAGGGCCCCGAGAGAGCTCTGAGTCCCCAAGGCAGGGCTGTGTCACATGAGCGCCAGCCTCGGTGCACATCTCCCCACTACCTTTGGGGCTGCTGCTTCTCTCTCTGGATGGCCCCTCTGTACCTGTGCCACTCTGCCCTGGGGCCACTCGAAGTTCACCTCGCCCCCCCACTCCTCCTCCCTCTGCAGACACCCCATTGTCCCTGCGTCCCTTTCCTGAGGCAGCCTGATGGATCGTTGCTTTCTCCCTGCAGGTCTTGGTTACAAGGGCTCTCAAAGCCACACTTTCAGGCTAGCCCCTCCCTAAGCAAACTCGAAAGAGGGAGAGGGAGAGGGAGAGGCAGAGGGAGAGAGAGAGGGAGAGGGGGAGAGAGAGAGAGAGAAAGAGAGAGAGAGAGAGAGAGCGAGCGCGCGCGCTGGCGTGTCAATACACCTTCGTCTGGCCGGTGGCACTTCGCCCTCCCACCCTCAGCCTTTCATGTCTGAATGAGGTTACACAGTGGCTAAGGCCAGTGACCAAGGTCAGGAGTGAAAGATGATGCTCAGCATTCGTACAGTTTTGAACTTGCATCCCACTCCCGAGGCTCATCACCTAAAATGCACCCTAAGTGTTTGTAACTAATCCTACAATCCCTTGCAGGTCAAAGGGTGGTCCATGGCTCGGAAGCATTAGCACAAACTGTGACCTTATTAGAAATGCTGAACTTAGGGCCTCCTACCAGATCTGCTGAATCAGAACTTGCATTTTAACAAAATCCCTAGATGATTCCTATGCACATTAATGTCTGAAAAGCCTGCTCAGATCCATTTTTAAGGAAGTGATTATATTACATTAAACGTTTTTTGGTAGTGGTGATAAAATCTTATTTTGTTTAATGCAAGCATTTGAAACAGCATTGTCCAATCAAAACTTCCTGTATCTGCACTGACCAACACGGTGGCCATTAGACACATGTAGCTACAGAGCACTTGAAATGTGGCTAGTATGACAGAAGAACGGAATTCTAAATTTACTTAAAATTAATTAACATTTAATTTAAATAGACACAGGTGGCTACTGGTTACCACATTAGCATGAATTTTCAATCCACTTCACTTTCTATAGGTCTGCCAACCTAGGAAACTGTAGCCTGGCTCCTTTCTCCGTCTCCACGAGGATTCGCACATCCCTGAACTCCTTCCTTGTTACAGTGTGATATTGCGATATAGGAAGAAATACCTATCTTGGTTTTTATCCCCGGCTCCTGGCCAGAGCTCCTAAAACCTGTGTAATTTCCTAAGCAATAAGGGTGCCAGGAACATCTTTTGTTCTGATATTTGGTCTTTGACCTCAGTTCCTGACACAGAGGTCTAAATTCCTTGGAATTTTCTGGGTGATAGGAACGTCTTTTGTTCTAATGAAGTGACTCTTGGTGGGTTCCTGGATGGGAGCTGTTACCTGAAAGACCAAGCCATAATCAGAAGCTCGGAACTTTCAGCCCCCCTCTCCATCCTCTGGGGAGGAGAGAGGGGGTAGAAACTGAGTTAATCATGAATCACGCCTACATGACGAAGCCTCCATAACAATCCCTAAAATACAGGGTTTGGGGAGCTTTTAGACTGGTGAACACATCCACTGTACTGGGAAGTTGGTGTACCCCAATTCCACAGGGGTGAGCCATCACAGCAAATTATCAAACCTGAGGAGTGGGTCAGGAGAATTACCAATTTGTAGCTCAGTCAGACAGAAGTGTGGCTAACCTGGGGACCCACTACTTGCAATTGGCCTCTGAGTTGCAGGGTAGGAAGTCTTGTGGAACTGAGCCCTTAACCTGTGGAATCTGATGCTAACGCCAGGTAGATAGTATCAGAACTGAATGGTAGGACACCCAACTGGTGTTGGAAAATTGGTTGGTGTCAGAAGTATTGTGTGAGTAGAGAAAGAAACAAATTTTTTCTTTTATATGGTTTCACAAATAAGGCAGGAAACTGGTGCCTCTGAGGCCCATGGAGCCACCAATGGGAGGGGAGGGTGGCAGCCACCATGGGTCCCCACACCAGGTGAGCTCAGCCTCCTGGGGAATGGGTGATGCCCTGAAGCACCCTTCAGGCCTCAACAGTTTCCTCGGGCAAGGGGAGTAGAATGGGACAAAGCTAATGTCCAAATCCCACAGGGAAGGCCAGTGGCCCCTCTGAGGCTCAGCTGCCTAAGGAAGCTCCAGCTTCTCCATTTCTCTTACTTGAGGTTGCTGGGATTTCCTGGGCTTGAGGACTGGTGTAGAGCTTTGGGTGTAGAGCACCTCCCCTCCCCCACTCATCTGCCAGCACACGGACCAAAGTGAGCACAACCCTTGGGAATGAATATTTACTCCCTACAAGTAGTGCAGGGATATCAGAAATACCATTCCATAAGAAATAAATAAGATCCACACATGGCCAAAAAAAAAAAAAAGAAATATCCTTCCACTGGAGAAATGAGTCAATTCCAAAATACGTGACTGAACATTTTACAGGTATCTCTGTCCCCATTAAAATGGGGCATAAGAACTTGGCAAGCACAGCCATCTAAGACCTTCAGAACAGTATAGTCTGGAACTCAGGACCAGCAGCTCATCCCTCCTCCTGCCCACACACTTAGCAGAGAATCCCCATGTGATCCTACTGTCCACATATCCCCACATTCCCCATAGAAGTGCACCAAGAGAGAGCGAGCAGACACTTCACCGAGCTTTGGCAACGGGTGGCATGAACCTTTTTTGCATGCTCACTTGTCAGTTTTGTACTTGTGTCCTGAGACATGCTTTCATAGCACACCACGGGGTAGCCAGTTTGGAGGGGAGAGAACTCAGCTTCCCACTACCTCTGATACAGGCTCCCGAGAGAGACCAGGACCGACGTGTTGGCTTAGGTCAGTTTCCAACACCAAGAGAGGCCCCAGGCTTGCAAGGATGCTTTAGGCTTCAAGTGAACATGAGGACAGCCCTGGAGGAGGGGAGGCGGCTTTGAGGGTGACTTGGAACCCAAAGGCTAGTGTGTGTGTGTGTGTACTGATTCTACTGTATTTCCTGATTCGACTGTATTTCCTCCCAAATACCAGGAGGATTCACAACGTAAGACTTTATGGAAAAAAGGGTTGGGGGAAACCCATGTGATGAGAAAACTTATGAAAGCCCTTATTAATATTTATTACCCTCATGCAATAAAACAGCAGAGGCTCTCAGTGACATTTTACACCCTTTACTAAGGGGTTCTGTCCAATGTGTTTCCATATCCCACCCTTGCACACTGTTTTGCTTTGCTTCAGACACCATGGATACCAAGCACAATTTTTCCAAGGCTCATGCTCCGTCAGATGCCCAGTGCCTTATGGATTTACAATTTGGAGGGCCTCTATTGCAGCCCAGGGGTGCTCATGATTTGTATTACAGGACTCCATATTTTCACGTTACGGAAAAGGTACCGAGATGTTAAGTTACACACTAGAATTTTGTATAAAGGGAACTTAAGGATTTCAGAGGTAGTGGAGTTGCTATCTGCAAACGTGCCAGGGTGGGCTGCTCTACACTCTCCTTCCTTCCCGGCATCTGGCTTCTCAGCACTCAAGAGGTATCACATCAACTCTTGCTCGCTCCAACTTGGAGCAGCTTCAAGTGACAGAAACACCAAAAATCACCAGGGGACGACGTTAACATGCAGATTTCTGGGCCAGATTTAGATCTCCTGAAAGAGAATCTGCATTTTAATGAGCTGGGCCCCAAGAGCTGCATTTTAATAGATCAGGGCTAAGTAATCTAAATTTGACTCTTTTTTTTAATTGAGAAACATAATCGGAAGAATATATTCAACTGTGTGTGCAATTCAAATAGTAATGAAGCAAGCGTCCATGTGTAAACACTGCCCAGGTTAAGAAATAAAGCACTGATGGTCTTTGGACGCCCCCTAAGTGCCTCTCCCAACATTTGTATCCCCATCCCCAACCCCACACCTCTAGGCAAAAGCGCACTCCTGAGTTTTCAGATACTCCGCCCTCCGCCTGTCACTAGAGTAGTCCCCAAAGGAATACGTTCCAAGACCCCCGGTGGATGCCTGAAACTGCAGATGGTACCAAACCCTATATATGCTACTTTTTTCCAATATATACATGCCTATGATAAAGTATAATTTATAAATTAGGCACAGTAAGAAATTAACAGTAACTAATAATAAAATAGAACAATTATAATGATACACTGTAATAAAAGTTATGTGAATGTGGTCTCTCTCAAAATATCTTATTGTACTATACTCACCCTTCTTTTCGCAATGTGAGATGGTAAGATGCCTACATGATGAGATGAAGTGAGGTGGGTGACATAGCATTATGTCATTATTATACTACTGAACTTCTGACAATGTCAGGTGGAGATCATCTGCATCAGGTGATCTTGCATCATTGAGCCATGACAATGTCAATGGTGGGGTGTTAAGAGCAAACCATGTTGATGGTTTGGGGATCCCAGGTAGGGCAGCACGAGATTTCATCATGCTACTCAGAATGCAACACAAGTTTAAATTTATGAATTATTTCTGGAATTTTCCATTTAAAATTTTTGGACTGCAGCTGACTACAGGGAACTGAAACCAGGAAAAGCAAAACTGCTGATAAAGGGGGACTACTGTATAGACTGTCGTTTATAAATGCATCCTAAACAGTATATTGTTTTGTCTATTTAAAAATTGTACAGAGGGTTTCCCTGGTGGCGCAGTGGTTGGGAGTCTGCCTGCCGATGCAGGGGACACGGGTTCGTGCCCCGGTCCGGGAAGATCCCACATGCCGCGGAGCGGCTGGGACCGTGAGCCATGGCCGCTGAGCCTGCGCGTGCGGAGCCTGTGCTCCGCCAACGGGAGAGGCCACAACAGTGAGAGGCCCACGTACTGCAAAAAAAAAAAAAAAAAAAAAATTGTACAGAAGTGGAATCATCTTTACTATATTGTGCCTTGCTGTTTTCACTGCATTATGGTTGTGTGGTTCCTCTTTTCTTGCACCTAGCTGTAATTTTCATCACCGTATAGTATTCCACTGGGTGAAGATAATACAAATGATCTAATGTATCATCCACAGACAGACATTTCTTCCAGCCCAGCTCTGAGGTAAGTTTCTTGTGTTTTATCATAAGGCTAATTTTGTTGAGGAGGAAACGGCGGGTCAAAGAAGTCACGTGATTTAAGAGCCTAGCACAGGAGTTAAACAGCCTCAGTTTGAAACCAGCTTCTACCACCACTGTGTGAGCCTGGGCACATTAATCCCTGTGCCTTAGTTTTCTCATCAGTAAAATGACAATAATAGTTCTTGTTTCAGTGTTGTGATAATTCCGTAAAACAAATACATGTAAAGTAGTTAAAACCTGGCCTGGGGAAACTAAAAATAGAATTACCATATGACCCAGCAATCCCACTACTGGGCATACATCCAGAGAAAAACATAATTCAAAAAGACACATGCACCCCCATGTTCATTGCAGCACTATTTGTAACAGCCAGGTCATGGAAGCAACCTAAATGCCCATCGACAGATGAACGGATAAAGATGTGGTATATATATACAATGGAATATTACTCAGCCATAAAAAGAAATGAAATTGGGTTATTTGTAGAGACGTGGATGGACCGAGAGACTGTCATACAGAGTGAAGCAAGTCAGAAAGAGAAAAACAAATATCGTATATTAACGCATATATGTGGAGCCTAGAAAAATGGTACAGATGAACCGGTTTGCAAGGCAGAAATAGAGACACAGATGTAGAGAACAAACGTATGGACACCAAGGGGGGAAAGTGGGGGTGGTGGGGGGTGGTGTGATTAATTGGGAGATTGGGATTGACATGTATACACTGATGTGTATAAAATGGATGACTAACAAGAACCTGCTATATAAAAATAAATTAAAAAACAAAACAAACTTGGCCTGGCCCATTCAAACACTTTCAGTTCAGGAATGGGAACAGTTTGAATTTCCCATGAGCCTATGTTACTTTTATGATCCATTAGTTAAACACAAATCTTTGCCCCACAGCTTTCTATCCTCAGCCTCAGGCCCTGAAGTTCAGCTAATGTGCAACCACGACGGGACAAACCAGGCAAGCCCTCGCTGCAGAGGCAGAGCTGAGTCTAGGCCTCCTGAGCAGCCAAGTCTGCCCTGGCCCAGCCTCCAGGCAGACATTATCTGACCCGTCAATGCCTCTACAAAAAGGATACAGCCACCACATAGGAAGCAGGGGGACGTCAGCACAAGGGAGGACAGGGATGGCATATGACTCCCATCAGGTGATCCTCACCCGTGTTCTACTCCTGTCACTCTGACAGGAGCCGGCCCGAGCCTCTCTGGGCTATAGTGTCCTCATCAGTAAAACGGAAGAAGGGAGGGCTCAGACAAGAAGGGCTCCTGACACTTGAGGCTTTTGGCTAAAGCTGCCAAGGATCTAGGGAAATCACCTTGGGGGTTGTTCTCCGGCATACTTGCCTCCTTAAGAAATGCCCCGGGAGGGGGCTGGACTGGCACGGTCAGTATTATTGGCTTGGTTGCAGGCGAAGCAATCAACATGCTGGTAGCAAATAAGGGCCACAGTGGATCTGCTCTCCCCCAGGATGGGCCCTGCTGAGAATGACTGCATGCCTGTCCCCTCAAGTTCCTGCCAATTAACGAACACTCTCATTTGGAAGACAATGCCTCCTGCAACACACCGTGACTTCAGAGGAGCTGGGTAACGCAACTCTGCCTGCTGCAATTTCCTCAGTCTAAGGTCACTCTGGCTCCAGCTCCATGAAGGAGGAGGGCTCCAGCCCCTGCAGCCTGACCTTTCCTTCCTCCTTCCCTTGGCCTCATAATTAGTCGTCGTCATCTTCCTGGTGAGCTGGAAAGCTGAGGGCAGGGGCCATGCAGTCGTTGGTGCCACAATTCACATTGGCCTGGGTCCAGCTTAGATAATACATCCCATCACCCTCAACGCCCCCTCACTTCCTCTCGGATGGATATGTGAAGCATCTGGGAAGCCAACAGCTGCCGCCTTATACCCCAAAGAGGGTGGTGAGGTAATCCCCATACATAGTCTGACAAGTGCCGTGGGGTGAAAGGGGCTCTGTGTGGAGGAGAGTGCATTACTGTATTTCTCTGGACTTCCAGGAGCACTCCACTGATGTCCTGGCACGGGAGAGAGATGAAAAGTTAACCGGGCTTTCTCGCCTCCACAAAAGCATCTTTCATCCCACAACAGACTCCAGATTGGAGGGAAGATTTCACCACACAGTGGCCAGAGACAAGAAGCTCTGTTGAAGTCCCTGACCACCCAGCCCCACCCATTTCTGAGGACCCCTCTGTAACCCAGAAAGCTTGGGAGACAGACACACGGAGTCTAACAACGGGAATGCTAATGTGTTTCAGGATGGAGAAGCGGGCCAATATTCAGATGTGACTGGAGTTGGCCCTGAGAGAGCAGGCTGTCACCTGGGCTGATGGGTGCTCTGCGATGCTGAACGATGGTGACTCTCCAAGGAGAGGGGCAGCATCCACGGCGAAGGCGGCTCCAGTGCAGCTGTTAGCAGGAAGAGGAAGGCAAAGTCGTCTTGACTGAACCCACCTAAGTGCCAGGTCCTGACAACTGCGAGGGGAAATGAGAACTCAGTGAGTGCCTAAGGCAGCAGTGGAGCACCTTTCCCTACAGCCCTCCCACCACTGCAGCCCTGCCCTCCTCAGAGATTCGGTCATGCTTACCCAGAGCACACTCTGGAGGATAAGGATGCGGGAGAACAGTGCTCCTTGTCACTTAACTTCTCAGGAGGCAGCAACAGTAATGACGAATTCAGCACTGTGTTTTTACCTCTAGTCAAAGTCAAAACAGCCAGTGCCCACAATTCCAGCCTCATCCTGTGGGATGAAACCAAATCCAGAGGGAGTGTCGGGGAGAGCACAGTATCCAGGATGGCCTTTTGTTCTTTTTTGACTTTGAAATTCTTATCACATAAATATTACCTTTCAAAGAAATCGTCTACAGTACAAAAAAAGTACGTAAATGATACAACCATTCTCTCCAGAAGTAATCACTGTACAGTTCTTATGTGTCCTATGAGATCATCTAGGTGTATCTACATATGCTCTTATTCACCCCCAAATGGTTTTCCCTCCAGAAATATTACATACAGTAGAGTTGTATCATGTAAGTGTTTAACTTTTGTAAATTTAACTATTTGTGCCAGGGTCATTTCACTAACCAAGCACATGCCCCAGAATAAGCGTGAGCAGGGAGAGTGGTGCAAGATTTCAGTTCTCTCAAGTGAGTCCAGTGTTTAAAGAAACATTTTTCCTTCAAGTCCCTAAATTCAAGGCAAGTACTTCATCTGGAGCTCAAATTGGGAGATGGTGATCTGTTCCAATGCTGAGGAACACTAGATGTGCTGATTGTTACAAAAGGGCAAGTGAGGCTCCAACAAAACACCTTCCTAAGGTGTTTAAGAGCAATCTGGAATATATGCCATTTTGTCTAAAGCTCCACTTGGGACCCACCCTTCAGTAAGATGATTGCACTGGTGATACACTATTCAGTTTCTTTCCATTTAGTTTCTCTTCGAAGTTGTTCCAAATCAATTTCTATAGATGTCTTGTTCTTCAAGTGCTTATTGTAAGCTATTTCACAGCATGAATGTATGGGATGTTCTTTGGAAAGAGTTCTATTTTCATACCATAAAGAAAGAGAAATGTCACCATTAAAAAAGACACAAACTAAGAACAAATTTACAAACCAAGAATATAACATTTTATTCATTTCTGGATTATGAGTATTACACAGCATATACATATATTTAGATAATATATAAAACGAAGAACAAACCATAGGAAGAAATATTGGTCTGAAATTGCCTTTACGGGACATCTTTAATTCTGTAAGTTCATGGTAAATGTATCTCCCCACACACCGAGGCAGGCAGCAAGATAAACTCTGGCATTCATGTATCAAAGGACAGCTTATCCCCCACTGTACTTACAATGCACGGCACGGTCACTGGTAGCCACAACCAGGGACGCCAAGGAGCAGGTAAAAGAACTGCAGCACAGTGAACTAATATAAATATTTGTTTTTTGCATTGTCCTCCAGATAGTTTCCTTTTTAAACTAAGAGTCACATCCAGGGTCTATCCCTTGAGTGGCATTCCAGTTATTGCTGAAGGGGAAAGAAAAAAAATAGAACAAAGGCATCAGTTTAAGTTATTAGAAAACAGACGGTCAGTGCCACTGACCCCCCACCTCTAGTGACACTCAAGGGGATGCTGGACTGTGGGGAGATGCATATGTGTCACCAGTGGGCAGGCATGTAAGCACCCATCATCGTGTCAGAGGGGACAGATCGGCTGATAGTAATTTGGGGCTGATGAAGAGGTTCAGATGGAGATATTCTGCAAGGAAGGCCTGGGAGCAGGAAGCAGCAGGATGCCCCCCAGGAGAGACGGTATCACTTCATGGAGGTGAGACAGCAGTAACAGAACATTTCATGGGATCATTCCTGATTCAGTGCTGGTGGTGGAAGACCTAAGATCTTATGATGTAAAAGTCCTCCATACTCCATGTCAACACAGAGAGGCTCTGCAGCTGAACTTGTAGAACAGAGCACTTTCCAGGGACACAGCTTCTACAACTCACTGTCTGGCCTTCCTCTGAGGAAAGCTGGCTTACCTTTGCCTTATTCTGAACTGGGAGATACAGTTTGAACTCTGCTGGCAGTTCGTCTTCTGAGTAGAGTCTGTCTGAGAAGTAAACCCGTCGGATGCGACAGTTTGCATGGATCTGTGGATGCAAGACTTAAAATAAGTCTCAAAATATGATTGTCTTTCCTCTTTTCCTGATGTTCCTTGAGCCCCCCGCATGGTGCCGTCAAAGCTTCACCTCTGTGGCATCTCCTCAGCATGGCTTAGGGGTAGATTTTGACAAGAGGGAGATTTTACTTGCTGTATTCTCCCACTGAATCTGAGCAGATTCCTGAGAAGGTCCTGGGCCTCTCTGAGGTGAAAGCCCTCTGGACAGTGACTTGGGAACTTTAGCCAGAAACCCACACTGTTCTGTCACCTGGGTCACAAGCCAGTAACAAACAAAGCCTAGACCCCTCTCCCATTTGGGGCTCCATCTGGAAAAGGAGCCAGTACCTGCACCCTGAGGGTCTCAATGTAATTTGTGCCATATGCCCGCCGAGTGAAGTCTGACAGGTTGAACTGAATCTGGTTCCAGCCGTCATCCAGCCGCATGGGCATGGTACAGATGAAGGGTTTGACCCTGGTGGTGCTCTGGTAGTTACTTGCCCGAAACCGCCGACGCACATTCTTGTCATCTAGTACCTATGAAATATAGAGAAGAATCACATTAACACCATCTTGGAAGAAGCAAACAACCTTGATAAGACGAGGACTTGAAAATCCCACAGCCTGGTTTCCCAAGGCTGAGACCCAAGGGAGAATAAACAAACCAGATATAGGTCACACTGGATGCAGACGGCCCGGAAGTAGCTAGTTTATCTTGTCTGTTGCCAAGACAACACCAGCTGCTTATGACATATGACACATGCATCAGGCCCCCAGACCATAGCATGATTCCATAAACATTCTTCCCTTTGAAAAATTAAAAAAGCTAGACTTGAGACCAACAATAGCCCTGTATTAAATAGTAACTTCCCAAATGGACACTACTCTAACCCTCAAGCTTTGAACTCTTGTAGCTATTGATTAGATTTTCTAGATGCTTACTGCTTCTTTTAAAACTTGGCATTAAACTTTGATTGATAATACCAAAATAATAATGCCATAATAATAATGCCATAATAATAATGGTTGTGGGCTTCCCTGGTGGCGCAGCGGTAGAGAGTCCGCCTGCCGATGCAGGGGACACGGGTTTGTGCCCCGGTCCGGGAAGATCCCACATGCCGCGGAGCGGCTGGGCCTGTGAGCCATGGCCGCTTAGCCTGCGCGTCCGGAGCCTGTGCTCCGCAATGGGAGAGGCCACAACAGTGAGGCCCGCGTACCGCAAAAAAAAAGGTTGCATCAAGTGTACAGCAGAGGCAGAAAAGAATACATACAAAAGGATAAAGATACTTTCCTGCGGCCACTTTTCTCCTATAAATTGACAGGACATCTCTTTGGTATAGCCAAGAGTGTAGAGATTCATGTGCACATACTTACCTGTACTTCAAAGGTAAAATATTTCTTCAGGTTTTTGATAATCATGACAAGGAAGGGAAGTTTAATTCCCAATGTTTTCTTTGGGTCTGCAGGACATGTGATATATGTGGTGCTGTAGAAAGAGGAAACACCAATAAACACACTACTTGCCTTTTCCTTTGTGGTATGCACAGCAATAACACTCAGTCCAAGAGGATAAATTGGAAGGCAGATCTAAAAGATCCAGATACGTCATCCAATGATCCCTCAACCCTTAAGTTAAGCTAATGTGTTAAAAAAAAGTGCTGGACTCTGAAACAAAAGTTTAACATAGCACTAGACATCAACAATAAAATATCTGAGAAACAAAGCCAGACCAGTGGATCTGCAAGTTCTTCCAGTGAAAAAAGATTTAATTCTGGTCTAAGAAACTATCAAATGATAGAAAACCAAAACTAAGACCATTGTAACACTGAAAACTACCCTGGCCATCCACTGGATGATTACTGTAAACCCATACCTCCACATAAACACATCTGGGTTAAATATTAATAACTAAGACTTATACAGCACTGACTAAGTGCTAAGCAGGTTTTAAGTGTTTTATACACATTCACTTACTTAATCTTCACAATAATTCTACAAGGAAGATGTACTGTCATTATCCCTATTTCACAGGTGAGGAAACTAAAGCCTGGGGGATTAAATAACTTGCCCAAGGTGAGCTCTAAGTAGCAGAGCTGGATTCACACCAGGCAGTCTGACTCTGCAGTCCATGCTATTAACCTCTATGAATGTACTACCTCCTGGCATTCCATGTCTCTGGGAGAACAGAGTGGCAACCTACCTGACATTTGTTCCTTCAATCTCTAGCACCAGGGACTGGATGTCATTATCGGTGATTCTTTTGATGTGGCCATTCCGTACCTACAAGGGATGAAATTAAACTGGTTAGTACTGAAATCGACAAATAACTCTGTTAAGATTTTGAAGGCTGAATGGGACTATTTAAAGCAGCGGTCTCCAACCTCTTCGGCACCAGGGACCGGTTGTGTGGAAGACAATTTTTCCACAGACCGGGGTTGGGGGTGGGGTGGGATATGGTGGTTCAGGCGATAATGCCAGCGATGCAGAGCCGCAGATGAAGCTACCCCGGCTCGCCCGCCGCTTACCTCCTGCTGTGCGGCCCGGTTCCAAACAGGCAGCGGACCAGTACCGGTCCGCGGCCCAGGGGTTGGACACCCCTGATTTAAAGAAAACCACAGTAGCCCAAAGGGCACAACACAGAAGTTTGTGACACGATATGTGAAAGTAAGCCATGCTATTACCTCTGTACAGGGCCCAATCAACCACCACAGGAGTTGCAGGCAATTTGGCAATCTATAAATCAGGACAAATTTCTTCCCAAAGAAATCAACTCAATTTAGATCCAGCTAACGTTTACCAAGCATCTACTATACACTAGGAACATTCCTAACAACAACGAGCTCAGTCCTAACAACAACAACAAAAATCACAAGGTCGTTGGTGTTGCTTCCACTTTACAGACGTGGACACTGACACTCAGGGAGTGCAGACGACAGACCCTAAGTAAGAGGGGCAGGATTAACGCCAGGCTTTCCACTGCCCTACACTGCCTCACATAGTTCTCTGGCCAGAAAGGTCAAGTGCTGAGTGTCACTGAGAGGGAGGGTAGCAACCAAAAACCGAACGTATTACTACCCCAGGTTTACTCCTACTTATGCTTCCTTATCTTCTTTTCCCTAAGTTTCTACTTTTTCAAGTATGAATTCGAGTCCCATCTGTGCCGCACACAGAAGCCTTCTTTAGCATTTTCAGCCTACACTGACCTCTCTTCTCTCTGATTCATTTTTCTTGCTCATGTAGCCTAGACTACATAATTTAGCACTTCATCCTACATTGTTTTGCATTGTTTGCTGCATATGTAGGGGGAATATGATGGAGAGGAATCAATATTCGATACGGATTCCTCCTCTCAAAACATATTTAGGAAAGCACAATTACCTTCAAGCATTACATCCAAGCACCTTATATGGACAGAGCAGAGACATGCAAAGGCACTTCTGAGACAGGGCTGGACTGTTAGGGCTGAATGTATTAACACATGAAAAAGATCAACCAGGTTTAGAACCTGATGCATCAGAATGACAAGCATGTGGTCTTTTACTAGGTATAGTGAAAACGGCTGCCTGTGCTGTCATATTCAACAACTCATCATGTGGCTTTCCATGAGACTTGCATATGGGGAGAGAATACAGCGTTGAGTCTGATAGTTGTATTGTTCAACACAATTATTAATAACATGGCATTCTGTCTTTAGACATCAGTCTCTGCGTGCTCTGTTCCTGCTAATTTGATCCACTTGTGGTGTGCTTGGTATTCCCCAGGTAACATCTGATATCACTGCCCATCTTTTTCTGCCAGATGCAACTGAGTCTTGTCTCCTCAAAAAAGTATAAGCTGAAGGGTAAGGACCAAGTATTAAACATCATTTATATGTTCTATAGTGCTTAGTACTCTGCTAGGCATAAACTAAGCATTCAAATATTTGCTGACTTCTGGAATCTGTCATCCTAAGAGTCGGCACATATGAAGAGATTCAAGGAGGATTTTTCAAAAATTCCTGGATAACATATCCACCATGGGCTATTACGGGAAGCCAGAGATCCTAAGGTATATCACAACGCTAGTGAGGTTACCAGCATAAAGAATGCCTTCCCACAAATCATCCTTTGGTACCCATTGTCAGAGACAGAATGCTGAGTGGATGGGCCCCAGATCTCTGCCAGTGTAGCATTTCTGGATTCTCAAGTCACAAACATCACATTGAAGTGCTTCTCAAACAAAGCTGGCGACATCCAATGCCCTCCTGCTTTGAATTCTGGGCCTCTTTCCAAGGGAGATTAAAAGCACAAAGACTTGGATCACAAAGACTTGTAGCACATGCCAACACTGCCCACCTCATTCCCCATATAAATGCTCCCAAAGTGGCAATATTCCTCCTCTATTTGCTAGCCCACAGCTGCTGTGGAAAATCAGGCAGACTTCTTGGTAAAGGAGGAATTCATCAAGAAATTTTTCCATATAATATGTTGCAGGCACACTGATAAGAGCTGACAGTATCCCAACAAGATGCAAATACTAATTATATAACATACCACTAATTATTCTCTATAACTTCATTCTTTCTTAAAAAGGTACCGAATGCAACAAACCAAACAGATGGTTAAATTGAAAGGATTAAGTAATTAGGGTCCAAAGACTACTATTGTTAAAAGGCAACACGTTGCAATTTAGCCAACATTGTAAGTGGGACCTCAGACCTGGAAGGTCTCTCTGACTACAGTCACGGGAAGCCTCCCTCAGCTCCAGAAAACCCAGCCAGGTTTCACAGGGAGGAAATGTTAGGACGTTTGCCTTCTGCCCATCTCAAAGTTTATAGCACTCCAGTAAATGTGACTACTCAGGTCTTTACAGAAGAAAACAATGCTTTACACTGCACAAAGAAGCCAACAGACTAAAAGCCAAAACAGACTCTGTGTATTCTTACACTTCTGTCCCAGGAGCAAACTAACTTTCAGTTGGACTGTCAGTAACTTCTTAAGAGAAATTCCTTTCACAACACATAAACTACCACACGCACAAACTTAATTCTTACAAAATTAATTAACATAGCCCGTAAAACACGAGAACCCAGAGGGGGAAAAGGCAGCTTTTTCGAAGGAATGCCCAACAGTCTCTCTAGAGTTTTAACCTGCTTAGTGGCGAGAACAGTCTAAATAGAGCTTTGCCCAAGGAGAAAGTTCAGTCCTCAAAGAAGAAAAGTATTCTCATATCACAAGCTGCCAGAGCTTTAAAATCAAATTAAGGTGATTTCTTAGTGAATTATGATTTTTCTTCTTTATTAAGTTCAAAGGGCTGTAAATACAAATTCAATGGAAGAAGAGTGGAGTGGGGCCAGGGGTGCAATTAACCAGAGATATGGGTGGGAAACATCCCCAAACTTCTCTCTAGGCTCTAAAGCTACGATCAAAGGAGAAAGAGAGGTGGACAATTTGGGGCAAGGCCTCCCAACCACTCTGGCAATCTGGCTGTCACTGCCTTAAGTTGTAAAGGTCTTCCAGGAAGCAAGCCCCTCCCCAGTCCAGCTTCTGACAAACATGTATAACAAGACACATGGACTCAGAAAGTATCAACTTCCTTTCCTTAGCTTCTTCCAGTTCAGAGGCCACTAGGCAGGTCTGGCTTTGAAATGAAGAAAAAATGAACTGGTCAGCATTTATTGCACATGGTGGAAGTAGGTTTTATTTTACTTCCCTCTCTAAATTAGAAAGTGCCTATTGTTTTTGACTTGCTAATTTTTTTATTTCATGACACATTCCTGTAGTGTGGCCTATGAGTGTTTTATTCCTCCAAAATAATGATAATAAATAAAGCCAATCTTACATTTTTTAATTTCATGATCTCCTCCCCTCCCCCACCCCCGGGCCCCAACCATGAGGTGGAGGTACTTTAGAAGCTTCAGAACCCAGGCTACTGGCAATTAACAATCAGAATGGTTCTCAGCCTCTGCAGGCACCAAGAAGGGAACCTTCAAGCCCTTTTTTGCAATCACTCTCCCAGGCTTTCCATGGTTGCTGGGACAACTAATAAAGAACACTGATTTTTTTTCCCCCGATGTAAGCCCCAGGGAGGAGAGTCAAAGCTGAGCGGGGAAAATACTACTGGGATAGGGAGGAAGCTGGCCAATGCTCTATATTTCGTCAAGTGCTTTAAAAATAACACGAGTTGTATCCGTTCCCCACTCCCACCTTTCTTTTTTGTGGCTCCACCCACTTATCCTGGCAGACAGCTGAGCCCTCAGCCATCTGGCATCCTAGTCTTAATGACACATGTTCCAATTTACATTAAGCCTTTAGAGCTGTCCATTTCAGCAGGAAAGTTTCTGCCCTGAGCTAGGGGCTGGGCTCTAAGTCAGAAAACAGGCAGAGGGAGACCTCTGTGGGGAGAGCTGGGCATAGCTCTGTCTCAAGCCCTGGGCCTTGTAGGCTCCAGTGGATTAAAGGCTTCTCTTCCTTTGCGGCACGTAACAGGGACTATCCAAACAGCAGACAGGCAACTTTGGACATTTACAAACAACCCTTTAGTTAAAGTAAGGACAATTATATGTATTGCTAACCAGTCTCTTCCTAAGAATGCCTTGAAAGGGCAAGTGTAACTAAAACCCAGGCCTTTGCCCAATTATAGTAAAAGCTATTTTTTGGAAAAATGAATAACATCCTCAGATTGACCCAGGGATAATCTGAAAAAAATAGTTTTAGTACTTTCATGTCCAAATGCTCTCAATTCTACTACTAGAAATTTAACATGTACCAACAAGGTTTGCTAATTAAAAGTTAGGGTGTGGGAACTTTTTTTCTGGAGAGAGACTTTGTTCATTTTTAAAATTAGGAACTGGGAATGGGAATCTAATATTTTCCAGCAACAGCCACAAAAACTCTGGTTCTAATATTTCGTTTGGGAATGGGGAGGATCAGCAGCAGAGAAAGACAAGGTGAGCAGAAAGAAAGAGAAGCTTGTATGAGTTAACAATCTCATGTAGTAGATTTTTAGGGTATTACCAGTAAAGTCTGAAAGTTACATGTTTTACACAGGCATAAGTGGGAAAAGAACCTCCTGGTATTTTCCTTACAAACCGGAAGTAATGTTTACATTAAACATAAAAAGTCCTTTAATAATGTAGTATTTGCTGATCCCAGAAGTTAAGGGAGCATTAAGAAATCCCTAATTTCTGCTAAACTCTTGGTTTGAAAAATTACAAAGGTCTCTATCAGGAAGCTTACCGTCCAGCCAGGAATACAGATCTTGAGAAGCTAATTTCAAGTATGATGAGAAGGAAGTAGAGGTTCTATAAGTGGATATAAATTAACTTAACCTGAGGAGGTACCTTTGAGCTGAGACCTAATGAAGAGGGGTAGGAGTGGGTCCCAGGAGAGTGGCCGGCAAGTACAAAAGCCTAAAGCAGGAGAGAACAGACTTCTTTCAGTTCAGTAGGAGGTCAATACTAGAAGGGGGATCCTGTGGGACGTCAGCCTGGAGAACTAGTTAAGCAGGTACCAGACCACAGTCTGTGTGGCCTTAGAGCCATGTTAAAGTTTTGGATTGGGAAAGCCATGGTACACTGACTAAATTATTCTCATTTCAGAAGTCTGGAGTTACTGTACTTCCTATTCCTAGGCATCTGAATATTGGGCTCAGTTATAAATTTTTCACTTACTCTTGAGCAAATGCCTCAGTTCCCTGCCCTATTTAATACTGTGTGCCATAACTGTTGCTAAGCATTTATATACATCTTCATTTAATCTCCATAACCATGAGAAGGAGGTGGATTACAAGATGAGAGAACTGAATAGTTGAGTACTTGCTCAAGGTTACACAGCACAGGACATATGACAGAGCCAGGACGCAAATCCAAGGTGTCTGACCACACTCTGGCACTGGAGTTTCAAGGTAAGATACTATTCTTCCCCCTAAGGAACCTGTAGTCTAGTGGGAGATATACAATAAATAGGCAACTGCCATTCAGCGTGATATAGAGCGCCACAGGAGCACACAGGAGACATAAACATTATTTCATTGGGAACTTAAGTTAAGCTGAGATTTGAAGGATGAGATGGGGGGAGGGGCTGAGAACTTCAGAGTGTCAGATAAATGCAGGTATTGCAAATGTAGCCACACCCCCAAAATGAATTTGCAAATTAACTGTTATTATGAATATGGCATTCACTCCTCATATTCATAAGGAGACACAGAGCCTAAATGAAGCCAAACCTAAGTTTTCAAAGACTGCTCTTCACCGTAAACAAATAACAGAAATTCTCTCTCCATAAACTCAGGAAGGAGAATAGTAAAGTTTTGTGAAATCAAAGTATGTAACAACTAAAAACAGGCACTTATAGCCAATATGTACCTACTAGCAGAGGGCAGGGTCATTTCTAGATAAATGTGGACAGTCCTTCCCTCCCTCCATCAAACTTTGCCCTTATTACAACTTTGCCTTATTCGGAATCATGGGAGTGGGGAAAATGTCTTCTCTTCCCTAACTTTGTATCTCCCCAAATCTATACAATGCCTGTCACTTTGCTGTTGCTCAATAAATCTTTGATAAGAATATCAGTTCCCAGTGTTTCCCCTTCTGGACTGGATTCCCAACACTTTCTGAGGACTTTATAATACAGCTGAGTAAAGGAACACATACACCAAAGCCTATGGATCTGGCCCCAAACTTTCCTTTCTTCCTCCCTTTCCTTCTCTTGCCTCACGGGGGAAAAGTTCACAGATAAACACTTTTCAATCTAGTCTAAATAAGAAGAGTAGAAACATATAATTTATTTTTACTATTATGAGAATTTTGCTTAAAATGAGTGTTCCTCTAAAGATTTTCTTTGCCAAAATGTCTGCTTAATTTACTCCACGTAACCCTGCCAGTCGATCTTCTAACAATGTTTTCACACAGGTTTATGTCATTAGGGTACCATCCGACCTCTAGTGGCGTTGTTAAGGGACACAGTGCACCATGGTTACTCTGCTTTTATATTCCGTGTGCAAACATGTTGACTACTCAAAAAGCTGCATTTGAAAAATAAAACACACTACAAAAGATCAAGCCCAGAAGGGTTAAAATGGGGCAACTCTGATAAAAGTTTCACCTGATAGAAATGCTGAGGCCTCTCTACCACTGGAATTCTTTGTGTTGGTAAGTTCTCTGACCTGCTCTGAAAACCTCTCCTCCTAGATCAAGCCCCATTCTCTATATCAATTGCCTCATATTGACACTTTGGTTACAATCCCAAATTCAACTGGCATACAATCCACTCTCTCCTTGCCTTTGGACAGTCCAAAATTAAGTCAAGCCACAGCTGAGAAGCCATCATCTTTACAAAGTTCCCAGGTACACTCATTCCGGGTTCTCTTTGTAGAGGTACAATTTCAGAGTTTAAAGTGTTTTTTATTCCAATGTGAACAAAACCATGGAACTGAAAAACTCAGTAAAATGTAGGAAAACAGTTAAGGAACTGCTCTCTTGGGTAATAAGTAACTCTTGGCATTAGCTCTAGTTTGTGGACAGAATCACTGTGAAAGAGGAGAGCTGGTCAGATTTCTCACACATGCATAAGGCCAAACTCATTACATTCAGATCTTTCAACTATCTTATAAAAATGACATTGTGAACACACCATCCCCAAAGCTGCTCTCAGAAAGCAGAATTCCCTAGTGGCAACAGGCAGAAGGCTGTCCATGTTCTCTCCTAATCTCTATGTGGCCCCAAACCTTTATCTGTGGATAAGGGAAGACAGGGAATTGTTCTGAGATGACATCCAAAATTCTTGGCCTCATTACCAATGAACTGCTTATTTAGATTATCCTACATTCTTCTCTATAAAAACAGCATTCAACACACCACCTCTCTCCATTGTCCCCGAAGGAGTGCAGTACTAAGGTTATACCCTAAATCACCTGTCTTCCAATGTACAGTGCTTTATATTAACTTATATTCAAAAAAGGTACGGATGACTGGGAATTTGCATGAGAAAGGAAATATCAAAGTAATTAAATGCAGACCAACTCATAGATTGCTAGGCACACATGCCCCCAATCAACATCTCCAAAAAGTGGACAGGGTCACCATCTCCCAGAGTCAGTGAAAGTTATCATCTAGTGGATGCCTGTATAAAGACGATGAGGCTTGTACCTGGCGTTCAGCTTGTTAACCCAGACAACACTTTATCACCATTTTGCAATCTCTCTGATGGAGATCAGCCACTGAAGGCAGAGTACAGACCCCAAGTCACAGTGAGTGTGGAGCAGGTGCCAAAGGCCACCGAATTCCGGCTTGGCTGGGATCAGTGGGAGGAAGGGAGCAAATGAATGAAACCCAAACATAACTGAGTTCTGGCTGTGCCTCTATAAGGGGGCCTGGAACAAAGGCTCTGTGTCTAGTGCCCAGCACAGTGCCTGGCACAACACAGGATATCAGTAAATATTTGTGAAATCAGTGAACAGCGGTTCCTTTCATCTGCGCGTTCCATTCCACAGCGGTTCCTTTCATCTGCGCGTTCCCGAAGCAACCTCACGTGAGTTTACGCTTTTCATGCCGTGAGACGTGCACTATCGACCCCACCATATAGATGCGGAAACCGAGGCTGAGGAACCGACGGGCCCAGTCAAGTCTGCCGCGAGGGGCAACTGTCCTAACCACACTACTGCCGCAGGACACTTAAACCCCAGGCACGCCCACCCCACAATGCAGCCCCCGCGGCTTACACGACGCCCCCACCTCGCGCCTCAGTCACGCCAGGCTGGGGACAGGAGAGAGCAGAGACCGCCCGGCCTCCCCCAGGCGCCAGTTCGACACAACTACCCGCTACCCCGGGCCCATCCCCGGGCCCCCGCCCCGCCGCCGCCGCCCCCAGCCCCTGACCTTTTTGTCCCAGATTTGCAGGGGCTTGCTGCCAATGCTGTAGAGGATAGAAAGGAAGCCGCTCTGGAACGTGTTCTTGAACATCTCGCCCGCGGCCTTCTCCTCAGCCGCGCCGAAGACGACCTAAATATTGGCACCAAGTGGCGAAGGGAAAACAGGGAGTTAGCCCTAGTCCGAAGAAAGGACGCTGCGCTCCTGACCTCCCGATCGGTAGCCACAGACACCTGGACTTGGACACGCGACGCTGCGTCCGTGAACTTCAGCTCCCATAAAAACTAAGCCACCTCAACACGGAAACCACAGCAACTGCCGCCCGCACCGTTCTCCCCTCCTTAAATGGAGGCGGTGGCCGCCCGCGCCTGCGATGGATCCCTCCGCCCCCTGAGAGCGCTGAGCCCAATCCCGCCACAGGGCTCACAGACTTCCTGTTCCTTCCGCTTAAGCCCCGCCCTAGTTCCGCCTCCTCGTGAAAAGAACTCCTTTGCCCAGGGACTATTTTTCCATCGTGGTCCCATAGCTGCTTTTAGAAAGCGGAAGGAGACAGGATTATAGAATATGTCGTTAGAAGCTACGTAGTGTCATGGAAACCTGGAGGGGGTGGGGTCAAAGCGCGTGAAGGCCAGGCCCCGCCCCCTAAGGGGCTAGGAGGAGTTACAAAGGCAAAAGAAAAGTGAGGAAAGGCACGGAAGGTGAGCTTACCTGGTGTGCTGAGAATGACAAATAAATACTTGTTGGCCGAGTACTGGATAAGGTTAAAGCAGCTAACTAGTATTGCGCACTAACTGTGCTAAATGCCTTATAGGCATCTGCTTTAATTATTGACAAGATCGTTATGTTATGAATACTCACATAACTTGTGGGATGAAGTCAAAGCAATACTTGGAGGAAAATTTATCGCCTTAAATGCATGATTAGAAAACAAGGCCTGAACATTAGGATAAAAGCAGAAATTAATGCAATTAAAATAAAGTTGAGGGCTTCCCTGGTGGCGCAGTGGTTGAGAGTCCGCCTGCTGATGCAGGGCACACAGGTTCATGCCCCGGTCCGGGAAGATCCCACATGCCGCGGAGCGGCTGGGCCTGTGAGCCATGGACGCCGAGCCTGCGCGTCCGGAGCCTGTGCTCCGCAACGGGAGAGGCCACAACAGTGAGAGGCCAGCGTACCGCAAAAAGAAAAAAGTTGAGTTGGTTGAGTTGGATCAACAGCTGTTTTTTTTTTAAAATCAATTAATTCTTAGAATTTTTAAAAATAAATTTATTTTTATTTTTGGCTGAGTTGGGTCTTCATTGCTTCTCACGGGCTTTCTCTAGTTGCGGCAAGCACGGGCTAATCTTCTTCGTCCCGGTGCCCGGACTTCTGCTTGTGGTGGCTTCTCCTGTTGTGGAGCACAGGCTGTAGGCGCACAGGCTCACTAGCTGTGGCACGTGGGCTCAGTAGTTGTGGCTCATAGGCTCTAGAGCGCAGGCTCAGTAGTTGTGGCACACAGTCTTAGTTGCTCCGTGGCAATGTGGGATCTTCCCAGACCAGGGCTCGAACCCATGTCTCCTGCGTTGGCAGGCAGATTCCTAACCACTGCGCCACCAGGGAAGCCCTAGAACATTTTTAAAAAGACATAAAATAAGCTATGGTATTTCAAGTGTGGAAGAAATCCCAAATGTTGGAAACCAGTCACTCACTGAGCACTTACCTGGATATTACTCTGTGTTCAGGCCTGTGTTGGGTATTGTGGCTGACAGAAAAGGAGTTTGCAGCTAACTTCACTGTAACAACTAATGTCATCATTGTAATAACTAATAATTCCTAACATCAACTGAGCATTTATTTTGTGTCAGGAATATAATAGAGTGCTTTAGCCTTTATTAAATCATTTAATCCTCATGGCAATGCCGTGAACAGTCCAACCAGAATTTCCAGACAGAAGGAAAAATATGGATCTTATTACAGCAGAAAGTCAAAAATGTTTATACAAAGCTGTTATTTTTGGATGATTTCTGAGGACTCTGTATAATTCAGGTCAGTGAACAATTTATCCCTTAAGGTTATTAAATTTTTCAAAATATCCTAGGGAGAAACACAATTACTGTACATTAGATTTTCATGTGCACCTGAGTCTATTGCAGGATTTTTTAATTCTGCTCTCTTGAACGCAGACAACACCAAATGCTGGTTAGAATGTGGAACAACAGGAACAGGAATTCATTGCTGGCGGGAATGCAAATTGTACAGTCACTTTGGAAGACAGCTTGGAGATTTATTACAAAACCAAATATACTCTTATAGTATTCAGCAACGCCACTCCTTGGTATTTACCCAAAGGAGTTGAAAACTTATGTCCATATCAACACCAGTACACAGATGTTTATAGCGGATTTAGTCAAAGTTGCCAAAACTTGTAAGTGACCAAGACATCCTTCAGTAGGTGAACAGCTAAATAAACTGGTACACCCAGACAGTGGAATATTATTCAGCACTAAAAAAGAAAATGAGCTATCGAGCCATGAAAAGACATGGAGGAAACTTAAATGCATGTTACTAAGTGAGAGAAGCCAATACAAAAAGGCTACATACTGTATGATTTCTACTATATGACATTCTAGAAAAGGCATGGAGTCAATAAAAAGATCAGTGCTTTCCAGGGGTAGAGGGGTGGGGAACGATGAATAGAGCACAGAGGATTTTTAGGGCAGTGAAAACATTCTGTATGATACTATAATGATGGATACATGTCACTATACATTTGTCCAAATCCATGGAATGTAAAACACAAACAGTGAACTCTAATATAAACTATGGACTTTGGGTGATTATTATGTGTCAGTGTAGGCTCATTAATTATAACAAATGTACCACTCTAGTGGGGGATGTTGATAATGGGGGCCATGCATGTGTGGGGGCAGGAAATATATAGAAAATGTGTACCTTCCCCTCAATTTTACTGTGAACCTAAAACTGCTCCAAAAATAAGGTCTTAATTTAAAAACAACAACCTTAGAAATATCTTCAAGACCTTGAGGTAGACAAAGATTTCTTAAATAGGACACAAAATGTACTAACATAAAAGAAAATATTGATAAATTGAATGTCATTAAAATTTTAAAAGTCTGTTAATTAAAAGACAAGATTAAGAAAGTGAAAAGGCATACCACAATCTGGGAGGATGTATGTGCAATACATACACCAGACAAAAAAAAAATCTTTTATCCAGAATATATAAAGAACTCCCACAAATTAATAAGAAAAAGACAGAAAACCCAATTTTGAAAAACAAAAGAAAATATTCGAATGACCAATAAGCATATGGAAAGATGCTCACCATATCTTGTCATCAGGAAAATGCAAATTTAAATCATGAGACACTGCTGTAGATCAACCAGAATGGCTAAAATTAAAAGGACTGACAATACCCGCTGATAGGGAGGATGTGGAGCAACTGGAATATTCATACCTTTTTTTAAAAAAATAAATTTATTTAATTAATTAATTTATTTCTGGCTGTGTTGGGTCTTTGTTGCTGCACGTGGGCTTCCTCTGGTTGCTGCAAGCAGGGGTTTCTCTTCGTTGCAGTGCGTGGGCTTCTCATTGCAGTGGCTTCTCTTGTTGTGGAGCAGGGGCTCTAGGCACGCGGACTTCAATTGTTGCGGCATGCAGTCTCAGTAGTTGTGGTGTGTAGGCTCAGTAGTTGTGGCGCACGGGCTTAGTCGCTCTGTGGCATGTGGTATCTTCCCGGACCAGGGATCGAACCCGTGTCCCCTGCATTGGCAGGCGGATCCTCAACCACTGCACCACCAGGGAAGCCAACATTCATACCTTCTTGATGGAAGTATAAACTGGTTCAGCCACTTTGGAAAACTATTTGATAATGTCTACTGAATCTAGACATATATAAACTCTGTGACTGAGAAATTCTAATGCTGGGTACCAAACAGAAATGCTTGCTTATGTCCATAAAAGACATGTACAGAAATGTTCTTAGCAATGTCATTTTTAATAGCCCTGAACTAGAAACAGCTCAAATGTCCATCAACAATAGATGGGGACTTTCCGGGTGGTGCAGTGGTTAAGAATCCACCTGCCAATGCAGGGGACACGGGTTCGACCCCTGGTCTGGGAAGATCCCACATGCTGCAGAGCAACTAAGCCCGTGCGCCACAACTACTGATGCTGCGCTCTACAGCCCGCGAGCCACAACTACTGAAGCCTGCGCACTCAAGGGCCCGCGTGCTGCAACTACTGAGCCTGCGTGCTGCAACTACAGAAGCCTGAGCGCCTAGAGCCCATGCTCCGCAACAAGAGAAGCCACTGCACTGCAACGAAGAATAGCCCCTGCGTGACACAACTAGAGAGAGCCCGCGCACAAAGACCCAATGCAGCCAAGAAAAAAAAAAAAAAGGGGGCTTAGTTTGTTAACCTGCAGTTTGTGTAGAACCATTGCAGAAGCAGCAAGGAATTCTGTGCCCGGCCCAGAATCTCTGACCATGAACGAATCACAGTCCTGAGTTTAGATAGAATATCTCACCTTGGTGGCATAAGTGTCAGAATACACACAGAGACTATGGGAAGTGAATCAAATTCATAGTATCAGTAATCCATGTCAAACAGAGGAATAAGTTTGATTATTGTGATATTTTGTTATTTAAGATATTTGAAATAGTTAACTCATTTAGAGGATTAGAGGATATTGTACTTTGAATTTAATTTGAAATGCTTAAAGGAATTTGAAATTAGGTCTGCAATTTTAGTTTTAAAATGCTAAGAAAATTTAACTAAGTTTGTAAACAACGTTTGATTGATTAAATCTATGAGTTTAGACTTCGATATGTTAGTATTTGAATGCTTAGGAAGATTTCAGCAGATTTTAGGCCTTTCATATTAGCTATTGGAAGTGTTTGTGCAAATCAGACCGATTAAATACGTGGTTTACTTTGAAATTGTCTAAGGAAACTAGATTAAGTATGTGAGCAATGTTTATGGTTTAACCCATTAAGTTTTGAATTAATTGAGCATCAAAGATTAACCAAAATAAATGTTCAAATTTACATACAAAACCAACCAGTTTGTAGTTATAACAAGATTTGTAGCCACAAGACAAAATAGATTTTTAAACATACAGCTTTTTCCTTTTTTTTATATAAATAAATTTATTTATTTATTCATTTATGGCTGCTTTGGGTCTTCGTTGCTGCGTGCAGGCTTTCTCTAGTTGCAGTGAGCGGGGGCTACTCTTCGTTGCGGTGCATGGGTTTCTCAATGCGGTGGCTTCTCGTTGCAGAGCACGGGCTCTAGGCACACAGGCCAAGTAGTTGTGGCTCAAGGGCTTAGTTGCTCCACGGCATGTGGGATCTTCCTGGACCAGTGCTCGAAGCCGTGTCCCCTGCATTGGAAGGCAGATTCTTAACCACTGTGCCACCAGGGAAATCCCAAAACGTACGGCTTTAATAACTAAGATATTATATAAAACACCCAGAACTCCAAGAATCCCTTTTAGAGCACAAAACCCTGGTTACTTGCTAAAATCCAGTGGACAGCATCTGTTTATGTCAGTCTGAGACCAGAAACTCCAAGCACCTGGCCACTAAAGGACACAAGGGCCTTGCCACACACTGTAAGGCAGAGATTATTCTTCACCCCTCCCTGCTGATGGAAATGGGGAGATATAGGAATGAGGTGAGGGGTTGTGCCTAGAGAATCACCCCTTATCTGGGAGCAAAGATGGAAGACTGCCCAAATGACGGGGGTGCTCAGCTAGCAGATGGAGGACTGCTGAATCCCAGCTCAGTGGTTATATCCAAAGACATCGTTAAAAGAGCCAGTGGCGGGCAGATGAAGCTCCTGCTAATCTGAGAGTGAAGTTCAAAGGGGACTGTGTTGGGACCCTGCATGTTATTGTTATTTTTTAAAATTTATTTTTAAACTTAAATACAGGAAAATGTACTCTTTTTGGTATAGTTTTTTTTTTAATAAATTTATTTATTTATTATTTATTTTTGGCTGTGTTGGGTCTTCGTTGATGCACTCCGGCTTTCTATAGTTGCAGCGAGCAGGGGCTACTCTTTGCCGCGGTGTGAGGGCTTCTCATTGCGGTGGCTTCTCTTGTTGCAGAGCACGGGCTCTAGGCGCTTGGGCTTCAGTAGTTGTGGCACACGGGCTCAGTAGTTGTGGCACTCAGGCTCAGTAGTTGTGGCTCGCGGGCTCTAGAGTGCAGCATCAGTAGTTGTGGCGCACGGGCTTAGTTGCTCTGCAGCATGTGGGATCTTCCCAGACCAGGGCTCGAATCCGTGTTCCCTACATTGGCAGGCGGATTCTTAACCACTGCGCCACTAGGGAAGTCCCTTTGGTATAGTTTTGAGAAAGGTACCAAGTCATATAACCATTGCCACATTTAGGATACAGAACAGCTCCATCACCCCCAAATTCCCTTTTGCTATCCCTTTGTAGTCAAACCCCCCACCCCCCAACCTTAACCCTTGACAACTACGGGTCTGTTCTCCATCCCCACAGCTTTGCCTTTTCCTGAATGTCATATAAATAGAATCATCCAGCCTTTTGAGACTGGCTTCTTCACTTAGCACAATGCACTTGAGATGCACGCTATTTTAAAAGTCTAGAATATTCTGCAAAGAGTTGCTCATCCATTCCAACACCCAGACCATTCAGGCCAGGGATATTTTAAAACATTTACCAGCCCTCTGCATGGTTACTTTTGAAGGCATCCCCATAGCATTTCAAACATTAAAAGGCAGCCATTTTTCATATTTAAGATAACTTTTTTTCCCTGTAATTTTTTTGGAATTCTCAGTTCACAGGATCGGAGAGACATTTACTTACATTTATTAAATTTTTATTTTGCAACTTTCTTATGTTAGAACCAACACCCTTTTTTCAAGTCTCAAATATTCTGTAGGTCCCTGGAAAGCTCATAGACCTTGGACACCATGCCCCAAGTGCCTGTCAGAGCCCCACAAGAATTCCATAGCTAAAGGCATCATGGTGCCAACCTACACCAGTGAGAGAAAGCAATGGAAGACTACTTTCTCTGAATTTCAACAATGCCCTTGCTAAAAAAAGGAAGAAAGAAAAAAAGCATATGGCACAGTAATTCTTTTTTTGAAAAGATTTTATCTCACAAACATACAGACTGTGTAAGAATGTATGTGCAAATTTGTTCATTGCGACAATACTGGTAAGCATCTATCCATAAGGGATTGCTTCAACTGTGGTACATTACACAATGGAATGCTATACAGCCATGAAAAGCGGTGTGAGGTAGATCTATACATGATAACAGTAAAATTTTCCCAACTAAGTGAAAGCACAAGTTGCAGAAAAAGAACGTAAAATCTGACTACCTGTCAAATAAAAATCATTATAATTTTAAAATGTTAGTAAATGCATAGAAAATAGTCAAAAAATACATGCCAAATTTAACTGTGGTTTCCTCCAAGGCAAGGAAGAGTTTTTGGATGTGTGGGTATGTGGTTAGGGTGAGGCTGTCATTATTTACTTTTATGTAACATTTGAATTTTTTGCCATGAACATATATATTACTTTGGTAATCAAGAAAAGTCAATAAATATTACTTTAGACAATCCCAATACAAGCAGGACTACTGAAAGATGTGAACTGATGTTCTGAATTTCCAAGCACGTTGTGGATGAGCTTCAGACTGTTCTTGGTTTAGTGGGTTCCTTGTCTCCTTCTCTCAAGGCCAAAACAACCTAAGCAAAAACTCTTCCTTCACCTTCTACCTACAACTGAGCACTCTCCTACCCAACAATTATCATCCACAAAACCCAAGTTTATCTTGGTTGAGAGGTTTTTGGAAAATAAGACTTTCCCACTGGTTGAGAAGGGAAATTGGATAAAGCTAGCGTTTCAGTTCTGCATGGCACCTAAAGAACTCCCAAGCCAATTGACTGTGTATGTGCTCTGAAGAGACCCTCCCTGTCGGGGAAGGCCCTCGAACGCCAGTGGGTCAACATGGTGATAACATGCTATGTAGATTAACACACACATATGAAGTACCACGTTCCCAAGAGTTTCAGGGACATGCTCATTAAAACAAGGTATTGAGATGCTGTCTCAGGCACGTGGGAGACCAAAAGAAGTTTAGAGCCTTGGGTCAAAAAGGGCCTCATGAGAGAGATCGCTTGAGAATACGAGGCCGGTGATGGAGCTGGAAAGGACCAAGTCCATACGTTCGGTGTCCTGTCACCTGGTTGGGGGCCTGCGGGCCCTCACTCGCTGGTGTCTAGGGGCAGGCACAGTCTTGAGCTCCCACACCTGAGGAATGGCTTGGATACAACAGGAGCTGGTCCAAGGGACACTGACGCCATGGTGGCCCTGAGGGACCTCTTTGCTTTCCCCCTATAATTGCTTCAAAAACTGTGAGCATCCACACCTGGGTTCCCATAGTCACCTGTTCAGGACAAGCAGCAGAGAAGACAGGAGAAGGGATGTTGGGCAGACCAGTGGCTTTTGTGGAGAACTAGCGGGTGCCCCGTCTAGCTGCCCAGGTGTTGGGTCTGCCCGCCGCTTCTGCTTTACAGGCGGTGGGAGGACGCAGGCCTCAGCCAGACACAAGGCTGGGCAGCCACCAGGTTGTTGCTTTCACCTCCCCGTGGCACAGCTGTCCTGGGAGAGGACTGAGGGTACCAGGGAATCTCATTTGTAAAACAGGTTTCGTTTTCTCACTTAACAGACACACCTGGTGCTTCTATTCCACCTTCTTTCACCTGTGAGTGGGTTGCTTCTCCTCCCATTCACGGGAGCTTCGGGATAATCTGAACCCCAGACCCAACCCCTTCCCCTGCCTCAGGGCAGTAGACTCAACCAGCCTCCAAGGTAAGATGCTTTTTCAGAAGGGGGCGTGGCGGGGTAGTGAGCAGTATTGGGAGGTGGAATGGAACACGGTGATGCGCAAAGGGAAAGCAAAGAATGGGCTAAGGCAGCTTCCTGAGTTCACTAGAGGTGACATTTACCTACCACGTAAATGTCTGGTTGACTCACCTGCTTTGGAAGGAGGGGTCCAGGGAGACGGACGCGTTCAAGGCGAGGCCGAGGCCTGGCTTTCCTGGCTCGCCAAGTCTGCTGGAATCACCTGCGGTCCCCCACTGCCAGGACTGCTTCACATACCTCTTCAACTTCTCATCTCTGTCAAGAGCGTGCTGGAAATGGCCCTCCTCCCCTCTGGGACTGGCCCTCTTCCCTCTGGCTAGAACCTGGCTCAAATGCCCTTCTCTTTCTCCGTCCTCTGTGGCCACAGGTCTCGTTTAATGGCCCCTTCCGCACTGAAAACTCTCCATACATTTCTTTTAAAACCTTTTATTCAATAATATATACTTTTAAAATTATAATATGTAACCGCCCATCATGCCATATACGCCCCGTGCCCCCACTGGAGTCTGTGGTCAGGTAGTTAACATGGTCTGCTGGAAAAAACAGGCGGCCACGGGGACGAGCCAGGGGCGCGGGGGAGCAACAGTAACCACCATTTCGCATACCCTTCACATTTCCCATGCTTTCTGGGTCAGGAGGAAGTCAACAGGAAGCCAAAGGCGTGTGAACCTTTTACATTCAGAAGTGAGGTTTGATATACGGTGGTGGGCTGCCCTTCGGTTGGTCTAGTTCGTGCTCGCCAAACCTGCCACCGTTTTGTGTCTGCTCACGGAACGTGATCTCTCTACACACGTTAAGACGTTTGATTTGGTTCTTGTTCTGCTTATGGAAAAGTGGGAGGAACCGCAACAGACCTGGGGAGAGAGATGGGAGGAGGGGAAAGATGGCATTAATCATTCTGACCCGGAGTGAGGACAGGCCTCCACTGGCGTGTGGCTCCCTTCTCTTGGGGAGCACTGGGAATGGTATACAAGCCTGACTTTCCCACGGCACTTCGTGGAAAACCGGGTAAGAACTGACTGGTTTCAGGTTTCAAATAGCACCCTTTTTCTTCCTCTTCTAATCACCACTCACAGAGGCAGTCTTGGTCCCAGCCTTACTGTGACCGAGTCCCTCCCCTTTTCTTGGGTTCTAGGGTCCAGGACGCTAATCTAGAAGCACCAAAGCCTCTTGTCTATTCTGTGTAAGTCAAGCTACAGGTTCAGCAGCCCAGCTCCAGATACCCATCAGACCTGAACCAACTTACTTATGTCTTGGGACCAAGAATCAGATGACTGTATTTACAGAGGGAAAGGGCCCAGTTCACTAATAAAGAGCAAAAATGGAGCTCAAATATTTTTAACTCCCCCCTGGAAGGAGCTGTCTGGCATGGCCTGAAAACCTCGTTCCTCCTTCCATGTCCAGCACAGCGGAGTGGGTTGTGAGATTCCAGCAGAACTCTAGAAGCAGCAGCTCAGAACGGTGCCACAGCAGGGTACCGAGAGAAAGGACAATGTATCTGGGAAGCTGTCACACAGAAACATTTCATGACCCAAACTTTCTTTGGGTACGGGAAGGGTTCTACGCTTAGTATTTGAGAAAGGCTGCATGGTACGTAAGGTTAGAAATGACTCTTCAGCAGATGATTTTCAAGCATCCCACTCCACAGAGGGATCAGTGAGAAGCAAGCGCACTGATGAAAGACTCCACCATCTGCCAAACAATGGCGTGTGCCCACTTGTGTTGCAAGAAATGGGGCTGGGGAGAGGTTTTCATAAGTGCAGAACACGCTCCCACAAGGTAAAGTTGTGCAATGAAATGGTCAATCCCAAGCAGGATTGGCAGGTTCTGAGTGATACAATTCAGAAGCAAGTACCAAGAAACAATCCCCACACCACCCTAGTCCCACCACTTCTGCTAAAGTCAAGTCTTCACACCAAGGTGATTAACTGCAACCACCCGCCCACACAACTTCACAGTTCAAGGTTTATTCCTCCTCTCCCCCAAGAGACAGGAAATACAAGTTTAAGGTCCTCATAGCAGTGGCTTGTTTCCCACTTGGGAAGGCTGGTGATTCTCAACATGCTGGTGATTATCAACATTTTTATTTATGAAAACAGGATTTAACATGGCATTTTTCTTTCCTCTAAAGGGCAGCAGCACATAAATCATACATCAGTCATCCAGTGATACAAAGAGGTGGTCAATTGTGTCTGAAGTAGTCATTAGTAAAGGATCACAACCCAGGCAGTGTTGCTTTTCTGCAAACAGAAGAAAATAGTCGGCTCCATGTTTCTTGAAGACTTATCCAAGCTTTCCACTGGGTGTCAAGATTTCTGTCCCAACCTCTTAGTCACCATTTACAGCAAGAAAAGCCAGCAAGTGAAAAACTGTTAATTTATTGATTCAATGAATTTTTTTAAAAAAAAAAACAATCCCCAATACATGCAGTTCAGGATTAAGTATCACATTTGTAGCACATTGTTGATTCTCTACACAAAAGTATGCATCACCTGTATAATCCCATAACATCACTTCCCCCTGCCTCTACAATACCTGGTTGGGGTCATTTTCACTGACACATCCACATAGCTCCAAAGCATATGTTATTACTGGTTTTCTTAAGCCAGATGTTTCCTCGCCACCTCCCCTCCCCTCATCCCCACCCTGGGGTTAGTTTTAATGGCAAGATGTCACTCAGTCTTAGATTCATTAAGCTCACTGACAAACTTTGGCTTCTTGTGTGCTCATATGGACCCTGCTTTTGCTTTCGGGTTTATATCTCAATGGCCTTGACTCTGATCAGTTACTATCCACTCCTGTTAATTTGTAGGAGGGAAGATTGCTTTTTCCTGTGAGTGCTCATGCAGTAACACAGGTTCCTACACGAATCATTAATCTGAACTGGCATTAAAGGAGACTGTCAACGGGGCTCTCTCAGATCCATTTCAATGCATATGTAAAAATTCTTCCAATTGTTTGTGTCCCAAAATAATTTTGCTTCCATCCTCATCAAAGCAGCACCTGGGAGAAGCTAAGTCATTTCCCTGAGTAGACGCAGACTGAGATCCACGGCCATGGGCTGGCTCTCTCTGGGACTCAGCATCTGCCTCAAGAGCACCACCTTGCAGTCCCACTGGAACCAATCCTGGGGGCGTTCCAGAACTCAGGGCACGTTCCAGAACTTGAACTTTGTGCTCCCTTGCTTTCTTCCCTCAAGAAGTCATGTTCCCCCCACCTCAAGATCTACCTTTCAACTGTTTTTACTGATTCCCTTTCTTCTTTTAACATCCCCCTCTCCTGTCCTCTCTCCCTGCCCCCAAGGATTATAAGCTCTTCCGTCTCCTCTAATCAATCAGTTGGAAAGCACCTTCCTTCTTTGCAAGGGAATACATAATGCTTTGAGCCTCGTGAGTACCAATGTGCTGGAGAATGCCTGTGAGGAGACCCAGCAGAGTGACTGATGTTCACGTGCCTCACAGAACTGGCTCTGGCACTCCTCTAAGTGGTAAGATGACCCGGGAATGCTTGGTCTGCGTTATACACTCATTGGCTTCTCCCACCTGGTCACTTACCACGGGGCTAGGATAGGACAGGGGCAGGCCAGATGATAGGATCACGGGGAGAGTGAACTGCAAGCAAACCTGATGAAAATATTTGCACTTCATCAGTTCTGCTCTCGCCATGGGATTTCTCAGCTGAAGCAAAACCTTGCAGTTATGCTCACCTGTGGCCAATAACCTCTGATACACCAATCTGTATTTGGCACGGGAACCTTCTGTTCTCACCATACTGGGTCTATGTTCTTGAACACAGGCAGTACCTGAGATGACAGTGTAACACTACCCTGTTCCCCACATTTTTTTGCTTTTCTTTAGGAAATAATAGGTCCTTATCATAGGCACTTTTAACCTGTTACAAGGTAATGAAGCAAACAAAATGTCTAATGAAAATTACTGAGATGAATTTAAGAAATAATATGCTAACCGAAAAGGATATTGGGTGGGTAAATCTACCACAGCTTTGTCTAAATATAAGATTAGACTCACTCACACACACGCACGCTCTCATCCCTCTTTTGGAACTCTCCAAGACTGCCTCCTAACCCAGGTAAATACTCTAAAATCTCAGGGGAGCTAGGTCCATCTGGACACAAAATGGTTTTGGAGATAGGTAAAAGAGGAAAGGTCTGGACAAGACTCAGTTCAGTTTGGGAAAGAACCACCCACAGTCAGTCAGCCAGAAGTTGGGTGTCAAGAACAGACTCAGAAAGGAGCATTTTAAACTCAGTTATTCTATATGTCTAAGGCATGAAGAGAGGTAAAAAGTATAGGTGGTGGAAAAGTAAACTGTATGCATAAAATGGAAGAATTACTCCTTTGCCAAGCTGCAGTCACAGAACCCAAGGACAGGCAGGTGAGCTGTTTTTGCACCTACTACACATCATGACCAGAGGAGAGACAGAAGTCAGTCACCTGACTCTTCTCCAGCTGCTTTTACTGCCTCTGGGGAGACCCAAGAGAAAGAAACGGGGTTACTACTTCACCAAGACCCTCCAGTAGGCTTCCTCTGCCTGGTCCAGACCGGCAATTTAAAAAAAAAAAAAAAAAAAAAAGAAGGGTGGGGGGAGGGAATGGGTGACAAAGGAGGAAATGGGTGGGGCAGGAAAGACACACAGTGGCATATCTCCCTGATAAATAATAACCAACAGTTCGGTGTTGCCTAGAAGGGCACATTAGAAGGCTTTTGATAATCCCAAACACTGAGTTTTGCTGCCTGACATATCAATATAGGTTCACTCAAGAGCTCCTGTCTTGTTTTTGATTTTCAGGTAGAACAAATGTATACATTAATATACAGAATGTGCAATGAAGGCAGGTACATTGGTATGAGAACCTTAACTGAATGCATTTCCTGGCTTTGGGATCTTGTTTTATTTGAAGTTCCCACTGACCAAACAACAAAAATAGAATCTACATTTAGAGATAGGACCCGCTACCAATACCAATACGATTTTATTGGGATATGGAATGTAAACAGATGTTTTCAAACACCCTAACCTTATAAAAATGTACGGCATTATTAAATAGTAATAAAGGAGTCCTGAAGTGTGATGTGGTGGTAGACACCTTGAGCTCCAGCCTAGTGTGAGAGGTCCCCACAGCTGTAGCACGGCCCTGCAGCTGGGGTCAGGGGACTGCTTGCAAACCATGTTGATGACAAGTCCCCAGAGTGATATCAGCTCTATTTTTTTAATTTTCTTAAACAAAATATAGCTTCCTTTGCTAACGTGAAGGCTAGCACAATGGATCCCAAGCTTTGATACTTGCCCCAGCAGCTCCACTCCTTTCCCCAAGCCCCTTGTATGCTACTCTCTCCGGTCGCTCGGGTTATCGGTGGGTGGCCCTGCCCACACAACTCCAGTCCCTGCACGTGAGAAAGACTTCTCTCTGCCAACACATTCATGTATTACCTATCAGAGCTTAAAAACGCAGATTACCCTGATTACAGAGGGAAACTGTTTCTCATGGGGATAAAAAGGGGTAAAGCATGGGAGGGGAGTACTTGTTTTTATCCCACCCAATCCGTCTTTCCTGAATAAATTCTAATAAGGATGCTTTTCTTTCTCCCTCCCTGACCTCCCTGAAGACTGACTTTCCAGCTTTAGTTATGGTTGTGAACAAAAAGTCTTTGTTTCAGAGACGTGCGTTAAAATAGGTGCACACACAGGGATGTGCTGGGAAATGAAGTTTTCCTTAAGAGGCTGGAAAAAAAAGCTACATGAAAAAAATAGCAACAAGATTTTATGGTTAGGCAAATCAACGAAGGTTACACTGAGCTCCAAGTTATGCACTTAGCATCCAACTTTTGATGAGACAGATGGACCTGTCCATGGCATCAGAAGGTTTAAAGTGATGCCTCCTGACATCAAAGGGGACTCCTGTGAGAGTGACTGCAGTTTGCTCCCAAATGAATCACTTAGAAGAAAACTGCAGGGATGAGGTACATTTCCCAGAGAGCTCATGTCATTAAAAAAAAAAAATACATAAAACATGAATTTGTAAAAGAGCTTAGAAAAAAAAATACTGTCACTGTTTTAGTATCTCCTTTTCGTGAATGAGGCTGGTGTGTCACTATAGACTGCTGACATTTTGCTAAAACTTGAGCCTGAATCTCACCAAAGGAAACCCAGACCACAGTGGAATAGATAGGAAGTCAGATATTCAGAGCTTGTTGACTTGAACAGGTTAATTCAACAGTGGTCTCCTGTTAAATAAAGGTAAATGTACAACAACTCCGAGTCTCTCATCTCCCATGCATTCCAAAGGGAAAGTCCCCTCAGATACCCAACTATGTGCATCGTCAGGCTGCCAAACAGCAGTTCCCTGTAGACTAGTGCTGGGGAGTTTCTTTCTTTTTGACAGACTTTTAGGTCTTTACTCTTCTTTGCGTTTAGAAGGAATGGCTAGAATTTCTTTTTATCACACTGTAGTTTTCCTTCAAGGTTTGTGTTTGGTTGGTTGGTTTTATTGGCAAGCATCAATGCCGCATTACCCGTCGCTTTCCAGTCTTCATCGGGCCGCCGTGAGACCACTGGAAAGTACAGCATTATCTGCACAAGGCTGGGACTGCTCCTTCACCACGGGGTCTGCAAGAAAACAGGAGGACAGTCAGCAGAGGCAGGGCTGGCCAGTGCCAGGGGAGAACACCATAACAGACCCAACCTTCTTCCACAGTGACATAGACACAGGCTACCAGGAAGTCAGGGTCAGGAGGGCAACCAAAATTACAGACACTGAGGAATGATCAAGGGGAAATGCTCTCACAATCAACTTGTATACCTCTTCAGAGTACAAGTTCAACTGCTAAGCCTCAGGAAAAAGAGAGGCACAGAAACACCCATTTCCTACTGTTCAAAATTTCTACTGATTTTCTTATGTGTTGTTTTTCCTTGAATACTAACATCATATCCAACTCCCATTTCTTCAAAGTATGTGCAATAGATAGTAAACACTTCAGAGGAAAGGGTGAATAAAAAGAGTTACTAGAAGAACTATCGATTTTAAGCAACAGTGTAAAAATTTTTTTATAGAAGTATAATATGTATTCAGAAAAGTAGAGAGATCATGATTTGCATAATATAAACATCAGTGTTCTTAATTCAGTCAAACTCAGAGTGTAAAAATAGCTTTCTGTGACAGAAAGACAACCATTTACACTTGTCTGAGGTCTGGAAGAATGAAGGGTAACACCTTTTAAATCTGCTGTCTACTAATGCTTATGGGTTACCAGGCTCAAGACCACAGAGCAATGTATTCTTCAGGCAAGATTTAGTTAATCTCCAGAGAGGAAAAAAAGGAGAAGGAAAGAGCATATTGGTCAAGCAAGAGGTAGGCTGAAAGTTCTCTTCTCACTTCAGACAGAAAATTGAGACAGATCACTTAACCTCCCTCACTCTCAGTCTCCTCTGTGACTGGACTAAATGACGTCACACTGCCTTTAACGAGAGGAAAGTCTGGGACATACTTTATCAGTGGGGAGAACCATACACATGCAGACCGATAAGCAAGTGCATAAACTGAATATACACACATACTTTAAAGTGAGACCTAGGAAGTCTGTAATTCAGACAGGATTTTAGCGAGGTCCTGCCATACCTGCTTTCCTTTCCTCAAATTCCTTGTATTTATTTATCTTATTTCCTTCTTTAAAAATATGCTATGGTCACCTTACTACTTTCAACAAATCACTTTTTTTTTGAGGGGGAAAAAAAAATCTTTGATTAGGTTTCCACACAAATGTATATATTTGAAAACAAAACTTTAGATACTTGTCATCTATCAACTCAGGGTCATAGGCAATGGTCATACAGATCAGACTCAAGGGAACTACAGCGAACAAGCAAACACCTTTGGGCAACTAGAAACAGATCTGCAGAGCTGTTTCAAGAGTCGAACTAATGAGGCCAAATCCCAAGCATGATTCATCCAAATACCCAGAATTCTCTTGTCTGGCCTCAAAGATAAAGAGTAGAAGAATTTCCCTTTGACAGATCAGGTCCCTGGAAACTCACAGAAGTATGGGTGCTCCATGGCCTCTTTGGCAGTCAGTCTCTGTTGATGGTCATATCGCAGAAGTTTGTCCAGAAGATCTAGGGCCTCAGGGCTGACGAGGTGTCTGTTCTCACTATGGATAAAATTTTCCCAGCGTTTCCGTGAATGTCTGAGAAGAAAAGGAAAGCATTGGTATTCTGAGATTAAATTCAACAAGAATTCTTACATATTAGGGTTAAAGCCAACAGAGTCTTAGAACACTGTGTTGATTACAAGCTCATTAAATCTCATTCTTAATGTTACCTGTCCCCCCCCCATAGTTATGATCACAGCATCCTCAAACAAAACAGTGCTCTGTGACTGATACACAGAATTAATTATAATGTCTGCATCTGATTTAAACTTTGTAGAACCTTTCTAGATAGTTTTTTATGCCCCAGACTTTTAGTCAATTCTGGGTGAGGCACGGAGGTAGCTGAGTAATCTTTATTGTTCAGCAGATATATTTAAAGAGCTAGCTTCAGAAACATGGAGGTTCCATAAAATTACTGTCTGAAAATTGTCAACACAACATCTACGTTTCAACACTATTGTACTGTATCTGAAAATATGCTTTAAAATTTGCTCCCTTACAGAAAATCCATTACACAGAACAAGAAGAAACTACAAATCTCTTACTGAAAGAAGAATCACAGCTTTCTAAGATTTTCCATTAAAATAAGCCATATGCTATTCCAGAAAGTTTTCTGTAGCATGATTTTGTCTTCCATTTTCTACTGATAAACAGGCTATCTCTTAGAGAAGTAAAATGATTAGAAGACACAATGCCCAAATTTCTCAAGTTAAAAAATATATACGGGGAAAAAAAAGAATATTTCAATTCTGATATAATTAGAAAGGAGAAAGAGCTTTAGAAAGTGATTTCAGCTAACCTTTTCACTTCTGAATTGGGTAAATTAAGACCCTCTTTCTTTCTCTCTCTTACTTACTGTCCCAGGATATCGTTGAAGTGTGGATCTAGGTCTATGTGATACTTCTTCAGATACCCATACAGCTCATCTGTACCCAGAACCTTGGCAATGCGAACAAGCTGAAACACAAAACAAACTGACCAAATTACTGAGCACAGCCCGCGGGGATGCTGGACCAAAGAATTAGGAGACTTCCACATCACTAAATTTCCAGGGAACAGATACAGATCTGAGCCCGGGGCGGAAAGGCAGCAGACTCACAGATATGAAGTTCACATGAATGCAAATTTCCAAAATGCCTTTAAAATGATAACACAACTTATGACAATAATATTCTAGAGGCTGATGATTATGGGAACATAAAACCTAATGATTAGAATCTTTTTTTTTTTAAATAAATAAATTTATTTATTATTTATTTTTGGCTGCGTTGGGTCTTTGTCGCTGTGCTCGGGCTTTCTCTAGTTGCGGCGAGCGGGGGCTACTCTTCACTGCAGTGCGTGAGCTTCTCATTGTGGTGGCTTCTCTTGTTGCGGAGCACGGGCTCTAGGCACGTGGGCTTCAGTAGTTGTGGCTCTCGGGCTCTAGAGCACAGGCTCAGTAGTTGTGGCGCATGGGCTTAGTTGCTCCACAGCATGTGGGATCTTCCCGGACCAGGGCTAAAACCCGTGTCCCCTGTATTGGCAGGTGAATTCTTAACCACTGCACCACCAGTGAAGTCCCTAATGACTAGAATCTTGTTTTATTAGACAAGGAGGTACCTGACTTCCTCATAGACACAATTTGGAAGTTGGGCAGAACACAGCACACTACCTGTCTCTATCTTTGGGGACCTCAGACAAGATTTTGTGAAACTCTTTACCCTGAAGAAAAGCTTATATGCAGATACTGGATGATATTTAGTGGCTCAACAACAGCATCCCTATCAAGATGCTATTTTCTTGGCATCTGCCCCCAAATGGATAGGAGCCAGATGATGTTTGCTTACCTGGTCATAGTTATCCTGCCCATGAAAGAAGGGCTCCTTTCGAAAGATCATGCTCGCTAACATACAGCCCAAACTCCACATATCCAGGCTATAATCATACATCTGAGGAAATAAAGACAACCAGTCAGTTAAGGGTGTTACAAATATCATTTTTCTGATCTGAGTTTCTAGGTTTCTAGTCTTTAGTTGACCTCTTCAGATATTTTAAAATTCAAAGCCAAAAAAAAAAAGTAGCTGAGAAAAGTCCATAATTATCATTTTGGGGTAGAATAAAGACTGGATTTTATTTTATTTTATTTATTTATTGGCTGCATTGGGTCTTCGTTGCTGTGTGCGGACTTTCTCTAGCTGCAGCGAGTGGGGGCTACTCTTCGTTTTCATACGTGGGCCTCTCACTATGGTGGCTTCTCTTGTTGCGGAGCATAGGCTCTAGGTGAGTGGGCTTCAGTAGTTGTGGCACGTGGGCTCAGTAGTTGTGGCTCACGAGCTCTAGAGCGCAGGCTCAGTGGTTGTGGCACACGGGCTTAGTTGCTTTGCGGCATGTGGGATCTTCGTGGACCAGGGATGGAACCCTTGTCTCCTGCATTGGCAGGTGGATTCTTAACCACTGTGCCACCAGGGAAGTCCCAAGTCTAACTTCTTGAGCCAGGTGACAGATTCCTGGGAATGGTACCCAAAAGGTGGCAAACCTTTTCCCCAAAAGTAGTGAGGTCGTGGATGGAATGTAGGCCCAGTTCTGTAGCTGTTTTTTCCTAAACTGTCTCCCCGGGAACCAAGATCATCTACAATGATCCTGGATACATACCTTTTGTATCCAAGACTGGCTTTTAAATGTATCCAAATTGACTAAATAAAAACCAGGAAAAAGAAAAAGCCAAGAAAAGCCCTAGCAAAGGTAAAAAGAACCCAGAGGTGCTTCACTAACATTTTACCTGATAGTCCACAAGGAGCTCTGGTCCCTTGAAGTACCTGGAGGCTACGCGGACATTGTACTCCTGGGCGGGATGATAAAATTCCGCCAGACCCCAGTCTATCAGTCGCAGCTATAAATACGACAGAAATAAAACATGTGAAAGGAGTGTCTCCAGACGCCTGTGTCTTACAACAAGGCCACATCTAATTAGGTAACAATTATTTGGCCACATAAAAAATGTTAGCAAGTGCACTGGCTAAAAAGATACACTTTTCAGCAACTGCTAAGAGGTCATTTCTAGAGCAGAGCACTTGGAATCTTATTTGCTTTTTCTTTTTTAAAATTTAAATTATCCTGGCTTATCATTCTCTCTAGATCAATAAAGCTTAAGGTTGTCTTCTGCCTCCATACCAGCTGCATGTGTTAACATACCCCCTCATTACTGACAGCTTTCATTATAAGCTCTAGTCATTAACAGAAAAGGTTGGGGACATGTGCCCCACTCCAGGATTGAAGCATTGCTCTAGCTTTTCATTAATCTAACACTAGCTGATTCATTTACTCACCAGTCAGGGACAATCAGAACTGAGAACAGAAAATAGGAGGGACCCAAGTATACTTTTTAAGGCCAGGCAGGTTGGTCTGAGGGTCATTAAGAAAGGAAGTAAAAATCACCAGCTGTAGTTTCTGTCTTGAGGCCCTCCAGAAAATCATGACCAAAGTAAACAAGTGACTACAGTCAGGGTCAGCTGTCTACTCTTCTTGTGTACTATGCTTATGTGAAGTAGAAACCAACACTGGAGACTAGAGAAATAACAACATCACAAGTCTGCCCAAGAAAACAGCATGGGTCTTCAGAAACTACCTAGGTACTGGCCAGAGTTTTGATTGTCTCTAAGCCTTCCAATGAAAGGCTTTTCACTGCCTGGCTGTAATGGTACCTTTTTCTGTTGGTGATCTATCATGACATTGTGAGGTTTCACATCCCTGTGCATGATTCCCTTGCTGTGGCAGTAATCCAGAGCCTATTAGATAAGAAAGCACAGAGAAAAGTAAGCAAACCCTCTACCACCCCGCAATGCAAGCATATTCTTTTTATTTTTTTCTTGATTCTGAAAGCTTTTATTGAGCATTGTCAAATTTGTAAGCTTCATAGGTATGGACATCATATTTATAAATGCCCTTCTGTAAGTGCTACCATAGATGTGAAATTCTTGCCTTTAATATCATCTTTGAAAATGTTAAATTGAGAATTCTGTTAACATTTTAAGAATTGGCATATTGTATTACTGCAAGAGATCTGATTTTCAGCATCTGCAAGCACATTCTTATTTGTTTGCGACAGCTTGATCTGAATACAGCCTCTCAAGGGGCAGCCTTACTGTCTGTAACAAAAGAGAAAAAACATGCTTCAGAAGGCACCCCTTGCTCTCTGAGCACACTATGCTGGCAGCTGGTAGAAAGGGGGCTGTGGAGAGGACACCAAGGGCTATGATGAAGGTTTCTTAAAAAGGGGGAATGATATACTTCTTTAGGTGCTCCTCTCCTACTTGTAGCTGGTAGCAATAAATCAGCCACCTCGATTTAGAAATCATACATTAATCTGTTGGTCTAATTTGATGAGTTTAAAACCAGATCTAGGAACCACACTGGAGTCACTTCTGAGTTCAACGACATGAAAAGAGTACATGTGGACATGAAGAATGACATCCAAATATATCTGCAATATGACTTGTCGTTTAGATAAGTGTCCCATGTGGGTTTTCTAGATTAACATATATTCTAATATTAGTATTTTCCTTAAAAATAATCCCTGAGCCAGTTGGTCTTTAAGAATTATGTTATGACTCTACAAGTCAATGATTTTTTAGTAAATTCCTCAAGCTGTGCCACCATTACCACAATTCATTTTTAGAAGTTTTTCATCATCCCAAGAATTTCCCTTAAGCCTGCCTGCAGTCAACTCCCAATCCCATCTACCTCCTACCTCCTTCCTTCCTTCCCCTCTCCTCCCAACCACTGCTCTACTACCACCTGTTGCTACAGATTTGCCTCTTCTGGACAGTCATCAAATGAAATACAACACACAGTACTTTATCTTCTTTTGCGCAGCATACTGTTCCTAAGATTCATCCATGTTGCTTTTTTCATTGCTGAGTAGTATTCCATTGTATAAGTACACTAGTTGAAAGACATTTGGTTTGTTTTAACTTTTTGGCTATTGTGACTAATGCTACTTATGAACATTCATGTACAAGTCTTTAAGAGGACGCACATTTTCATTTCTCTTGGGTAGATTCCTACGGGTGAAGTGCTAGGTTGTATGTACGTTTACATTAAACTTTTAAAGAATCTGCCTAATTGTTTTCCAAAGTGGCTGCACCATTTTACATTACCATCAGCACCATATGAGAGGGTTCCAGTTTCTCTACATTCTTGCTAACATTTGTTATTATCTTTCTGATTACAGCTGTTCTAGTGGGTTTGATGAGGAATATCATTGTGGTTTTGATTTGTATTTCCCTAATGAGTGATCAAGTTGCATATCTCTTCATATACTTTTGGGCTATCTCATATCTTCTTTGGACAAATGTTGATTCAGATCTTTCACCCATTTCTTATTTGGGTTAAGTTTGTTTTTTGTTTTAAACAATATAAAACTTTGCTCCTAAATCTCCCTTTTCTAACACAGTAACTATTTTCATAAATTTCAATGTTGGGCCCTTTGGCTTGTCTTAAAAAGCATTTGAAGCCTACATGAAGCCCATAATATACTCTTTGAATAATGATAGCAACCCATAATCGTATGGTACCTACTATGTGCTTGACACTGAGAGCTCTTGCAAGGTGGAGTTTTCCATGGGACAAGATTAGGGTTTCTCGACGTCAGCACTGTTGACATCTGGGACCAGATAATTCTTTGTTGTGGGGAGTGGTCCTGTGTATTATAGGATGTTTAGCAGAATCCCCAGCCTCCACCCATGAGATGCCAGTAGTGTCCCTCCAACTGTGACAACCAAAAATGGTTCCAGACATTGCCAAATGTCCCCTGAGAGACAAGTTAACCTGGTGGAAAATCACTGGACTAGACTAGCAAGGGCACTGTACCAGGCATCGTTAAGTGGGAGGGAATATATAATCCAGAGAATGATCCATAGAACCAACAATCCAAGAATAAGCAAACTTTGCTTTCCCCAGACACAGAAGAGTATACAGTGTACAATGCTTTTCATATGAAGGTCAAGAACAGGGAAAACTAAGAGATATGGGAACATATGTATATGTATAACTGATTCACTTTGTTATAAAGCAGAAACTAACACACCATTGTAAAGCAATTATACCCCAATAAAGATGTTAAAAAAAAAAAAAGAACAGGGAAAACTAAACTGTGGTGGTACAGGTGAGAATATAATCTATGCAAGGAGAGAAATTTTTGCACTATTTTTGCACTATATGGTAGCCACCAGCCACAGGAGGCCACTGAATGCTTGAAATGTGACTAGTGTGACTAAAGAACTGAATTTTTTATTTTACTTAATTTAAATAGCTACCTCCGGACAGTAGCTACTGTACTGGACAGCATAGTTCTGTGTCAATGTGGGTGAAGGTTTCACACTTAAGTAAAATCAAAAAACTATACCCTTAGGATTTATTCATTTCATCTATGTAGGTTCTACTTCAATTTAATTTTTCTCTTTGTCTTATTTTATACCAACAGTTGCAGCAAGATTCCACAGTGGCTCTGTGGCAGTGCTGTAGAGAACCATGGCTCCTGAGGACACACCTCCCGAAATCTGAATCAGGAGCTCAGACCTGGTGGGAAGCCTCAGCGAGTCACTGAGCAATCACTCTGCAGCCCTCAGCCTAGTTCCTTCTGCATTTTCTACATTCCACCTACATTTCCCCTCTCCCATCCCCGTTTTTTTTTTAATTTTTTCTTTTCTATGAGAAAATTTAGCAAGTGTTGATTCTGTTATTTTGCCTGGTCTTTGTCCAAAGGAATAAACTAATTAGGACCACAGTACCTGAGGTGTGAAAAAATACCTGATGAAAGCAGAGGCTGAACAAATACAGTAAGGGAATAAATTCTTTTGCCACTAGTCAGATTCCCTGTGGAGTTATTAACTGCTTTTAAATTCCATGGGGGAATTATTTCAATTTAAAAATTTGATCGTTTCTGACCATTAAGCATGAAAGAGGTTTTTCAAGTTTCATCTGGGGCTCTGCCTCATTAGCACAAAGTATGACCCACCGCATAGCTGCTACCCCCAGAAGGCAGAGAGGACATCAGACACTGCCATCGGAACGACCAGCCTGTATCACTGCTATGCTGTTACCTGATCTAAGGACAACTGCACTAGGTTATATATCTTACCTTTGGTGTGCTAGTTAACCACAAAATCTTAATACCTTACTTAAAAAAAATAACCAACTGTGAGATTTGGATTGCTGCTCTCACGGAGTGAATGCCTGGGATTTTCTGAGAAGCCCTAGGAAACAGACTAGCCTGACAGTTCACAGCACTGCAAACCTCTGCCCACCAAGGCCTTCCATTCTAGCCCGGAGGGGATATGAAGAAAGGTAGAAAGGTGTGATAAACCAAGCTCAACTTTCTTCATCTTTCTGATCTTAATGACAAAGACTCATTCGCCATAGGAGTGAATCCACCACCTTGGCTCGAATGATTAGTTTGTGTAAGTGCTTGTAAGAAAACACATTCACTTCACATAAAGCTAGTCCTTCAAATTCCCATTCCTTAAAGCCTAAGCCTTGATTTAACTTGTATTTTCTTCGAGCAGCTGTTCATAATCCCATCAAAACTCCACCTTGACAATTTTCTTCAATAATACCAATACCTTAGACACCTCTATATTCTTATAGAGGTTCTTAAATTGAGACCCATCCATTCCACCCTATAACTTTATGTAATGATGTATATTTTTACATGCATTGGTGGCACGGGGGGCGGGGTGGGGTTCATAGCTTTCATTAGATTCTTAGTGATCCATGACCCTAAAAAAACACTGTATTCCATTTTACAAACCTTTTTAGAATTCTTTACTTAAGCATTTACCTAACCAAATTAAAAAAGATCATTCCTCTGTCAATCAATAACACTCGAAAATTTCAGTCTCCTAGAAGGTCCACCCATCACCTCTTCCTGCATGTTAAGGTTAACAAGCCGGGGCTAAATGGGTGGGTTATCGCATACAAGAAGGGGACTATGAGAAATGGCAAGAAAAGGATGTAAAATGCCGTAAAATGCCCACCATCCCTGTATGCATGTCCTTCCACGATGTGACTTCAATGCTCTGCCCATGAAAAGTGGAGTTTACTTCTCCACCCTTTGATTCTAGGTTTGGCCACATGACTTGCTTTGGCCAACAGGGCATTAGCAAACGTGACACAAGCAGAGGCTTGAAAAGTGCTTACATATATCGCGGTTTGCCCTCTCTTGCTCTTAGGACCTGATGAGACCACCATGGGAAGCAGCCCAGACCATCCTTCTGGAGAATGAGACCTCAGCTATTCCAGCTGCCATCCCAGATACGTGAATGAGGCCATCCTGGACCATCTTGCCCTAGTCAAGTTGACCCAGACCAAAAGACTCACTCAACCTACTCACTGAATTATGGGAAATAATAAATCATTTTTAAAAAGTCACTAAGTTTGTGGTGATTTGTTATGTAATGAAAACTAGTAGTAGGTATTAATTAAGCAGCAAAAACAAAACAAAATGAAAAACAGTAAACAAAAAACCAAGGACCAACAAGAGTTATGTTCTCACCTCTGGTATAATGTCCCCTGTACCACTAACTTAACCATTTTTCTCAGTTCCACTGAAGTTTCTATGTAAAGAGTCCACAATGGAGGCCTCATTGTAAGTTAACCCCCCATCCCAAACCAAAAAACACCACTAAATTCTCTGGGTATCAAGAAATATTCTTGAGGTCTCTGTGTCCTCTTGAAAACTTCTTTAATGAATAATCCTGAAAAATTTCACAGTTTATGTCACTTACTTTAAGTAGTTCATACATATAAAACCGGATATCAAAGTCTGTCAGGATCTGGTAGAGTTGCTGAAACAGATTTCAGAAAACATTAAGTTAATTTAGTCTTATTGCATCTTGTTATCCAAAGTTGGTCATTATTCTCTGTAAACTTAGTGCTTAAGTCACTGAAGAATCCCACCACTTTTTACTACCTGATCTGGAACAAATGAGGGCAAAGACTAAAGACAAGGGTCTAACACTTTGGTTTTCAGAAGAAAAAACGAAAGGAATTCCAAGGGGAGAAGAAAAAAAACCATTTACACCAACTTGGATCTTTTAAAAACCTGTGTAATGCTCCATGATATCAACACCCACAATTACATTATTATGAAGTCCAAGTTGTCCAATTGTCCTCATATTCTTACTGAACTTCAAACAAACTATCCCCACTGCAGCACCACAATTTACTTTAGAGAACCAGGTTCCGAGCAGATAGCAGAATCTGAAAAACTTCATCAGCCCACATGGTAAAATGAAGGCAAGATAGTCTGTTCATGAAACCCAAGGAAAATGAACTGCTATAGCATTTGGAGATGGCAAGAGACTAAAAAAAATCTATAACCTCCGCTCCCTCAAACCCACTTCCAGGCTGGAAAAAAGAACACTTCATAGGCAAAAACTGATGGCAGCTAAAGACGTAAAATGTTTAGGGGGGAAAAAAAGGAGTGGTGGAGTGAGATGTTTAAAAAAAAGGAAGGAAGGAAGGAATAAAGGGAGGGAGGGATGGATGGATGGATACCAGTTCTGAAAATGATTCCAGGCCTAAATGACATACCAGTGTAAGTTTTCGTAATTGGTAATCCAAAGACCCACTCACTGGGAGTTTTGTCTTTTTGTTTAATTTCAATTTCTAAGAAACGGAGTAGAATTTACGCATCCAGGTTCATTTAAATCATCACAAACCCCCATCAGAAACTATATCATTATTTTAGACAATCAATTCCAAGTAAATCTCTTTCCCCATCAGTCCAAGCAGCACCTTCCGTAAAATTAATCAGTACACCTTTATTAAACCTATTTTGTTTCTCTCTTTACTGGAAGACTCAAGCCATGTAGGGAATCTCTCCAAGGAGCACAATGCGTTTGTGTAAAAAAGGAGGGGAAACTAAAACTACACATGCATATTTGTATCTGCAAGAACGACTTTTCACTGTGTACCACTTTATATTTTAGATCCATGTAAACATACTACCTGTTCAAAAAAATTTTTTTATGAAAAACAACAGATTTACCAAGAATCGAATCCAACATTTTCGAACACCAGGACTTAGCCTCTTTCTCAAATTTCCCCTTTTAAGTAAGAGTAATTCTCCCTCCAGCTTAGTAAGAGTGTCTGATTTCACTCATGGCACTGTAGAAAATGAACACATACTTTCCAGTATACTGGTGGTGGCTTGGAGCTGCTCCACCACTGAAGGCTGACCCTGCTTGGGACTGAATTGTATTTAGGCCCAACGGCATGAACGTGCCACCACTTCTGCTCCCGAGAGACTCAACTGCATAACAGCTAAACACCCAAGTGTTTTGTTCTCCCCCAGCTCTGCATAGCGAGAAAGGCTTCTCAGCAGCACACTGACAGTCTGTATGTACAGACACAGGCCGAAGATAACATCTCTTCGGGTGCCAAATCAGCTCTTCCTCTGAGAGTTAAGGAGATCACTCCCAGAGACTGTGCCAAGTTGAACCTCAAGTCAATAAACAGACAATGAAAGTGAAAAGGGCATTTTCTAATAACCCTCAGAGGGCTAGAATATTCTATTTCCAGAAAACAAACATGGGCTATTTTATTATTTGGACCTTTATCCACGGAAGGCTTTCCTCTCATACCATGCGGTATCCATCCCAAGCATCCATGCGAGTATTAAGGGATAAAAACAAATGTCCTTGGGCTGCCAACACAGTATTTCTAGCTACTCTAACCAATATCAATTTTATGTAACACAAAAAACACTAGCTGACTTATAGGGTTTAGGTCTAATACATTACAAAGTCTTGAGTGACAGGCTGATATTCACTTTCGGTTTTCAGGAGCTCTGGGAAGGAGACCAAACTACACCTGTAACATTTTACCACCCGGGCCTGAAATTTAGGACTCACCAGAGTCCAGGGAGTACCTTCCTCCAACTTTTGTAGCTGTTTCTCCACTGCAGCCCCCAGGAGTTCCCCACTCTGACCAAAGAAACCTGTCTTTGCCACCTCTGTTCTTCCCTCCCCCATATCTAGAATGCCTGCCCCTCCCCCTTAAGCTGGTAAAGTCATAACCATCCCATCCGGGTGCCACAGAGCCCACAGTGGTCTCGTCCTTCTCTGAACCCCCAGGCTATTCACTGTTCTCTGGGGCGCTCACAGGACACCTACAGCAGCAGCGTGCCTAGAGTTAATGTTCTGCACTCGGGTACTGGCGGTGACCCGAAGTTCTCAGGATACTTTCTCACTCTGCTGTGAACAACAAGAGGCTTCTTCACCTTGCCCACACGCCAAGAGCCCCACGCCACCGACCCTGCGTATCGAGGCATATGCATGCTGGGGAGGAACGGATGCCACAGCTGCTGGCAGTCACTAATTTGGTGATTAAAGATCTCTGAACTTTCCCTCCCTCAGGCATGTCAAGGGTCCACCGTACAACTCTGTCTGTGGACAGCAACTCTGTCTGTGGACAGCAACTCTGTCTGTGGACAGCAACTCTGTCCTTGCACAGCAGAATAACATGTTTTATATAGCCCACACCACGTGTGGCAATTCTGTGCTTGTACACAGAAGGCAGTCAATAAATGTCTTTGATGATGCTCACTAGTCAATGGGACAAAATTAAAACTGTCTTCAAGAAACAGAAGTACTAAGATTCCATGACAAATTAGGAAGGGAAATTTCACAAGAAGCACACTTCTCCTCCATTTTTCTTAGCTACGTGGAGAACATCCTTAACCAACCAACTGCAAAATGTTGTCAGGAAGTTAGTTTTATTTACATTTTCATAAAGTAATTGACTTACCAAAAACAAAACAAGCCTATACTTCCCGGAAGATTACAAAGGTGCTGAGAAAGGAACTATTCACCAATCCTAGTTTGGTTCCAAAGCCTCAAACACACTGGCATTTCCCTAGAAGTCAGTTATACTCCAGGACTATTCCAAGGGCCCAAGGTAGAAATCTCCTGGGACTTTTAATTAACCTCAGAAGGTCTGAGAAGAAGAATGGGAAAAATGCAATTTGACCAAGAGAATCAGTGCCTTCTTGGTCTAAAATCAACATCCAGAAAGGAATGGCCACAAGTGGGCCTCACTCATGCTGTCTACACACAGTTCTTCAGGCTCCAGTCGTGGTGCAGCTAGATTCCAAGGCCCCATCCCTAACGACTGTCATTCAGGAGGACTTCTCACTTCAAGAAGGTTCCCAGCCAGATGTGGGAATCACCAGCACAGCAAACTCTCACGCTGCACACACAGCTTGCATATTCCCTGCCATACACAGCTCGGTCTACGTCCAGAAACCAGTGGTCCCCACGTAAAAGGAGAAGAAAAAGTGGGGGGAGTGCGAAATAAAGTAAAAGTGAAAGGTGCTGAATGCAGGAGGCACCCATTTTAGCACTGTTCACACATAACCCCAAGATCCAGAATGAAACCAAGGGCAACATTTTTAGAAACTTATGGAAGCAGAAAAAATCATTAATCAAGAACATCAAAGTTACTACAAATCACCCGAAAATGTCTTACAAAGAAATGACAAAATAATGTCAGTGATCTATAATAAAAGTAAATTTTGTTCCCCCAATTAAGGAAACTTTATTTAGTCTGTGAATGCACCATCTCCACATCAGACCCTAACAGCATTAACAAGGCCTCAAGATAATCAGGTAGTCAAGGCCTAATTCTATGTGAAAGATAAAAAATTTTCTACAGATTAATATGGGTCTACCATCTTCTCAAGATGGAGCCCATTTGGGATGTCTTAAACATTTTTTAAATGCCCAAATTATATACATTTTACTTAAAATATATACTTATTTTTATTGATACTTTTCCAAAGGCATAGAAAACTGAGAGGCATGTCTCAACAAAATCTCTTTCTACCTTAAAACAGTACCTTAGCTTCCTTGAGACAATTCTGAGTTTGGAAGTTTTCTGTAACTATTCATTCCAACTTTTAGAAACTGGCTTTTCCTAGTCATTTGCTTTCAAATTTTGTCTTTTGTTCTAAGTATCACCATGTATCTTTTATTATCACTTTGACATATATGAAGCATAACTGATGATTTTAAGGAGAAACTGACCAAACCAGTACCACTACCACAAAATAAAATATCAAGGGAAAAAATTATCAAGGCCATAGAAGATCTGAACAAGATTTAAATTAACAAGCTTGATATAAAAAAATGACTGTGCACCAAAGCCACAAAGCAACCATCAACAAATTCCAAATAATCAACATTATACAGATCATGTTTTCTGGACACAGTGCAATCAAATGAGGAACCAACTAAAAGAATCAATAAAAAAAAATAAACAAAAAAATACCAAGTGGATCCTGAATGGACATTCCCAGGACAATAATTACTGGAAACTTTTGAATATAAACTCTATACTATATATTAGATGGCATCATAATATAAATATTAAATTTCTTAAGTGTACTAACAGTATTGTGGTTATACAGGAAAATGTCACCTAGTTCCAGTGATGGCATATTTAAAAGTGAAGTATCATGATGACTACAACTTACTTTAAGATGATTTCAACAAAAAGAAAGACAAAGAGGGGAGGGTGAGGAAGAGGTGAGAAATAACTACAAATGTGGCAAAATAATAACAGCTAGTAAATCTAGGTAATGTAAGGGTATTAACTGTGCTACTCTTTCCAATTTTCAGTAGATTTAAAATTTTTCAAAGTAAAAGATTTGGGGAGAAAAACCCAAATCCACAAGTTTGGAATCTGTACTTGTAATTTGAAAACTATACAGAAGTTAGTTATATAACCATGGAATGTGGCTACAATGGTGCTTGGGGTTGTACAGACTTAAAGCACACTTACTACGAATTAAGAAAGACAGAAACAAATCAAATGAGCTGACTTCAACTCAAGAAGTTAACAGGAAAAAACAGTGAAAACCCAAGAAAGAAAATAATTAAGGAAAAAAGAAGAAAAGCTGGAACAAAATAATTAAGACAGGAGCAGAAGCAGAATGAAATAGAAAACCTAACATAAACTCTCTGAGCACAAAACCAAAAGGCAATTCTTTGAAAGCATTAATTAAGAGATCTCTAGCAACACTGATTTAAGAAAAAAAAAAAAAGAGAGAAAAGAGAGTAAAGGTACAAATAATATTACAAATGTAAAGGAAAGCATAATTACAGACATATTAAGTTTTTAAGTCCTAAGAGAATTCTATTAACAGCTTTATGCGAATATAATTTAAAGTAGACAACTTTAGAAATAATTATCCAAATAGACTCAGGAAGAGATAGAAAACCAGGATAAAACTTTAACCAACAGTATGTTTTAAAAAGGAAAGTGTAGTTCAAAGTCTCCCTTCCCCACCTCAGAAGATACCTACTACCTAGGTCATCCCTATTTTATATAAACTTTCAGAGAATAGAAAGGAAAAGCTATCTAACTTATGTTATGAAGTTAGTATAACCTTGATACCAAAATCAGAAAGACTCTACAATGAAAAGAAATTATAGATCAAAATTTATTATCAATTGTATCAATAAAAAATACTGAAAAGAACAGGCTGTGTCACTGTTGATTCACCCCTGATATTTAAACCAAGGACAAACCTTCTCTGGATGATACCTTAAAACCAGTTATTAATACACTTAACAGTAAAATTTTAAAAATACATAAAAACATCTTTTCCTAATAAGATGGACACAGGACAAAATAGCCTGAAGGACACTGGACACTAAATAACTGATTTCCCCACTTATGGCCTGACATACTATCTGGAAAAAAAAGTAATTTTCCTGTTATGATTTGCTCTTCCAAAACACACATCTACTACCTGATATTTAAGATATTTTAAGTTAACTAAAATGGCATCGTTTGAACATTCAAAGGGGACCTACAGTTTAATAACATGGCAGAACCAACCCATCCTACCTCTGTTTCTTCCCAAAGCTCCTCTAAAATAACTGTAAGATGGACTTCCCTGTTGGTCCAGTGGTTAAGAATCTGCCTTCCAATGCAGGGGAGGCAGGTTTGATCTCTGGTTGGGGAACTAAGATCCCTCATGCCAAGGGCAACTAAGCCCACGTGCCGCAACTACTGAGCCCGTGCGCCACAACTAGAGAGAAGCCCAGGCGCTGCAACGAACGATCCCGCACGCCACAACTAAGACCTGACGCAGCCAAATAAATAAATATTAAAAAAACAAAAACAAAAACCGTAAGAGGAACGGGGGGATTTACTCACAATGCTAAGAGAATGGAAGAGACAACAAACTTTGAAGCTACAAAACAGATGTCCAGTTGACTTAGCAGACTAAAAAAGCTGAGAATTCTCCCAACATTCTGCCAGCAGAGGGGGCCCAGTAGCAAACACTTCACAATGAAAAACTACAGAAAGGCTCAGGAATTGGTGACCCCAGGTATCACTGAAAAAGGGCAAAGAGATTGAGCTGAAGACAGGAAAATGAGTTTAAAAACACGACACTGAAAAGAGGGAATTAAGTGAAAGTCTACATGGCACTCCCTACAGCTCTCCTCAACTTGAGGCTACTAGGGATGCCGGCAGCCAGGCTTGCACTCTTGAGACGGGAGCTGACAATCAGTAATCAGTAATTTCATTACTCTACAGAGGGAGCAGACATTCAAAAACTGTGACATTTCAGACAACTGTAGCAGAGACAAAACCCAAAAACACCCCCCAAAAAGGAATTTGGAAGGAAAACAGAAAAAGACATGAAGAAGAAAACATAATGGGAAAAAAACCCCACATATTCTCAGTGAGAAAATAGAAGATATTACATAAAACATAAAAGAACAGGATACTATTTTTGAAATTCAGAGAAGAAAATAGAACGCCAATATATGAAGTCTAACATTTGAATGAGTTCTAGAAAGTGAGAACAAGGAAGAAAGGGAAAAAAATAAAAGAACATTAAAAATATTTTTTCAAAATGGAAGGACATGGGTTTCTATACTGAAAAAGCCCAGTAAGTCCCCAGAACAAAGGATGAAAGCAACCTGTATGAAAGCACATCACTGTGAAATTTCAGAGACTGAGAATAAAGAGAAAATACTAAAAGCTTTCAGAAGAAAGAAAACAAAAAACCCAGATTACATATAAGATGAAACCAGAATGGCTTCAGTGGTAATAGTGGTAACAATCTCTTCAAAATTCTGAGGAAATTATTAATTACAACCTAGAATTCTGTATCACGGCAAATGTATTAATTGGGAGGATAAAATAAAGATGTTTTCAGATATGCAAGCCTCAAAAAACATCAATTTCCCATGACCCTTTTAAAGGAAGCTCCTAGAGAATATATGCCACCAAAACATCCTCTTTGTAAGAAGTAAGATTTCTCTAGGAATTAAAAACTGATCCTCTGTATGTTATTAAATCAACAGAACAGCTGTCAATTTAAAAAACACAAAAATACTGAAGTGAGGGACTTCCCTGGTGGCGCAGTGGTTAAGAATCTGCCTGCTAATACAGGGGACATGGGTTCCAGCCCTGGTCCAGGAAGATCTCACATGCTGCGAAGCAACTAAGCCCATGCGCCACAACTACTGAGCCTGCACTCTAGAGCCTGCGAGCCACAACTACTGAGCCCACGTGCCACAACTACTGAAGCCTGTGCACCTAGAGCCCGTGCTCCGCAACAAGAGAAGCCACTGCAATGAGAAGTCCGTGCGCCGCAATGAAGAGTAGCCCCCGCTTCCCATAACTGGAGAGAAAAGCCCGTGCACAGCAACGAAGACCAAATGCAGCCAAAAATAAATAAATAAATAAAAATTAAAAAAAAATACTGAAGTGAAATTTTTACATCTGTGGCTAGATAACTGGTAAAAATTCATTAAGGAAGCAGAAGCACTGAAACCTGAGGGATCTGAAACCTGAGGGATTTCACTATGAAGTTCTATTGAGACCAACTTTTAAACTTTTGCATTAGGAAAATGTTTGGTTTCATTAAAGCCTATTTCTTAAGAAACACATTCGCAATCATGTACATCTTGATAAACCTCAGTTGTTCATAGCAAAAGTGTGATCAGTTACGTGTATCAGCACAGTACTCTACCAGCTAAGCACTGTTCTGCTAGTTAATGAAAAAATTTACATCCCACTTTTTAGAGTTCACCTTTAAGGAGTCACATCAACAAGGAAACTTGTTACAAGTGGGAAAAGCCATCCAATTGTCCCTCCATATCTGAGGATTCAACAAACTGCGGATTGAAAAAAAAAAATTCCAGAAAGTTGAATTTGCTGTGCTCCAACTATTTACATACCACTTACATATTAGGTATTACAAGTAATCTAGAGAAGATTTAAAGTATACAGGATGACATGCATACGTTACATGCAAATACTATGCCATTTTTATTAATATATAAGGGACTTGAGCATCCTCGGGTTTTGGTATTCCTGGGGCTCCTAGAACCAATCACCAATCCCCTATGGATACCAAGGGATGACTGCACTGAATATAAAACTTGCTTATTGTTTTGTAAGTCATAATATCCACTTTTGCTTATTTTCACTAATTATTTTAGAGTGATTACCAAAGAAAAAGTAAATGTGAGGATAAGATTCTTTTATTTTCACCCCGAAGCATCACTCCCCATAGCATCAACTTTCAACTGCTGATTTGGTTTTGTCCTAACTTCCGTCAAAACAAAACCACAAGCCTTTCAAACACTGACAGAGAATTATATTCACCTAAAAGTTCTCTAAATGCCCCTAAAAATCAACACCACTATTTGTTTTTATATTGGTTTTCATATTATGCTCTACCATGTCCAGTATGCCTGGCTCCTTATCAGAAGGTTGCAGTGTTTGAACAAAAATAAAAACAAATTCACAAAAAAACAGCTTAAAACCACGCTTTTGGAACACTTTGAAGTCTAAATTAACACACCTTATAAACATAAGAAATGTAAATAACCCAAAATAGGGCTTTTCTAAAGCACCGTGACTCTGTCATCTGCTCTGTACAGTGTGCATGAATATACATGCCATCTGACAGCTTGAATCCAAGGTACTATACTGACTTGTTTTCCATACAAGTCCCGTATCCATTTATCACTTCCTATCAGTAATATAAGATTTGTATGAAAATTAAAGTTAACACCTACCTAAACTATGTTGTCTACAACAGGAGCGTTATAAATGAGGCATTAACTTAGACCCAGCCCAGCAGCCCTCCCCAGAGTACGCAAGGCAGAGTGAGGAGTAATCCCACCTGTGCAAGAACCTAACCACTTTCTGCATTCTGTGGTAATGCTTTAAGGAATCCAGTGTTACTCCCTGCTCTCACCAATGACCCTTCCCGGCCCCCTTGTGTTCTAGAGTATCAAGAGTGCTTATCGCCACCTCCCCACTCCCCATTAACCCCATGTCAGAAAGAAAAAGTATATACGCACCTTAAAATCTGTATTATTGATATATTCAAATACCAAAGCTGGTGTCTTTGACTGCAAGAGAGAATATTAATGCTTTGTAAGTTTCAAACAATAAATGTAATTTGCTTCTGTTGTACTGGCCCACCCCCAAATCCCACTTAGATGAAAGAGATTCACTCATCAGGGAGAGCCTATTAAGAAAGAATCCTCTTGAAATTTTAAGTTTGGAATTTGCTTCAAAACAACTGGGGATGGTGGTTGTTGGGAAGTGGGTGGAGTACAGATGGAAAAAAGTTGGCCACAAGCTGCTTAATGTGAGCTGAAGCTGGGTGATGTGTGCAGGGAGGTTCATTATACTATTCACTTTATTTTGTAAATGGTTGCAAAAGTTCATAATAAAGCTTTTGTTTTTGTTTTTTAAGAAGAGTTGTATTCTCTGACCAACCTGTCAGTGGGCCTGGCACATTATGTGAAGATTTATACTCTGCAGTGTTCCAGGTTGCCAACTACAAAAGGAGTGTTACGTTTTCATCTTGGGTTAATGAGCCAGATGCATTTTACAGAATTATCATAGGTCTTGGGAATTTATTACTGGTCTTTTTAGGATCCAGAAAAGTCTATAATTATCAGTAAGGTAGAATGTGAAATTATTGCCTTGGCTAGGGACAATTAGAGAATGTCTCACTTTACAAAGATGTGTTTCCCCCACAAATCATATAAAATCAAGTATTTTTGAGTACTATAATCTTTAATGCAATGAGTACAAAATATTCAATATTTCCTTGTGTAAATACAGATGTTCAAAAGTCACATCTACCTAAGTAAGGTAAAATAATGCTAACTGGCAGTAACAAGCTTTCAAAATTGAGAGAAAAGCAGGGGCTTAAAGGGTTATAGGAAGAAATAAAATCATCTTGGAAATCTTTACAGCTGTGAAGTTTTGCTCAAGGAAGCAAGTAAAAGTTACCTAGGAAATAGGCCACAGTGCATGCATACAAGTCTTTGAGCAAGCAGCAGACCTGGTGCAAGGATTCCTCACTGGCCCAACGTTGAAAGTTTCAACAAGACCACCAGATCTCTCTATAGGCTGGGAGCAAGCCTGTCCCCCTACAAGTTAGGGGATGAGGGTTCCCTATTGGTTTTCGTTCACCTTGATTTACTTGCGTTACATATCATGTAAAACACATACATGCTCTGAGTAACGAATTACAAAAATAGTAAGACAGGAATCATTAAGTTCTGTTAACTTAAAAAAAAAAAAAAGCAAAATGAAGATGCTCTAAGTATAAAACTACATACCGGCCCACACTGCAGGCCATTTTCAAGGATTATGTAGTCCAGAGTTAGTCAATGTAAAATCAATCTGAGCTGATAAGGTTGGGAAACATTTTTAATGCCTCAGAGAGAATCCAGCATACAACCATCCTTCTCAATCTTTTCAGGGTCCAAAAGGAAAAACTTTTCTTTTTTTCAATTCAATGATACTGTGTAATCTTGGCAAATTACTTAACCTCTGCAGACTTCAGTTTTCTTATCTATACAATGTGACAACATGGACAATAATGTTACCCACCCCACTGAACTGTTGTGGGGATTAAAAGACATGATACCATTAAACACTCAGAACAGTGCCTGGCACACAGTAAGCATTCAATGCATGTCAGCTACATTTTTATGCGGATGTCTTTAGCAGACAGAAGCAAAGACCTACTTCTTAAAAAGCTATCATGGGAGAACAGGGAAATATTCGAGGTAGAACAGGTAAAGAACAGAAATTGAATGGGAAGCTTGGCTAATCATAAACACTTAAGGTTACGTTACTCCCGAGGGAGAGAGAAAACAAAATTAAACAGCACATCTAAAATGGCTAAAAATTAAGCATTTTAACAAAAATATTTAAATTGCATCTGCGTATACAATGTGAGCCCCGATGGTGGATGCAGAATTAAAGACCAGTATGAGAAACAGCAAGATAGTGACCTCAAGGGGTCTGTGGGGCTGTTCAGCTCTCTATGGCAAGTGTCCACATGGAGACACTTCTTATTTCCTTCTATAAACCCAGATTTTCAAATGTCAGGCTTACTTAAGTGAGGTAAAATAATGTTAATTGGCAGTAACAAGCTTTCAAAGTTGGGAGAAATGCAGGGCCATAAGGAAATATTCAGCAAACGTTTGTGGGCCAAATCAAAATAATGAGGTAATAAACCTGGGACAGGGATTTTTTTCTACATAAACTTTTAGGTTCCATAAAAGTGGTGGTGGCGGGCTTCCCTGGTGGCGCAGTGGTTGGGAGTCCGCCTGCCGATGCAGGGGACGCGGGTTCGTGCCCCGGTCCAGGAAGATCCCACATGCCGCGGAGCAGCTGGGCCCGTGAGCCATGGCCGCTGAGCCTGCGCGTCCGGAGCCTGTGCTCCGCAACGGGAGAGGCCACAACAGTGAGAGGCCCGCGTACGGCAAAAAAAAAAAAAAAAAAAAAAAAAGTGGTGGTGGCTATTTTATCATTGGGCCACCATGACTTTTTCTGGTTTTCAAAATCAGTTAGTAGTAAAGACAAACACAGTCATTCCCACTATATTATAATGATGCTTCCCATTATTTTCAGGTTTTGGGACTTGACATACACAAACACACACACACACACACACACTCTCTCCCGCAACCACCAGGCACCTACCACAGGGTCCTTCACGGTGTCAATCAGCTTAATGATATTTGTTCCACCACGAAGGTTCTCCAGAATCTTAACCTCTCGTTTTATCTTCTTTTTCTTCACTGGCTTAAATACACAAGAGTAATCAGAAGTAAGACTCCTTTTGAAGTTAATAAATAAAACTTTAAAACAATGTTTATATCAAATGGATATTGTACTATCTTGCATACTGTGTTATGCTAAAGGACATGTTTAAATTAGAAGAAGAAAAAGAAAAGAAAGAAAGAGATAAAATGGGCCTTCTCATAAGAATCAAATAATTCATGGACTCATATAGCTTATGTGTCAAATCTTTAAGTAGTTACATTTGGGGCACATAAAATTTTGAATACCCATGTCATACTTTAAAAATAAAATGCTTACTAGATAACTAACTGCCAAATGGAAACTGTTATAGCTCTGAACAGCTGTCTATCATGCACTCACAAATGGAAAAACTGAAACAAAATGGTGAGACACCTGCTCTTCCAACGGGTTGCATGTAATTTTGTCTTCTAGGAGCGAAGACCAGTTCACTGACATCAAGTTACAAACTTGTTTCCCAGCTGCTGGCTCCCATGTCCTGTCTCCACTCCCATTTCCTTAATATCTAGAATCTGAAATCAGTTCAAAGCTAGTAAAACTTCCCAAGAGATCCCATTCCTAAAGAAAGAGATGATGGGTCAGCAAAGGAGAAAACTGACCTCTGACACAGCAGTGACTGAAAACTCCCACTACCTACAAACCTTTCAATCTGCTGGATAGAAAAATCAAAAACCTTAATCAGAAATACTAGCATGATGTATGTTATTTCTTGTCTTAAATGGGCTAAAGAGTTTGAAGAAGAATAAAAGTAGTTATGGAAAAATAAGCATTATCATAATCAATCATGCTTTATAAAGTACTTATAAAGTACTTAAACAGTGACTGGCATATAGGAAGCAGTCAATAAATGTTAGCTTTATTATTTTCAAAATTTTAGTTAGTAATAAATCATATTTCATCCTCACAAAATTCCTATGCAGTAGACTCAGGCAAGTTGAGCTATTTGCCCAAGGTCGCACAGCTAATTCTAAAAAGTGGGGGCAGGATTCTAATCTAGACAATCTGACTGTAGGCCTCACTCTTAGCCACTGCACTTTCATTTCCCAAGTGTGGCTATGGAAGAAACATAACTGAGGAAAAGGAGTATTTCACCACTGAGACACCGTTATAAAAGCACAGGCAAAGAGAGTCCAATGGATTAGCCATGAAACAAGACTGAAAAAGCCTGTGTGTATGGGGTGCTGGTGGGATGGGGGGAGATGTAATATACACACATGCCAGAGAAACCTCTTGTTGGTCACCAAGCTACAGCTTGAACACACAACAAAACAGAGGGATTATGAAATACAGAACACCTGTATCACCTGTAAGAGGGTGCTCAATTGAGAGACTGGAATCTGGCTGCAACCCTCCAAGCCAGCTGCCACAATCATGTCCACTCCACTTTGTCAGGATTTTCAGTAGAATGGATCTGGCTACTGTGGTTCTTCCCCACGTCCACTTAGGAATTTTACTCATTACTTCCCTTTTTCATAATTACAGAGCTCAATACTTTGGGAAAATGAAGCACTTGAATATGAAGTACAACTTGGTCAGAAAACAGCCAGAGAAGGATATACTACAAAATAAGTAGCCTATAAGCTTCAAAAATGTCAATGTCATGAAACACACAGACTGAACAACTATTCCAGTTTAAAAAGATATGACAACTGAATATAACACATGGTCTGGGATTTTCCTTTGCTATAAAGAACATTGTAAGGACAACTGGCAAATGAGAATGAGAGCTGTAGATTAACAGCACTGCATCAATGTTAATTTCTGATTTTTGATCATGGCATTGTGGGTTATGTAAGCAATTGTTCTTGTTTTTAGGAAACAGAGGAAATTAGGGATGACTGCAATTTCCTCTCAGGCACTTAAGACATGTAAAAGAAATATAATTATTTATATGCACACACATACACATCTATGTGTGTGTGTGTGTGTATATATATATATATATACACATGTGAGTATATATATGAAAGAGTGAGAGAGAAGGATAAAACAAATGTCAGTATTTGAGAAATCTGGGTGAGATACAGCAATTTTTGCAATTTTTCTGTAAGTCTGAAATTTTGTTAGTAAGTTAAAAGAAAAATAAAAGCTGGCTATCATATCTAAAAATTTAGCTGATACCAGTATATTCAATGTAAGAAAATTCTAGAGTCACTATTGGAAAGCAGTTACACATCTGTGGGAGTGGCAACAGAGGGAGAAAAACACAACGGCCAGAAGAAGCCTGTATTCACCAAAATCCCTCTTCCCCTCTAACAGGGAATTAGTACAGGGATAACCCATTAAATAAGTTGCTCCTATGACAATGCCCCATATAAAGCCTTGCTTTGTTCTCCCATTATGCAGCAACAGATCAGGCAGGCACCCAGTTCCTAGACAACCCAGTTAAGATGAACATATTTTTCATTATGTCTAAAGGTAACCTATAGAGCATGTGAAGCATATTTTGTTACCCAATTGTCACCTGTCCAATAACTTCCCAAACTAGAGACTGGGGACAGCAGGACAATTCTGAAGTGGCACAATGGAGTCACACTGCAGCTGGAGTTCTCACATACTGACAAAAGACCAAGAGACTGTAAGAAAAAGGAGAGTGATGTACAGCTCAGGACACTCCCCTCCAAAGCGGGGCACCAGGTCTCTACAGGACCCAGGCTACGGGTAACTCCCTTTAGCCTCAAGCTCACTCCTCTGAACCTAAGAGATGCTCCAGAAGCTGAAAAACCAATGAGCTCCTAGGGAGTGAAAGCAAAGATTTAAATTCTATAGAAAGAATTGAAGAGAAAAAGTTAGGATTTATAAGGGAGGATCATTGCATCCGAAGGAAAACAGACCATGAATTTTTATAGAAATAAGGATGCTCTGACCCTCTAGCCCACTGGCTGCATTCATTCACCATCACTAAAGTGGAGAATACATTTCCATCACAATCTCATCATTTCACATTTCATCCTGCATGCTAGAAAAAGCCTCTGTCTCACCTAAGGTTCATTTATTCCAATTCAGAGAATATCTGGTTCTAACTGAATCAGTTTAGCTGTTTAACAAAACAAAAAAATTTAAACTCAAAGTCTAGTAGATAAAATGGCAAAAAAGCTAAAAAAGAAATTAAAGTATTAAATCAAGTTTCAATAATAAATTAATTTTGGCACACACCTAGAGAGAATATTTAAAGGGGAAAAACTCATTTAAAATGTTCTGTGGGGCTTCCCTGGTGGCGCAGTGGTTGAGAGTCCGCCTGCCGATGCAGGGGACACGGGTTTGTGCCCCAGTCCAGGAAGATCCCACATGCCGCGGAGCGGCTGGGCCCATGGGCCATGGCCACTGAGCCTGCGCGTCCGGAGCCTGTGCTCCGCAACGAGAGGCCACAACAGTGAGAGGCCCGCATACCACACACACAAAAAAAAGTTCTGTGCACGGGCTCTGAAAACAAAGAAAAACAGATTTTTTTCAGAAGGTTTCTGCTCACAGGCGAAGACTCCTAGCTATTCAGGAGAACCTTGTTCAATGTAATCCAAGAGTAAGGTCCTTTTTCTCTTTCCCTATTCACCACATTAAACATTTTAAAACAAAAGACCAATTTAGTACTGGCTGCTTAGAAAGACAAAAGTTTATAAGGCCAGTAATCTGTCCTATTTACTTACAGCAGATTTTTAAGAAGCCAGATCTGAGAATGATTTCAATTACCAGCATTTAATTGTGACTGAATTTGCAAAGTAATGTCTACCAAAGGCATAAGAATTATGACCTCAATAAATGCCAGCAAATGTTAACAGGCAAAGTCCCGTTTTAATTTCTTTCCAAGCATAACTGAACTAATACATTCAAGGAAGGCAGGAATATAGCTCAGAACTTTCAAATCTGGGATTACTTTTATTCCACTACCAAAGCAACAACTGCCCCACTAAGATTAATTTCATCACCTGCAATAAACAATTACAATGAACAATGGTTGTCAGGAATGTAGGATAGAGGAGAAAGAAAGCTCAGTCTGGATGATGGCTTTTATTTTATTACCCTGGTAGCATCTCTAAAATCCATCATGACTGACCTAAATATAAACATTATCTGAGCAGTGTTTATTTCTTCACAGCAAATTTGCCCCTAATCTTTCAACTCTCATCTTCTCAATTACATTATCAACGTCTTGAACTGTTTATTCTAGATTAAAAAAAATTTTTTATGTAAAAATGTGAGGCACAGGGCTTCCCTGGTGGCGCAGTGGTTGAGAGTCCGCCTGCGGATGCAGGGGACACGGGTTCGTGCCCCGGTCTGGGAAGATCCCACATGCCGTGGAGCGGCTGGGCCCGTGAGCCATGGCCTTTGAGCCTGCGCGTCCGGAGCCTGTGATCCGCAACGGGAGAGGCCACAGCAGTCAGAGGCCCGCGTACCGCAAAAAAAAAAAAAAAAAAAAAAAAAAAAATGTGAGGCACATAGCAGGCCTTTTGAATCTCATGGAGAGGATGGTACAGTCCTTTCTACTACTGGTTCTGCTCTCTGAGCAAGTGATCAGGATTAGACTTGGAAGAACTGTATGGGTTAAAAAAGTATAAAAACACTGGTTCTTGTGGTATCAAACAAGAAAAGAAAGTAACATTTCACTTACAAATTAAACATGCTGCTGTGGATACACACCAGAGAACCCAAGTCTGGGTCCCTATAGCTCTCTGGGCTTTAACCTATCCCACACTTCAACCAGCAACCCTCTGATGTCAAATATTTCCCTTCAGAAGAATAACTCCCAAAATCATTGGAAACAAATTAATTCCATTTGACTTCCAGTGAGTGTTTGGCCATCTTTCCAGTACAGTTCAGAACATCCAGCAAATGTCCTACTTGTTTCCCTCACATCTACCAAGACTCCATGGGAGGGACCGAAGGTCGTGAACCTAGTGCTTCTGCCCCCACCAGCCATGGGACCCTGAGCAAACTGCAGGTTCCCCTGGGTCCGTAAAAAAGAGGCTGGGTTCTAGTAATATCCGTGCTCCCCTATCCTGTGACTCTGTTTCACAGGTTAACCACACTCTCAATGTCTGACCCCGCAACCACAATATTAGAAACAGCACTGACTAGTTCACAATTTTTAATATTTTTATTTTTTTAAAAAAATATTCATTTATTTATTTGGCTGTGCCGGGTCTTAGTTGCAGCACGCGGGATCTCTGTTGCTGCATGCAGGATCTAGCTCCCTGACCAGGGATCGAACCCAGACCCCCTGCATTGGGATCGCAGAGTCTTAGCCACTGGACCACCAGGGAAGTCCCCAAATTTTTATTTTTAATACTTTAATAATACTCTTTAACACTTTTTATACCATGAGACGTGTGTAGAAACTAGAAATCACCAAAATATTTAGATAAATTAGTATCAATGTCTTGTTTCAGAACAATGATGTCTTGGCACACTTGCCTAATAAAGTAAATGGAGGGTAAAAAACCTAGCAGCTGATGAAGTAGAAATAAACGAGAAAGCACAGAGCAAACATCATTTTGATATAACCTAAACAGCCACCAGCCCACTATGAACTAACTAAAAAAATCTGTAATCAACAGTCATCTCATCCTTCTTTTAACACTACCTCCTGCAAGTACAAAAATTTAAATATACCTACAAACAAGTAGGCTAAACATGCTGAAAAAATAAACTTGTATTACCATCATTCTTTGTCTGAAGCTTGATAATTAATTTCTGGGGGGAAAAAATGGACAGCCAAGCTCTTCGTATAAAATAAGACTACCAACAGGAAACCTAATATGAGGATTTCCAGTCCTTGCAGCATGGGTCCAAAAGCCTGCACATTTGTTTTTTAAAAACTGGTATTGCTCTTAACTTCTACTTAGAAAATAGCAGTTGAATTTGAAGGATCCCAAGGACTCTAAGAAGAGATGAAATCCATACATAGATGATACTCACAAAGTGCTAAAAGTTGTCCAAAATGGCCAAATGTTTTTATTTGTCTATGCCTTCCTAAGAGGTACTAAAAAGGAACTGAAAAGTTGACTTTTCAAAATCAACATGAAACCTCAGGCACAAAAGTGGTTTCTGCCCTGCTATATTAACACTTACCATCCACCCCCTCCCCACCTCGGCCTTTTCTCCTCAAAACAATTTCTGTCAAAAAAAGATATAACCTCCCTATTGATTGGAAAGTTTTCTTTGAAGATTTCCAACTCAGGATCTCACTTCAGCATAGACAGAAACATTTTGCTCACCAATTTCTAAATTCCTAAAACCTCTTAATAGCCCCAATATCTTTTGATCACAAAAATATTGAGAAATCTACTGATGTAAATTAAATGATATAAAATCCCTCTGTGGTCATTCATCATCCAACCATTGTCATATATTGAAAAGGACTGGATGGAATGTTCACCAAAAAAGCAGGCAGCCCCTGTCCTCAAGGAATGTACCCTCCGTCTCAGTCACAATGTGCACATCAATATATAATTCCTTCCTGAAGTTGAAATACAGTACGCCTAGATGAAGAGGAAGCTTTTTCTGGATTCCTTCAAATTATGAGCAACTGGCACTCTGTTAAGGAACTAATTTCCTGTGGCCAAGCACCACAACAGTAGGTATTAGTCATAACTTTGACTTATCTGAATAGGGGCACTTTACTGAGTAAAGACCCTATTCTTTTTAAAAAACAATACTTTTAATCTACTTTAATTCAGCCTGTCAGAACAAGAAAACCCGACAATACCATTAGTAGTTTCTTACCCCATCCTTCAGACAGAACAAAATCTGGAGAGAAATGTCACAGGGCTTTGAAAAACAGAAAGTGAGTGTAGTTTTCACCAGTGGAAACAAGGTGGTTCAGGCTGCACTCTGAGAAGAACTTGTGTGGAAAAGATACAAGAAACAACACTTCATTAGCCAGAGCATCAAGGGGGCCTCCCAAGTCTTATTCGAGAACACTGGAACTTACTCTGTGCTCAACGTTAAGATCTTATAGCCCAGTGCTAAAATGAGCAGTAAGAGACAGGAAGAATGGGAAACAGGAGTTCTGGCTAAGGGTTATTTCAACATAGTGATGTTAGATATGTTTCTTTGTGCCTACATTTCTTGTCGGTTAAAAATAACCTTCAGCTTCCATATTGGGTTCCCTAAACATATCCTCCGAATCTTTAGAGCGGGGGAAAAGCTATCCAGCAACTGAGGCTATGAAGCTCTCTACAAGGATGACTAAAGGGCAACGTGATGCTTCCCTAAATGAACGTACTGTTATTTACATGTACACCTGAATGCTGTTCCTTCTCAAAAAAGACACTACAGGAAGTTGCACACTTACTCTAAAAATGCTACCATCACACAAATGTTTAGACATTTTTCTGGAATTGCTTTAGAGTCAGCAGTTCATTCTTCTGAATGTACAGCAATGGAATGTGGATATTCCTAATTTCAACTTATGCCTTGCTTAAAATTTCCTAAAGAGATTTTAAGCAGCTTATATTAAAAACATTTATGCTAATGTATAAAGAAAAAAATTGTATGCCTTTGCCAGGTGATTTCTCTGAAGAGACATTTCTTTCAATATTTATGCTTGTGAAGAAAAACAAACAAAAAAGATCACATGACTCTGTAGGTACAATTCATATTTAGGGAAGAGGAGAGTCAAAAACTCCACGTCTTCAATATCAGTTCCTCACTTCTTACCCCAGTGTTTCTGACAGCACAAATAATTTGCCTATTTCTCTCAACTGCAATCCTGCCTCTTCATCACTAGGCCAGGATGGTACTGCGTAATAGAGATGATCACTTTTCGGAAAGGTGATTTTCAGACAGTCTAAGCCTGACCCTTCTTTCTAAATAGGGACACAGCTGCCCTAACTCTACTTAAGAATCAAAAACAGCTTTTCAATCCCACATTCTTATTCACAAAGCCTCTTCAAAATGGCCACAATGTAACTCTTGTATATGTAAAAGTGTTTATATTAACTAACTCTGGTCATCTCAAGATTTCACTAAATGACATGCACACATATTAAATAATCTAGCAATGATGAATACCCTTCACAGATTCTAAGAATTACTTTTTAGTACACCCTATAAAACATTATCAAAGCTACACAATCAGTCACCTGGAAGATAATTTAGCCAATCTTCATGCTCATTAAGATCATGCCTTCATTCAAGAGATGACAAAGGTGTATGTTTAACAAACTTAGGCTGCTAAACCAGATTCAGGCTGTTTTGTTCCCATTATTTGTGATTACAAGTGTATCCCCCACTGCTCCCAACTTCACTTTTACTAGCTGATAAGCAACAGTGAAGCTTCCTGACACTATTGGCTCACTATATCCACCCCACCTGAAACTTTTATCACCAAAGGAGAAAAAACAATGATTATCCACTGAGGTGTTTCCCTCCGCTCAGGCTTCAAGCTCATCTTCGAAGAAGCTACTCTAATTGTTTCCAACTTCCTCTCTGGAATAAGAAGCTCAGTACTCAGGGAGCTCTTGGAGTGACAGGATCTGCACGAAAAGGCTCTTCTTGCTCCCGAATACCTATTTATTTTGTAACAAATGGAGCCCCTTTGGAATTTTCACTTTGGGACCCCATAATTACATTTCAGAACAAGAACGTTCCTGAACTATCATGATTTGAAACAGGTCTGCGTATTTTCTTGAAAGTTCACAGGAAAACGGGGTGGGAGGAGTAGCAGAGAGACATCAGGCAGAAGATATGTAAAATGAGAGCTTGTACTACTCATTCTAGTATGTGGCTGGAGTAGTTTATATCCTCCTGACCTGTGAAAAAGAAATTTTAACGCCACCCATAAGACACTCACCTTGAGAATTTTGACAACCACTCTCTCATTGTTGGTGATGTTAATGGCCTCAAATACTTCACTATACTTTCCCCGACCAAGTTTTCGAACCAGCTGATAATCGTCTTGATTACTGTGAAAGGCAAGAAAGAGCGACACATAAATGCCAGGACTTGGGATTAACTGAGCCTATGCCCACTACACACCCCCATCCAGCCACTTCCATTAATCAAGCACTTGGTACTGTCTATATACATCATGCCACGACTCATTACCTAAATGAAAGCCACAACATAAACTTGGCTCCCTTCACTGGACGCAGCTCCTAACCTAACTGGTCCCTCATTAACTTGGGGGAGATGAGGTAGGAAGGCAAGGGTCTGAGCCAATCTAGAGAGGTGAGCAAAGCAACACCATCCTGGAGGCTCAGAAGTGCCCCTCTGCCCACAGCACCTGCCTTATACTTCACACACCGAAGGTAGACAGCCCCTCCTTTGAGAGCCTGGACGTCTTTAAAAAATTTCCTCCCACCCAGCCTCATTTCAAAAAACTAAAAAGGCAGAGAATTTTAATAGCTCAAGAGTACAGCTGCTGACTTCCCACCCCAATAGAAACCCCAAAGCGTGAGAAGGGCCGCTCCCTCACTTCCACCAGGCTCTGGTCCCTGGACCCCTACACTTGTCAGTAAGAAAGCATTCTCTGGGGTGAGCGGGAGAAAGGGGTGCGCACGGCGGAGAGGAAGGAACGAGAAGGGGGGAGAGGGAGACGAGAACATAGTGTATGTGTGGGGGGTGGGGGTCTGCCGCCCACCCCAGACCCGAGGAAGCACGGGCCCAGCGGGGAGACAGATCGCTGGGGGTCAGATCGCGGGGAACGAGTGCGGTCTGCGTCGGGGGGCGGCCGGGCGGGGGTGGGGGTGAGAGGGCCCGGCGGGGGACGGCGGCGGCTTTACCCCCAGCTCGGGACGTGAGCCTCATAGTCCCAGTACTCGCGGCTTCTCAGGCTGTTCACCTCGGCGTAGACCCGGGCCCTGCTGCCCGCGGCCGGGCCGGGCATGGCGGGCGGGACCGGGGGGCGCCGCGGGGCGCCTAAGGCGGCGGCGGCGCGGCGGGGGTCGCGGGGCGGCAGGCGGAGGAAGCGGCGGGCCGCGGACCGCCGGAGGAGGAGGAGGAGCGCGGCTGCGGGCGGCCGCGCCAGGCCGGGCCCGCGGGGGCGGGCGGGCTGGGGGCGCTGGGGTCGCCGGCCGAGCCGGCCCGGCCCTGGAGCGACCGGCGGGGCGGCGGGGAGGGAGGCTCTCGCGTTCCGCGGCGGCCTCCGCTTGGCTCGCGGCCCCGCGGCGGCGGCGGCGGCGGCGGCGATGGCTGCACCAGCAGCGGCAGCCGCCGGCCGGGGAAAGGGTAGCGGCGGCGGCGGTGGCGAAGAAGGAGAAGGAGGAGGAGGAGGAGGAGGAGGAGGACACCCGGAAAAGGGGCCGCGCTCACTAGGAGCGGCCGCCGCCCGGCCCGGGGCCTCCCGGGCTCACAGCGCCCCCTGCTGCGCGGGGGGACCCGCCCGGCGGCCCGGCCCCACCCCCGGCCCCGCCCTTCAAGGCTACCTTCCAAGTCTCCCCATCCTCGGTCTGGCCTAACGCCCTCATCACGGAGTCTTGTCCACCCACAGGTTACTGCTCTAGAGGCTTACCCCTCGTATACCCTTTTAGGACTCTCCTAGAGACCCCTACCCGAAGCTCTCTACTCTCTCGTCATCCAGAGTTTACCCATCCCAACCTCCCAAACGGACCCTGTTGTGACCTTTTTGTCACACAAAGTTCCCATCAAGTCCCTCCCTAATGACTTGATCTTATCTCTCAGGACCTCTCCAACTCAAGAGAGTTCCCCATCCCTCCCAGAGACACCCCATCTTCCCCCAATGGACCCTGCCGTGTCACCCAGAGACTCTTGAACCTCAAGACTTCCCCTTCTCTCCTCATCCAGAGCCTTCCTCACGAAACCCTTCTTTTACGCTTTCCCCCAAATTTCCTTCCAGAACCTTCCCTAAGAGCCCTCTGTATGTTCACTTCTGTCACTTGGTTAAGTTGGAGTCAGCCGGGTTTCTCACTGTAATGTTCCTATTTTTCCCTTTGTAATTAATAAGCAATTTGTGGGGAGATACTTTAGGACCATGTAAGTACCCTGGTTTTGTTTGGGACCACAGAGAGCAGGAGAAGAATTGTGAGAGTCCTGCCGGCAGGGACAGGCTAGGGGCATGGACTGAGGGTGGGGTAGCCAACCAAACTTTGGCCTATTTTACCATGTTGTCTTCTAGCCCTGAACACTCTTTTTTTTTTTTTTTTTTTTTTTTTTTCAGTACGCAGGCCTCTCACTGTTGGGGCCTCTCCCGTTGCGGAGCACAGGCTCCGGACGCGCAGGCTCAGCGGCCATGGCTCACGGGCCCAGCCGCTCTGCGGCATGTGGGATCTTCCCGGACTGGGGCACGAACCCGTATCCCCTGCATCGGCAGGCGGACTCTCAACCACTGCGTCACCAGGGAAGCCCCACTCTTCTCTCTTTGATCTTCTGGGCCTTTCTTTTCTCTTGCTTTCCCATCCCACAGTTTTTTTTTTTTTTGTCAACAGAACTTCCTCACTCAGCCCAGGTTGCTCTGACTCCAATCCTTTTCCATATTCTGTTTTCCAGGTGAGACCCTGTTTCCTCCCTTTTGATATAGTTAAGGGCACAGACTGTGGAGTCAGATCCATCCCAGGTCTGAATCCCTGCTACTTACAAGCTGCGTGACCTTGGGTCAATAACTTAATCTCTCTGTGTTGTAGATTTTACAGCATAAAAATAGTAGTGGCACCTACTTCACAGGGCTATGGGGAAAATTAGACAAGGTAAGCCATGTAATACACTTAGAACAGTGTCTAGCAGATACTACATGCTCAATATTATTATTATCAGACCAGGGCCTTCCTCCTATCACTTTTCTGTCCTTGAGATCACCACATGCCCATCTTTCAGTTCTTTTCTACCCTCCAAGCTTGGCCAGGGCCACCTCCACCCCCTCCACTCCCATCTTCCTATGCCTGACTCCTTTTGCCTCTTCAAGTCTCACCTTTAAGTTCACTTTAAATGTTAGAGTTGATACTGCTCTATCCCAGCACCCATCCACATTCTTCAGAAAACTGCATATTTTCTAATTATTTGTTTCCTAGGTTTTTGTCTGTTTCCTCTACTGTAGAAACAGCGTGAGAACAAAAACTGAGTCTGGTTGCTCACCACTGTCTCACCCAGCATCTGCCACAGCTCAAGGCTTTCAGTGGATACAGTGTTACCCTACAGAGCATGTATTAATTACAAAGGGCAACCTGGAGGTCATCACGCTAATCATGAATCAAACTTAACATCATCAGTAAGGAACTAACTGACCCTCTGATGTGATGCATCAAGAAGGGACACAACATTTGCCCCCAGATTTTAACTTTAATCAGACAAATCCAAACTGGGGAGCATTCTGCAAAACAACTAGCCTGGACTCTTCAAAAAGATGTGTCACAAGAGAAAACAAAACAAAAAACCAAAACTCTGGAGTAGTGCTCTTGATTAAAGAGCCTGAGAGATATAACTAAATGAAGTGTATCATTCTGGATTCGATCCTGAATGAAAAAGGTAGGAAGGAAAGGAAGGAGAGACGGAGGGAGGAAGGGAAGGAGAAAGAATACAGCTAAAAGGACACTACGTATTGGGACTACTGAGGACATTTGAATATAGGATGTATATTACATAAAAGTATTGTATCAATGTTAAATTTTATGAGTGTGAGGATTATGTTGTGGTTAGGCAGGAGACTCTCTTGATCTTAGGAGTTATATGCCAAGTGTTTAGGGATGAAGTATCATAATATCTGCAACTTACTCTCAAATGGTTCCCCAGAAAAACAGGGGTTCCTGAAAGCACAAGCATGCAAGGAAGAGGGAAGAGATTAGAGAGAAATGTTGACAGTTGGAGAACGTGATTGGACTACACGAGCTCGCAATTTTTTGGTACTTTGAAAATTTTCAAAATAAAAACTGGAAAAAAATAAATAAAGCATTTATGGAATAAGTGGGCTTTGGAATTTAATTCCCAAACCTGCAAACCTCCCTAAATCTCTGTTGCATGAGAAGACACAAACATTCTCAAATTCTTAATGCAGCCTTAGGATTTCTTTCTGACAAGTCCCTGTGAACTAGTCTAGACTGGAGGTTTTCAATTCTGAGCCCTGGATGAGCTTCCTAGGTTCAAGGAAACCTTGACACTGTGCAAATTTGTGGGTCTGTGTGTGTGTGTGTGTGTGTGTGTGTGTGTGTGTGTGTGTTTATGCATATGGGTGTGTGTGCATTCTGTCCTTAGCATCCATCAGATTCTCAAAGGAGCCCATGGCCCAAAAAGGGTTCCAAACTACTGGTCTAACTACTAGGTCCAGTCCCAGCTGGGGTTCCACTCCTTACCTCCACCCTCACCCACCTCTGACCCCACCTACCCTCCCTGCACCTTCCTCTCATCCCTCACCACCTAACCCACACCCATCTCACGTAACCTGCTCCCACACCTGCCGGGATGCCTGAGGATTTGTCCACACACTCTGGTGAAAAATGCCGTTGGATTTGGCTGACACTTGGCTAACTCAGCCCTGAAACCTGCAGTCAGTCCTCCCACGGCCAAATGGAGTATGCTTTTGTGGTTTCTTGGTAGGTAGGTTAGGCACTCCATGGACTTGGTAGATACCCACCTCCTCTCCTTCCTGCCAGTTTGCCATGCAGTGTGCTTGGTGTGAATTAAGATGGGCGATTGGAGATGGTACCAATGCAGCTTTCACTGAAGGAGTAAGATTCACTTGGATATGGAGAAGGACAGGCCAGTGGCTCGGCAGGGATGGCAGACAGGGTAGGGACATTCAGTGAACCAGAATCAACCTCCTCTAAATACTCTGTGTGTGTGGGTTTCAGGATGAGCATAATTCAGGGTTACACAAGGGAGAATGAAAGAGGGCATCTTGAGTCAACTGGCTCAAGAATTTAATGCCAGCTCCTCCTATGCCCCCAAATTCTATCCAAATACTAAAAAATAACCCCCAACCCCCCTCCAAAATTAAAAAACCCTCACAAGAACACCTTCTATCTTTCCAAGGCCTATTTCCAAAACATTTGAGAGGTTTACAGGCTTTTCTGCTATATTGCTGATTCTTAGAACCTAGCCCAAGAAAATGATGACAATTATGATCAAAGAATTATTAATGGTAGTGACAATTTGTGTGTTCAATATCATTGAATCCTGCAAAAACCCTGAGGCTAAAAACCATTGAATTTACCCCTTAACTGGGTGGATTGTATAGTATGTGAATTATATCTCAAGAAAGCTGTTTAAAACTCCAGTGAGGTTGGAGCTATTGTAAGGATCTCCTTTTTGCAGTTGTGGAAACCAAGATTCCAATGACATGGATAACTGAAGCAGAGCCTGGATTTGAAATCTGGTCTTTCTGACCACCAAGTCCATTTCTGATTCAGTATATCCCCCCAAAGACCTAAAGATGTTCATCATGAAAATCACCATCTTTAAAATCATGAAAATATAAAACAACCTAAATATCCCCAACTGGGGGACCAGTTAAATAAATCGTGTAACCCTACAGTGAAATATTAGGCATCATTAGAAATTATGATTATCAGGAATTTTTAGTGATGAGAAAAATTTTATTATATGAGGTTTCTTAATAGGTTTTTAAAAAATTACACAAGTAATTGTGGTAAGCAGAATAATGCCGCAGTCTCCACCTTGTTCCCCAGAGATCTCTACTTTCTAACCTCTGTGACCTATGAATATATTACTTTACATGGAAAAAGAGGCTTTGCAGATGCAATTAAGTTAAGGATTTTGAGTTGGGGAGATTATCCAGGATTAGCCAAGTGGGCTTAATGTAATCACAAGGGTCCTGATAAAGGAAAGAGAGGCAGGAGAGCCAAGGAAGTAGATGTGAAGACGGAAGCAGAGGTCAGCGTGATGCAATTGCTGGCTCTACAGGTGGAAGGGGGCCATGAGCCAAGAACTGTAGTCAGCCTCCAGAAACTGGAAAAGGCAAGGACACATTCTCACCTAGCAACTCCAGAAGGAATGCAGCCCTGCCCACACCTTGATTTTAGTCCAATGACACCCATTTCGAACTTCTGACCTCTTGAACTATAACATAATAAACCTGTGTTGTTTTAAGCCACCAAGTTTGTGGTAATTTGTTATAACAGCAACAAGAAACTCATACAGTAGAATATAGTTACTAAACATTCTTCAAGAAACTCGGTCAGTGAGGTTAAAAGTGAAGAGTGTTCTTCTTTCCTTTCGACATTCCCACAGTTTGGTGTGTATCCTTCCAGGCCTTTTCCTCTGCAATAAGAACATATAATACAATAACATACAATACAATGTATGTTCTTTTGCTTTGCTTTGCTTTGTACCAAAGTGTATACACATACTTAGTAGATAAGTTCTCAGGCTTGTAACAAATGTATAGAAAAAGAACTGCAAGGAGATACAAGTGCCTTTGAGTCACTTGGTTTTTCTTTTGTAGCCAGAAAAAAGAACCAATGTTTACATGCTGTTTACTATCTTGGCCCTTCTCCCAACAACCTATGAGTTAGTGGGGGCTTTTCACCAGTTGGGAGGTTGTAGAGGGTTGGGGAGTAAGGTCTTAAATCCTCTCTGTAATCAGAGGAATCCACAGGGAATGCTGGACTCTCATTTCTGTGTGTCTTTGAGGCTCCAGACAGGTGAATAAAGTGTGTTCATTAGGGCCGCACTGGCGGCACTCCACCTGGTTCCATTCCCACAACTTGCTTAGGGATAACACACTTTGATTCTTTTTTTCTTAATCATCCTTAGAGTGTGACCCACTCCACCCTCCACCCAGCAGGTGTCCCCACAGAGGGGCAGGAGCAGATGTGGCACAGCCTGCCCAGACTAGAAACAGAAATTTTCTGCTGGTGCTCCAGTGGGGTCCTTCTTTATTCAGCCTTTTTTTTTTTAAATTAATTTATTTTATTTTATTTATTTTTTATTTTTGGCTGCGTTGGGTCTTCGTTGCTGCATGCAGGCTTTCTCTAGTTGCGGCGAGCGGGGGCTACTCTTCGTTGCAGCGCACAGGCCTCTCACTGCGGTGGCTTCTCTTGTTGCGGAGCACGGGCTCTAGGCGCACGGGCCTCAGTAGTTGTGGCACATGGACTCAGTAGTTGTGGCTCGTGGGCTCCACAGCGCAGGCTCAGTAGTTGTGGCGCACAGGCTTAGTTGCTCCGTGGCATGTGGGATCTTCCTGGACCAAGGCTCGAACCTGTGTCCCCTGCATTGGCAGGCGGACTCTTAACCACTGCACCACCGGGGAAGCCCTATTCAGCCTTGTTTGACTGCAAAAGGGGGCACACTTTTCACCCCTGTCCCCCATCACCCATCCTTTCTGAGAAGCTTAGTGAACTCAAACTCTCCTATTATTCACAGGGAAAGAGAGAAACTCATTCAGACTAAAATGTCAATAACATCTCTCTAAAGGGGATTTGCATTTGAAGGAGGGTCTGGACTCAGAAGTCCTGCAGAATGGATCCTTCATCACGCAGTTGTGAGTGGTAGGTGGAGGGGTTATTTTGAAGGGCAGGCAGTACCTCCCTGAGAGCTGCACCCACCCCGAGAGACTGAGGTGGGCATTTGGAGGGGCGTGGGCTGAACTCTACAGTAACAGGCACCACAGCCCCTGGCAAGGCCACTGTACTTCGCAAACATTTATCCTCTTCCGGGCAGACCAATTGCTCTTCCAAATTGTCCACAATCACCATCAACTCCCACCTCCCATCCATCACCAAGTCCAGCTGGTTTTCTGTCCAGCTGGCAGCTCACTTCCACCTTCCTGTCTTGATGCCTATAGAGTTGGCCCTGACTTAAGCCTGAATCATTTCCTCCTTGGCTTTTCTGCAGGTCCTTTTCTGCAGCCATTTCTGGGCTGTCAGACTCACCACGTACTAACCCAGGGGTCCTTAACCTGGCTGGGTCAGTGGCTAGAACTCATTGGGTTCATAACCTTGGGTGAAAGAAAATTACATCTTTATTCACTAACCTATAAATAAAATTGAGCATTTCCTTCCATTATGGATGTAGTAAATAAATAAATTTAAAAAATGAAAACAAACAAAGCCCAGTAGTATTAGTGCCCCCTGCGAGTATGTCACTAGTAGAAATCCCAGATATTTGCTTGTCACTTTACAGTTGGTGTTATTATTTATTTTTTTAAGATTTTTTTGTTTTTTTGATATGGACCATTTTTTTTAAAGTCTTTACTGAATTTGTTACAATAGTGCTTCTGTTTTATGTTTTGGTTTTATGGCCCCGAGGCATGTGGGATCTTAGCTCCCTGACCAGGGATCGAACCTGCACCCCCTGCATTGGCAGGTGAAGTCTTAACCACTGGACCGCCAGGGAAGTCCCTGGTGTTTTGTTTTGTTTTGTTTTCAGATTCTCATGTTTTATTGCCATATCTTCATAAACATTTAAAAGGGAAAAATATCATCACTGCAGTCTTGACAAGTAAGATTTAATCCTTAACTAGATTGTAATGGATCCTCTCAGAATTGAAGAAAATGGTTGATAGAAGCATAAGGTGGCATTTGGTGCTGGTCATTCAGTTCATGAGGCTGTAGACTGGAGCATGTGGTCAAGTGTGAAAGCTTGGCAGCTGGATCCTTCTGCTTGGTCCATTTCCCAGCCAGGTTAAACCCTTGTTCAAACTTACTAGCTGTGTTTCTGATTATAAATTGCTTAATCTCACTTTACCTCAATATATTCCTGGCATATGATAAATATTCAATTAATGTTAGTTCTTATTGTTAGTGATCCAGAAGAATTTCAGCACAAACCCAAATATTAAGATGTTGTTTTAGGGCTTCCCTGGTGGCGCAGTGGTTGGGAGTCCGCCTGCCGATGCAGGGGACGCGGGTTCCTGTCCCGGTCCGGGAGGATCCCACATGCCACGGAGCGGCTGGGCCCGTGAGCCATGACCGCTGAGCCTGCGCGTCCGGAGCCTGTGCTCCACAACGGGAGAGGACACAACAGTGAGAGGCCCGTGTACCACAAAAAAAAAAAGAGATGTTGTTTTAGATCTGCTTCTTTGGGTCACTTCTGATGAGCTTTCTAGTTAGTTAGGCTCGTGATAGATGATGGTTGACCAGCAAAGATCCAACTGATTCATAAGACAGTTCCAAACCTTGTCTGTAGATTTTCCTGGAGGTCTCAGTTTTCGTCAGAACTTTGGAGATCATCTCAATACATCAGAAGGATGCCAATGCACAAAAGGAAAAATGTTCCGTACTATACTAAAAGCCATTGCTGTCCAGAAGGACCAGCTGCTCTGATTGCCGGAGGCAAAACGGAAACAGTGGGACTGTCCCTCCTCCGGAGGATACAGTGGGACTGTCCCTCCTCCGGACCCTAAGGCATCTGTTTAGAAGGCTGTGAGGCTGACATTTGATACTTTTTATTTCCCCCAACAGATACTAGGGGATATACCCTGAGGAATAACAAAAAAACCATACAAAATAACAACAAAGAACCAACTAAACTAAAAGATGTTGCACTTGCAAGCTCTTTTTGTTTTAGGAAGTGCATCATTTCTGGATGCTTGCAGAAGACTTCCTGTTTGACTGGAAGATGACATGGAAAGCCCAAGTGCCAGCGACGGGCCAGCCCTATGACTGCAGGGGCCTGCCAGCTCCGCTGCTCACAAGAGCACAAAGTACAACAGAATTTCCTGTGGATGATCTACCAGCCCCAGAAAGCACAATCTAAGCCCAAGAAGAAAATGAAAACTCCACAACCCTAAGTGGGGACCAATCCCTTCACTGCGAAAATGGAGGAGGAGACATAGACCACAGTGAGAGAGATGGTTGGGAGAAGATAGCCCTGGTGGCAAGCACAGTAGACACCGGTGGGATTGCTGGACTCACCCTAATTAGTGCAAGAATCACGTCATTCTGCTGACCCTGTAATCCTTACACCCTGTTCTAATTTTGCCATTTGCCCAGTAATGTCCTTTAGAGCAAAAGGATCCCTTCCAGAACCACAAGTGGCATTTAGTTGTCATGTTTCACTTTTTAAAATTGAGATATAATTGACATATATTAGTTTCAGGTGTACAACATAATGATTCCATACATGTATATGTTGTGAAGTGATCACCACACTGAGTCGTGGTAACATCCATCGCCACACAGAGTTAGTTGTGGCTCTTTACTCTCTCTCTGTTTAGAACAGTTCCTCAGTTTCTTCTAGAAAATTATAGGCCAGTACTTTTGTAGCCTGATCCTCAGTTTGAGGTTATCTCATATCTCTTCATGATTTGATTCAGGTTATGTATCCTTGGCAGAAATATTACAGACATAATTCCATGTTCTCATCGCGTCCTGTTAGGTGACATACAATTTCTATCATCCTGTTACCCAAAGTTTTGATATTAACTTCAATCACTTGATTATCAAGGTAGTGGCTGCCAGATTTCTCCACTGTAAAGTCACTCTTTTTACCCTTTTAAGGAATATATATTTTATGGAGAAGTGTTCTGAAAACTGTGTACTTATCCCGGTCTTCATCAAATTCTCTATTTATTTCTTTATGTTGGTATGAACTATTTTATTCAATGAGTTATAATCAGTTCTTGTCATTAGTTATTTTGATGTTCAAACTGTCCCTTATGTGGCTAGCGGGAACTCCTTCAAGCTGGCTCCTGTATCCTCTCAATGTTCCATCATCCTTCGAGCACTTTCTTATTTTTTGGCACAAAAAAAATGTTCCTAGTTCGTCTTGTACTTTCGCTTCCCCAGTCCTGGAATCAACCATTTCTCCAAAGTGTCCTGATTCCTTTTAGTGGAGAAGAGTATTTAGAAACCAAGATCTGAACACAAGATATGCTCACTCTTTCTTATTTCTTATTGCTGTTCCCAAGCCTTCTCCAGTCGACTGAGCTAGAGAATATGTATATATGTACGTACAGACACACACACACACACACACACACACACACACACACTTTATTTTCCTTCTATATTTATTTCTCTATCTGTGTTTATTGGAAACCGTGAGTTCGCTGCATATCTCCAATTCCAATCTAACACCATAGAATTCGTTCTAGTTTTCTCCCTCTCTATATTTGTAACCCTCTTTTCTGACAGTGGAAATCTGGCACACGCAGGCTCTTTTAGGTGGTGGAGGGAGTGGTCAGAAAGGCCCCTCTGAGGAGGTGACCTTTTAAGCTGAGACTTGAAGCAAGTGAGGGCATAAGCCATGCAGATTCTGGGAGAAGAGTGTTCTAGACAGAACGCTGCAGTCCTTGAATTGGCCCCAGCAGAGGCATGCAGGTGTGTCTGAGGAACAGCAGGAGTCCTGTGGTTGAGCCAGTAGGCAGATGGCGTCAGCCAGGTAAGAGGGGCTAGTTCAGGTAGCGCCTTGCATTGTAAAGACTTCGGTTTTTATAGTGACCGAGATAGGAAGCCATTGGAGCATTTCGAATACAGGAGAGACATCGTTTTAAAAGGGTTGCTCTGACTGCAAGTATGGAAGCCGGGAGACCAGAGGGAGAGACTTACAGTAAACCAGTGGGTGAGCACCCCGGCTAGGAAGGTGGTGAGAAAGGGTCAGATTCCAAAATCATTTTTCAGGGAGAGCCAATGGAATCTGTAATAAATTAGATGTAGCGGGTGGAGTGTGAGAGATCCGTGGTGGCACACAGTGCTACATAAGTGTTTGTTAATAAATGAATAAATTAAAAAAATAGAATACTTACAAAAAAATAAAAATAAAAAATAAAAAAGAATACTTATGTCGTGCACGACATGGGGCATATAATACACTAATCATGATCACTGTTTATCAGTTGATGAATGGAGGTGAAACCTTTCCCAGCAGCCTCCTTATCCCAACTCTGGCCCTGTCCTAGCCTCCTGCAATGTTACCCCTTGAGCAGAGCTACCCCTTTTCAATCCATCCCTCCCCCATTCTTCCCAGTGAGTCAAAGCTCCCACTTCCTCTGTCTCTGCCCTGTCTCTGCAGGATGTGGGTGACCGTCTGATAAGCTAATTCACAATAAGGTATTGACTTCTTGCAAGATGCCTACTTGTCCCAGAAGCATTCACATTTTTGAAAAGGCAGCAACTTATTTACTTAGCTCTGGGAAAGTGGTGGAATCTCTGATGGTGTGGCAGCGTGTTGAAGGAGGTCATTTTGTTCTGGCCAGTAGTCAAAAGACAGCTTACAGAAGTCTGGGACCTCCTGGAAGCGGTCCAGCCAAGGGCCAGGCTGCATTCCTCCCCTCCCTTGCCTCACACAACCTGGGTATTTACATGATCCACACTTGGCCAGAAGAGCATGCATTCTAGATGCTTTCCCCAAGATGGGCAGGGTTTGGTTTAGCTGCCCTGCCCCTCTGGGGGCCCCCATCTGTGGGATGGCTCAGCAGGGCAGTCTTCACTCATCCATCAGGCTCAACTCACTAAGAGAGACTTAAACCTTGAGGCCACTGGACTGAGGACCTTGACTGTGTGCAAAATTCATTTCTGTGCAAGACTGGTTTAAGACGCAAAGCCACAAAAGTACAATGAGATACCGTTTCACACCCACTGGTGAAACTGTGGGTAATCAGGAGTTAAATCCATTACACCTGTAACCTGCCTTCACTAATCAAGGTAGTTTTAACTGTTGCTACAAAATACCTTGCATGTCCTTCAAGTTGCACATAGCCTAAACAACAGGAAGCTTGCCAGAGCTTGTTTCCCAGGAACTCGGAATCAGCTATGTCTAATTAGAGCTGAGCAAGTTAAGACTGGATAGGACCACTGACCCTCCAACTGGGCATGCGCGAGTGTCCGCTTGGTGACCTTTTGATATGAGAGGGCCGAAAACTCCACCCTCAGGTCACGTTAAATGCCTCCATTTTTTTCTTTTTCTTTTCCATTATGGTTTATTACAGGATATCGAATATAGTTCCCTGTGCTATACAATAGGATCTTGTTGTTTATCCATCCTATATATAATAGCTTGCATCTGCTAATCCCAAACTCCGGATCCAATCCTCTTCCACCCCCTCTAAGCGCCTCCATTTTTGAACATGCATCCCGTGAAGAGGCATGTAACTCAGATATGCCTGAGCAGCATACCGATTACCTCACCTTTTCCCTACCTCCTTTCCCCATTCCTAAGACCAACCTACTTCCTAATCCTATAAATATCCCAAGCCCCTCGCCTTCGAGGAGGCAGATTTGAGACTTGTTCTCCCATCTCCTCACTTGGCTGCCTCTTAAATTAAACCCTTTCTTTGCTGCAAAACTCGGCGTCTCAGTGTTTTGCACGTCAGGCAAATGAACTTGGTTAGGTAATATTAGGATGGCTTTAAATGAACTTGCTTAGGTAGTACTAGGATGGCTTTAATCAAAAAGACGGATAATAACAAGTGTTGACAAGGATGTGGAGAAATCAAAACCTCCTACCCTGCTGATGGGAATGTAAAATGGTGCAGCCACTTTAGAAAACAGCTTGGCAGCTCCTAAAAAGTCAGATATAAAGTTACCATATGGTCCAGAAATTCCACTTCCAGGCATATACCCAAGAGAAACCGAAACATATGTCCACACAAAACTTGTAACTAATGTTTATAGCAGCATTTTTCATAAGATCCAAAAAGTGGAAACAACTCATATGTTCATCAACTGATTAAAATGTGATATGTCTACCCAAGGAAATGCAATTTGGCAATAAAAAGGAATGAAGTTCTGATACATGGTACAACATGGATGGACCTTGAAAATATTATGCTAAATGAAAGAAACCAGACACAAAAGATTCACATGTTGTATGATTCCATTTATAGAAAATGTCCAGAACAGGCAAATACATAGAGATAGAATGTAGGTTACTGTTTGCCAGGAGCTGGGAGGTGATAGAGAGTGACTGCTAATGGGAATAGGGTTTCTTTTTGGGGTGATGAAAATGTTTTAAAACTTAGTTCACAACTCTGTGAACAAACCAAAAAACATGGAATTGTACACTTTAAATGAGTGTATGGTAAGTGAGTTAGATCTCAGTAAAGCAGTTATATATTTTTTAAAATGAAAGTAAGTAAGAAAGGAAGAAGAGGGAATTCCTTGGTGGACCAGTGGTTAGGACTCCACGCTTTCACTGCTGGAGCCTGGGTTCGATCCCTGTTTGGGGAACTAAGATCCCACATGCCATGCAGCGCAGCCCCAAAAAAATAAAAGCAGCATATTAAATCAAAGTATAGGATGATACGTTTTAAAAAAAAGAAAGGAAGGGGAGAGAGAGAGAGAGAAAGGAAGGAGCAGGGCCATATTGAATAGGAGACCTTGCCAGGTATAGCAGCTCATTGGAAATACCCAGGTCCCTGGGGACTGATCTCACCTTCCTAGAATGTGGGTAGAAGGAAGGAAGATGAGAAGATGAGCGATTCCAAGGGGACCACAGAAACCATGGCCACTTTCCCTTAGGGAAATACTGTGCAGAATTTTCTTGGGGAACCAGAGTAAAGAATAGGAATATTAAGAAAAATTATCCCAAACTTGGAAATAAAGCAAAAGGAGGAATGCATCTCCTTTCAGCTTATGCTGGAGCATTGTCTAACAGACCACCTCTGAATTATTATTTCATTATCTGGGGGATGTACCTTTGTTCGACTTAAACTTTCCTATTGCTTGGGTCCCAGATTCTGTAAAGTTGTGTGTTAGCTTGTAGAACTTTGCTTGGTATAGATGCAAATGATTTTTGTCTGGTAGAAAAGATAACCCCAAAGGTTACAGTTTTATTGCCCTGCAGAATAGTAATTAGTGTTGCCTCTAAAGAAGCAAACTGATTTAAGCATGTCTTTTCTGATGGACTATATAATCTCTTTTCCTCTAATTCTCCTTTGCACCATCTTTCACTGTCCTGCTGGTTCCCTCATTAACAAATTAAATATATCTTGGGTGCATTCTCATTTGTACGAGAGTCATGTTTTTTTTAAAATTTAATTTATTTTTTTTATACAGCAGGTTCTTATTAGTCATCAATTTTATACACATCAGTGTATACATGTCAGTCCCAATCGCCCAATTCATCATACCACCATCTCCACCACCCCGCGGCTTTCCCCCTTTGGTGTCCATACGTTTGTTCTCTACATTTGTGTCTCAACTTCTGCCCTACATACTGGTTCATCTGTACCATTTTTCTAGTTCCACGTACATGTGTTAATATATGATATTTGTTTTTCTCTTTCTGACTTACTTCACTCTGTATGACAGTCTCTAGATCCATCCACGTCTCAACAAATGACCCAATTTCGTTCCTTTTTATGGCTGAGTAATATTCCATTGTATATATGTACCACATCTTCTTTATCCATTCGTCTGTAGATGGGCATTTAGGATGCTTCCATGACCTGGCTATTGTAAATAGTGCTGCAATGAACATTGGGGTGCATGTGACTTTTTTTTTTTAACATCCTTATTGGAGTATAATTGCTTTACAATGGTGTGTTAGTTTCTGCTTTATAACAAAGTGAATCAGTTATATATATACATATGTTCCCATATCTCTTCCCTCTTGTGTCTCCCTCCCTATCCCACCCCTCTAGGTGGTCACAACGCACCGAGCTGATCTCCCTGTGCTATGCGGCTGCTTCCCACTAGCTATCTGTTTTATGTTTGGTAGTGTATATATGTCCATGCCACTCTCTCACTTTGTCACAGCTTACTCTTCCCCCTCCCCATATCCTCAAGTCCATGCTCTACTAGGTCTGTGTCTTTATTCTCATCGTACGCCTAGGTTCTTCATGACTTTTTTTTTTCCCCTATATTCCATATATATGTGTTAGCATACGGTATTTGTTTTTTTTTTTTTTTGACTTACTTCACTCTGTATGATAGACTCTAGGTCCATCCACCTCACTACAAATAACTCAATTTCATTTCTTTTAATGGCTGAGTAATATTCCATTGTATATATGTGCCACATCTTCTTTATCCATTCATCAGTTGATGGACACTTAGGTTGCTTCCATGTCCTGGCTATTGTAAATAGAGCTGCAATGAACATTTTGGTACATGACTCATTTTGAATTATGGTTTTCTCAGGGTATATGCCCAGTAGTGGGATTGCTGGGTCGTATGGTAGTCCTATTTGTAGTTTTTAAGGAACCTCCATACTGTTCTCCATAGTGGCTGTATCAATTTACATTCCCACCAACAGTGCAAGAGTGTTCCCTTTTCTCCACACCCTCTCCAGCATTTATTGTTTCTAGATTTTTTGATGATGGACATTCTGACTGGTGTGAGATGATATCTCATTGCAGTTTTGATTTGCATTTCTCTAATGATTAATGATGTTGAGCATTCTTTCACGTGTTTGTTGGCAGTCTGTATATCTTCTTTGGAGAAATGTCTATTTAGGTTATCTGCCCATTTTTGGATTGGGTTGTTTGTTTTTTTGTTATTGAGCTGCATGAGCTGCTTGTAAATTTTGGAGATTAATCCTTTGTCAGTTGCTTCATTTGCAAATATTTTCTCCCATTCTGAGGGCTGTCTTTTCGTCTTGTTTATGGTTTCCTTTGCTGTGCAAAAGCTTTTAAGTCTCATTAGGTCCCATTTGTTTATTTATGTTTTTAATTCCATTTCTCTATGAGGTGGGTCAAAAAGGATCTTGCTGTGATTTATGTCAGAGTGTTCTGCCTATGTCTAAGAGTTTGATAGTGTGTGGCCTTACATTTAGGTCTTTAATACATTTTGAGTTTATTTTTGTGTATGGTGTTAGGGAGTGTTCTAACTTCATACTTTTACATGTACCTGTCCAGTTTTCCCAGCACCACTTATTGAAGAGGCTGTCTTTTCTCCCCTGTATATTCTTGCCTTCTTTATCAAAGATAAGGTGACCATATGTGCGTGGGTTTATCTCTGGGCTTTCTATCCTGTTCCATTGATCTATATTTCTGTTTTTGGCCAGTACCATACGGTCTTGATTACTGTAGCTTTGTAGTATAGTCTGAAGTCAGGGAGCCTGATTCCTCCAGCTCCATTTTTCGTTCTCAAGATGCCTTTGGTATTTGGGGTCTTTTGTGTTTCCATACAAATTGTGAAATTTTTTGTTCTAATTCTGTCAAAAATGCCAGTGGTAGTTTGATAGGGATTGCATTGAATCTGTAGATTGCTTTGGGCAGTAGAGTCATTTTCACAATGTTGATTCTTCCAATCCTAGAACATGGTATATCTCTCCATCTATTTGTATCATCTTTAATTTCTTTCATCAGTGTCTTATAATTTTCTGCATACAGGTCTTTTGTCTCCTTAGGTAGGTTTATTCCTAGATATTTTATGCTTTTTGTTGCAATGGTAAATGGGAGTGTTTTCTTAATTTCACTTTCAGATTTTTCATCACTAGTGTATAAGAATGCCAGAGATTTCTGTGCATTAATTTTGTATCCTGCTACTTTACCAAATTCATTGATTAGCTCTAGTAGTTTTCTGGTAGCATCTTTAGGATTCTCTATGTATAGTATCATGTCATCTGCAAACAGTGACAGCTTTACTTCTTTTTATCCGATTTGGATTCCTTTTATTTCTTTTTCTTCTCTGATTGCTGTAGCTAAAACTTCCAAAACTATGTTGAATAAGAGTGATGAGAGTGGGCAACCTTGTCTTGTTCCTGATCTTAGTGGGAATGGTTTCAGTTTTTCACCATTGAGGATGATGTTGGCTGTGGGTTTGTCATATATGGCCTTTATTATGTTGAGGAAAGTTCCCTCTATGCCTACTTTCTGCAGAGTTTTTATCATAAATGGGTGTTGAATTTTCTTGAAAGCTTTCTCTTCATCTATTGAGATGATCATATGGTTTTTCTCCTTCAATTTTTTAATATGGTGTATCACGTTGATTGATTTGCGTATATTGAAGAATCCTTGCATTCCTGGAATAAACCCCACTTGATCATGGTGTATGATCCTTTTAATGTGCTGTTGGATTCTGTTTGCTAGTATTTTGTTGAGGATTTTTGCATCTATGTTCATCAGTGATATTGGCCTGTAGTTTTCTTTCTTTGTGACATCTTTGTCTGGTTTTGGTATCACGGTGATGGTAGCCTCGTAGAATGAGGCCTCTGCTATATTTTGGAAGAGTTTGAGAAGGATAGGTGTTAGCTCTTCTCTAAATGTTTGATAGAACAAATAATGTTTGATAGAATTCGCCTGTGAAGCCATCTCGTCCTGGACTTTTGTTTGTTGGAAGATTTTTAATCACCGTTTCAATTTCAGGGCTTGTGATTGGTCTGTTCATATTTTCTATTTCTTCCTGGTTCAGTCTCAGCAGGTTGTGCATTTCTAAGAATTTGTCCATTTCTTCCAGGTTGTCCATTTTATTGGCATAGAGTTGCTTGTAGTAATCTCTCATGATCCTTTGTATTTCTGTAGTGTCAGTTGTTACTTCTCCTTTTTCAATTCTAATTCTATTGATTTGAGTCTTCTCCCTTTTTTTCTTGATGAGCGTGGCTAATGGTTTATCAATTTTGTTTATCGTCTCAAAGAACCAGCTTTTAGTTTTATTGATCTTTGCTATCATTTCCTTCATTTCTTTTTCATTTATTTCTGATCTGATCTTTATGATTTCTTTCTTTCTGCCAACTGGGTTTTGTTTGTTCTTCTTTCTCTAGTTCCTTTAGGTGTAGATTAGGGTAGATTGTTTATTTGAGGTTTTTCTTGTTTATTGAGGTAGGCTCGTATAGCTATAAACTTCCCTCTTAGAACTGCTTTTGCTGCATCCCATAGGTTTTGGATCATCGTGTTTTCATTGTCATTTGTGTCTAGGTATTTTTTGATTTCCTCTTTGATTTCTTCAGTGATCTCTTGGTTATTTAGTAACGTATTGTTTAGCCTCCATGTGTTTGTGTTTTTTAAGTTTTTTCCTCCTGTAATTGACTTCTAATCTCATAGCATTGTGGCCAGAAAAGATGCTTGATATGATTTCAATTTTTCTTAAATTTACTGAGGCTTGATTTGTGACCCAAGATGTGATCTATTCTGGAGAATGTTCTGTGCGCACTTGAGAAGAAAGTGTAATCTGCTGGTTTTGGATGGAATGTCCTATAAACATTGATTAAATCTATCTGGTCTAGTGTCATTTAAAGCTTCTGTTTCCTTATTTATTTTCATTATGGGTGATCTGTCCATTGGTGTAAGTGAGGTGTTAAAGTCCCCCACTATTATTGTGTTACTGTCGATTTCCTCTTTTAGAGCTGTTAGCAGTTGCCTTATGAATTGAGGTTCGCCTATGTTGGGCGCATATATATTTATAATTGTTACATCTTCTTCTTGGATTGATCCCTTGATCATTATGTAGTGTCCTTCCTTGTCTCTTGTAACATTCTTTATTTTAAAGTCCATTTTATCTGATATGAGTATTGCTACTCCAGCTTTCGTTTTTTATTTTCTTGTGTGTGGTACGCGGGCCTCTCACTGCTGTGGCCTCTCCCGTTGCAGAGCACAGGCTCTGGACGTGCAGGCTCCATGGCCATGGCTCACGGGCCTAGCTGCTCCACCGCATGTGGGATCCTCCCAGACCGGGGCATGAACCCGTGTCCCCTGCATTGGCAGGCGGACTCTCAACCACTGCGCTACCAGGGAAGCCCTCTGTGCTTCCTGGACTTGGGTGGCTATTTCCTTTCCCAAGCTAGGGAAGTTTTCGACTATAATCTCTTCAAGTATCTTCTTGGGTCCTTTCTCTCTCTCTTCTCCTTCTGGGACCTTAGGCTGTCTTCATTTCTTTTCATTCTTTTTTCTTTATTCTGTTCTGCAGCAGTGAATTCCACCCGTCTGTCTTCCAGGTCACTTATCCATTCTTCTGCCTCAGTTATTCTGCTATTTATTCCTTCTAGTGTAGTTTTCATTTCAGTTATTGTATTACTCATCTCTGTTTGTCTGTTCTTTAATTCTTCTAGGTCTTTGTTAAACATTTCTTGCATCTTCTTGATCTTTGCCTCCATTGTTTTTCCGAGGTCCTGGATCATCTTCTCTATCATTATTCTGAATTCTTTTTCTGGAAGGTTGCCTATCTATCTCCACTTCATTTAGTTGTTTTTCTGGGGTTTTATCTTGTTCCTTCATCTGGTACATAGCCCTCTGCCTTTTCATCTTGTCTATCTTTCTGTGAATATGGTTTTTGTTCCACAGGCTGCAGGATTGTAGTTCTTCTTGCTTCTGCTGTCTGCCCTCTGGTGGATGAGGCTATCTCAGAGGCTTGTGTAAGTTTCCTGATGGGAGGGACGGGTGGTGGGTAGAGCTGACTGTTGCTCTGGTGGGCAGAGCTCAGTAAAACTTTAATCTGCTTGACTGCTGATGGGTGGGGCTGGGTTCCCTCCCTGTTGGTTGTTTGGCCTGAGGCAACCCAACACTGGAGCCTACCTGGGCTCTTTGGTGGGGCTAATGACAGACTCTGGGAGGGCTCATGCCAAGGAGTACTTCCCAGAACTTCTGCTGCCAGTGTTCTTGTCCCCACGGTGAGCCACAGCCACCCCCTGCCTCTGCAGGAGACCCTCCAGCACTAGCAGGTAGGTCTGGTTCAGTCTCCCCTGGGGTCACTGCTCCTTCCCCTGGGTCCCGATGCGCACACTACTTTGTGTGTGCCCTCCAAGAGTGGAGTCTCTGTTTCCTCCAGTCCTGTCAAAGTCCTGTAATCAAATCCCACTAGGCTTCAAAGTCTGTTTCTCTAGGAATTCCTCCTTCCGTTGCCAGACCCCCAGGTTGGGAAGCCTGATGTGGGGCTCAGAACCTTCACTCCAGTGGGTGACTTCTGTGGTATAAGTGTTCTCCAGTCTGTGAGTCACCCACCCAGCAGTTATGGGATTTGATTTTACTGTGATTGCGCCCCTTCTACCGTCTCATTGTGGCTTCTCCTTTGTCTTTGGATGTGGGGTATCTTTTTTGGTGAGTTCCAGTGTCTTCCTGTCGATGATTGTCTAGCAGCTAGTTGAGATTCTGGTATTCTCGCAAGAGGGAATGAGAGCACGTCCTTCTACTCTGCCATCTTGGTTCCCGTCCCAGTCATGTTTTTAATGTTTTTAAAGTTGTACTTTAACAGGGAACAGAGGTCATTTGCTGTATTTCAAAAATGGTATGGACAAGTGATCACCTTAATCAGTATAAACAATCAGAACTTGAACAGTAAGGAGTAGCTCTCCAGATGCAAGAGAGTGATTGCAAAGGACTCTGGGGCTTAAAGCAAGAAGAGATATTACAATGTTATATGAAAAAGAGGGGTTTGCCCAAAATGTTATACATACATGTATATATACATGTATGTGTGTATATACATACACACATTCTACACAGAGGTAGAGAGAGAAAAAAGACTGGAAGGCTATAAGAGTAATCACCAAAATTATATTATCAGTGATTATCTGGAGGGAGCCTAAAGGGAAAATTTAAATTTTCTTTCCTGTGCTTTTTTGTATTTTTCAACTTTTAACCAGAAATATGCATTACATTTGAAAGTTCCTCTAAGTTACTTAAAAGAAAACCAGCAGATGAACTTGATAAAAAATCTGAGAGTAAATTAAGAGAAATTCACACCCTGTTTGGCACACAGGGGAATGGCATGGGGGTAATATACGTCCTCTCCTAGAAAATCATAAATACCTAGTTTTACCAGAAACAAAGGAAGCAGAAACAGCTACCTGGGTCACTTGTTGCTAACAGAACCTTAGATCAGTTTTCAACTGAGGGTGATTTTGCCACAGAGAACATTAGGCAAAGCCTGGAGACATTTTTATTTGTCACAACTGGGTGGGGGGGTGGTGGAGAAATGCTACTGGCATCTAGTGGGTGGAGGCCAAGGATGCTGTGACACATCCTCCAATGCACAGACCAGCCCACAGCAAAGAATTCTCTGGTCACAATGTGAATTGTGCCGAAGTTGAGAAATCCTGGTTTTTAACAAAAAGCCAGGGGAGGAAAAAACAGGATCTCAAGTGTCCACACTACGGTTATGATTATGTACATAGAGTCAAGGATATAGTTAAAACTATGTACAACCCATCCCCCCTGACCAGACCCTCTGCCTGACCTGGGGGCACTCCTCTGGGGACTCGTCCCTCCACCTGGGGGATAAGGAGTGATGAAAAGGTGTTTTTCCTTCCTTTGCTCTCCTCTGAAATAAAGTTCCTGTCCCTACCATGGAACATTACACGGCTAACATAATGAAAAATGTTGAACTACATAAACTGATCTTGAAAGACGCCCAGAATATATTAAGTGAAAACAGCAAATTGCCCAACGTGTGTAGCATGATCCATTTTTGTAAAAGTAAACTATACAAAGAGATATTAACATTTGCTATGTGCACAATGAGGTGTTATTGCAGCAATTTATATTAGGGAAAAGTTGGAAACGTTTCAGTTAAAATAATAGATTGAGGACATGTATTTGCCCACTCCCAAAACCCTACCAAAATCAGAGTATCTAACCGAAAGATATCAACCCAAAAAAGAACAGGTGAGAGGACAGTAGCAGATGAAAGGGGCTACATTTTGAGGAGGTGGAGAGCAGGTGAGTTAAAGCGGAAAGTACCTGCAGAAGGGGGTGCCAACAAGCAGCCAGGCTACCTGCTAGCCTTACAGCCTCTTTGTGTGAAGAGGAAGTAGCGCTAGATACTTGACTTCCATCTGGAGGGAAATTCACAGAATATGCTCTTTCCCACCCCCACCCCCCTTTACTGCCATCTGCTGGAAAATGATCTTAATAGACAAAGTGGCAAGGTGAATTACAAGGTGAATGGCACCCCTAAGGTGTGGTTCCACTGTGTGCTGCCCAGCTTGCAAATCTGTACATGGGGCCCCCCCCATGAGAAGCAGGAAGATTTACGGACTAAATCCAAAAATGCCAGGAATTGAGTCAGAACAATGTGTCAGAGGTGGAGAGGGATTACCAACAGAAGCGTGGCTCGGAACCGCGTATGAGAAGCAGTGAGACCACAGTGGCACATTGTATTTTCCAAAGATGGTCACAGCGGTATCTCTCATTCCACATGGATTCCGCAATGTGACCAAGGTCTGTCCCCTCGCCTTGAATTGGGACAGGCTTGTAACAGCAGAATGCGTGGAAGTGGTGCTGTGTAATTTCCGAAGCTGGAACTCTGGTGCTGGAATCCTAAGCCCCCATGTAAGCACTGTGACTGTCCTGAGACCACCATGCTGTGAGGAAGCTCAAAGTAGCCTCCAAACCCCATGGAGTGGACCTGAGACTAAGGAGAGAGAGAAGGAAAAACAGACAGAGACAGAGACAGAGAGAGACAGAGAGAGAGAGATGCCTGGCCCCCTGCTATTCCAGCCTCAATCACCTTCTGGTTGTAACCTCGTGAGAGATCTCAAGCCAGAAGGCCTTTCCCAAATTTTTTAGTCACAGAAACTATGACAGAGGTTAAAATACCTATTGTTTTGATTAGTTTTGGGTGACTTTTTACTTAGCAATTGTAACTGGAATAATAACCACCTAGGGCCCCTTTCAGATCTGATACAGCCAGGCAACTACCCCTTCCCATCCTTGACAGAAGTTCATTCTACAGAAAAATGGAACCAGGGAGCTCCAGACCTAAGGACACCAGACACAGCGGAAGGTAGGCAGAATCACTATACTACAAACAGGAATGTAATAGGAAAGTCCAGATGCTGACTAGGAAGAACCCTGGTCCCTCCTTCCACTCGGCTCTAATGATGCTGCTAGCAGGGCACATATCCTCATCACAGTGGGAAACTGGAGTGTTATCTCTGGAGAAACCCAAGAAAATCAACCTGCAGATATTACGGGCCAAGCTAAGTCTCTATGTAGCAGCAAGAGTGAAATTTTTTAAACAAATGTTATATCTCACTTATAATTAATATCCTCAGAGAGACAATAAGGTATTGCATCCATGAAACATGAATAAGATTCTATTAAATTGAGAAGAAGGAGTGTCTTGCTTGGATTTCCCTAGAAGCAGAATCTGAGACAATGATTCCAATGCAAGTGATTTTTGGCAGGTAATCCCAGAAAAACTGGTTGAGGAGTTGGGAAGTGAGACAGGAGGAGAAAGGAAGACAATAAAAGGTGTGTTATTCCAGCCAGTTACTACTGTGGGCATCTATCTTGCTGGGGACCTATTGGAGATGGTGTAGAACATCCCTCAGAAATAACCCAACAAGTGCATAAGAACACACTGCTTCCGAGGGAAGTGATCTTCATTTCTTCTAACTTGTCCTGCACTCAGGCTGAGGATGCTACTTGGAAGAAAAAACAGCCCTTGGGCAGGCGTCATAGATATTTGCAGCAAACAGCTTTGGGCAGCATATAGGGTTGAATGCCAAGGGCTTATGGCAGCAGTGTCTGCTACAAGAAGCAATCAGAAAACAAGAAAGAGTTCTTGAAAATTAAAAGCATGAGAGCAGGACTTCCCTGGTGGCGCAGTGGTTAAGAATCCTCCTGCCAGTGCAGGGGACAGGGGTTCGAGCCCTGGTCCGGGAAGATTCCACATGCCGGGGAGCAACTAAGCCCATGCGCCACAACTACTGAGCCTGCACTCTAGAGCCTGTGAGCCACAACTACTGAGCCGGTGTGCCACAACTACTGAAGGCTGTGTACCTAGAGCCTGTGCTCCAGGCTCAATGAGAAACCCCACGCGCCGCAATGAAGAGTAGCCCCTGAGTAGCTTCCGCTCGCTGCAACTAGAGAAAGCCCACGCGCAGCAACAAAGACACAATGCAGCCATAAATAAATAAATAAATTTAAAAAACGAAAACATAAGAGCAGAAATAAAACATTTGATGGAAGGTTGAGAAGGAAAAAGCTGAAGGTAGCCTGACTTAATCGATCTGGGGTGCAGGTTGGGCTTCAGGATTATTTAAATCTCCCTGGGTGATTTTAAAGCTCCCTGAGTACAGTTAGCATTGAGAACCACAGCTCAGCAGGAAAAAAATACTTCCACAGTCACAATAATGTAAACAGAGAATATGATTTAACCAGAAAGTTGTCATGTAACTATATAAGAAGGAAAAAAGAGAGGAGGCAAGTAAGTGGGTGGCAAGAAATTTGCATCTACTACAAGAGGAAGGCAGCAGATCATGCCTCAGGTTGATAAATCAAGAACTAGCACATAAGCATCTTATTCAGAAATATGGAGGTAAATATCAGAAGAAACAGCTGAAAGAGTAGTAAGTCATTTTCTTGAAGGAGCAGGACTCTGGAGGGATGGGTGTGTGTATATATGCATGTGAGGGAGTGGGGTGGGGGAATGCATCACTGACTTTTGCTATAAATATCATAATATTATTTAATTTTTAATATCATGAATGTACATGAATTTGATCAAAATTTTAAAAAATAATTTTTATAAAGGGACGAAAGAAAAAATTGGGAGCAACCCAAGTATCCATCAACAAGAAAAGGCTAAATGAATTGTGATATACCATTTAACGGAGTACAATGCTATGCTTAGAACAAGATAGCTGTGTAGGTCCTGACATGGCTGGATCTTCAAGACACAGCATGGCTGTGACGGGCAAAGAATAAGTATGATATGCCAGCATTTATTGGTGGCATTGGTGCAGTAAACCACATGCACACAAAATAGAGTTATATATTTCCCATAGGAATAGAAATATGTACAAATAAAAGCACAAAGAGAAAAGTGGGGAAGAATACACTTGGGAGAGGTAACAGGCATAACACATGGGTCATGGCGAGAGTGGACTCAGATGGGGGGTAAAAGTCAAGGCAGATTTTGTTCTGTGTCTTTTTTTTTCCCCCAAAGAAGGTAAGATTTTGTATTACTTTTAAAATTAAATTAAATCTTAAAAGTTGAATATACACCGAGAGACTGAGAAGACAAGCCACAGATTGGGAGAAAATATTTACAAACGACACATCTGATAAAGCACTGTTATCCAAAATCTGCAAAGAACTCTTAAAACTCAACAATAAGAAAACAAACAATGCAATTGAAAAATGGGCCAAAGACCTTAACAGGAATCTCACCAAAGGAGACATACAGATGACAAGCAAACATATGAAAAACTGCTCCACATCATATGTCATCAGGGAAATGCAAATTAAAACAACACTTAGATACCATTACACACCTATTGGAATGGCCCAAATCGGGAACACTGACAACACCAAATGCTGGAGAAAATGTGGGGCAATAGGAAACTCTCATTCATTGCTGATGGGATTGCAAACTGATCCAGCCACTTTGGAATACAGTTTGGTGGTTTCTTACAAAACTGAACATACTCTTACCGTATGATCCAGCAATCACACACCAAAACCCGCACGCAGATGTTTCTAGCAGCTTTATCCATAATTAACAAAACTTGGAAGCAACCAAGATGTCCTTCAGTGGGTGAATGGAGAAATAAACTGTGGTACATCTAGACAATGGAATATTATTCAGTGTTAAAAAGAAGTGAGCTATCAAGCCATGAAAAGATATGTAGGAACTACAAATGTAGGTTACTAAGTGAAAGAAACCAATCTGAAAAGGCTGCATACGATAGGATTCCACCTATAAGACGTTCTGGAAGAGGCAAAACTATGGAGACAGGAAAAGGAGTGGTTGCCAGGGGTTGGAGGTGGAGAGATGGGTGAATAAGCAGAGCACAGAGGACTTTCAGGGCTGTGAAAATACTCTGTATGATACTATCATGATGGATACAAGTCATTGTACATTTTGTCCAAACTCATAGAACGTACAGCACCAAAAGTAAACCATAACGTAAACTACAGACTTTGAGTGATTATGATGCGTCAGTGTAGGTTCGTCCATTGTAACAAATGTACCATCAGGTAGGGGATGTTGGTAGGGGGTGAGGATATGCGCAGGTAAGGGCCGGGGGCGTGTGGGAAATCTCTATACCTTCCCCTCAATTTTGCTGTGAACCTCAAACTGCTCCAAAAAATAAAGTCCTAATGATATAAAATAGATAAACAATAAGGTCCTACTATATAGCACACGGAACTATATTCAATATCTTGTAATAAACTATAATGGAAAAGAATATGAAAAAGAATATATATGTATAACTGAATCACTTTGCTCTACATCAGCAACTAACACAGCATTGTAAAATTTTTTAAAAATCCTAATGAATAAAATTGAATATGCCTTATATAGCATCTTGGATGTTCTATACCAAGCTATTAATAGTGGTTTCCTTTGGGGTGTGGATGAAGGTGGAGGGCAGGGAGGGAGAGAAAACTTTCTCCTTTTCCTCCATGTTATTCAGCATTAATAGTTTGACTGTGATAGTCTGAAAGGCTTTTGAGTAGAACGGGGTTCTGGGGTCCTGGTAGTTCTGGCTGGCGTGTGTCTCTGGCTTTGGACCTAGGAGGAGGGTGAGGGTTCGGCTTGGCAAGGGCGGGGCCCAGCTCCTGGGATGTCTGGTAGAACCAGCTGTGACATCAGACGGGGATGTTGACAGAGTGACTCACTTTTCAGGAGGGGTGGAGATGACTCCCTCCTCTCCTTCCCTGTGAGCTTCCCCCAGGGCTAGAACCTACAGAGCTCCCTGTTTCAGCCATCCTAAAGGAGGAGTCCTTTCCAAATCAATAGAAACAAGGGACCATTTCAATCTGGGCCTTTGCACAAAGCTCTTTTGGAGCCAGCCTGGGGAGGGCGGGTAGGGGTTGTCCAAGGTTCATTGATTAGAGCAAAGGTTCATTGATTAGAGCAAAGGATGGGGGGGAGCTGGGAAAGAGCCTTAGAATGGGGATCTGGGGACACCTTGGGGCTGTGAGAGGTGAGTTTGGGATAGTGAAAGGTTTTTGTCATCCATTGAGCTTCATTAGTGACTTTTAATTTAAAAGAGCTTTTAAGTACGGTCATTTTCTCATTTGGCCTTCAGGACCACCTGTGAGGTAGAAGGAACTGGCGGAAATATGCCCATTTTCCAGATGAGGAGACTGAGGCCTGGAGAGATTAGACCACTTATCTGAGGGGCAGGTTAATAGCTGAGTGCAGTGTCCTCTCAGCCTGGCCCATAGCTTCTCTTTGCCTTTTTATCTGCCACTGTGTCCCTCCTTGAGAAGGAAACAGAAAGACATCTCTGTCCCCAAGACAATGGTCCACCTCCTTGGAATCCAATGATGCCAGGCTGGCAGGAGCAGAGGGACCATCAGACAATGCTGGTCTCTGAGCAGGTTGTTGCTCATGAATCCACCCAACGTTGACGGGGTACTTGCTCCTGGCCGGGCACTGTGCTGAGTGCTTCACATACATGATCTCATGTCAGTCTCACAACAAGCCTAGAATGTAGGAGGCATTATTATTACCAGGCTGGCCATGTGGGCAATTTGGGTAACGTTGTGTTACAATTCTTCATTTTGTTTTTAACACATCCTCGATTCCTGTTTGCCTCTGTTCATGGAACGCATGTTTGTTGAGCACTTGGTCTGTGCTGGTCTCTCATAGACACGAGCATACAACAGTGGACAGAAGAGATGGTATCCCTGCCCTCAAGAAGCTTATGGTCTCCTGTGGTGGGAGTGGCACAGAGAGACCATAAAAGGATGTTATCACTTTGATCCTCATAGCATCCTGGCCACAGGGTAGGGGAGGGGACGAATGGTACAGGAGGTTACCTCTGAGGTCATGCAGAGGGTAGCTGGCAGAGGACTGAGATCCTCTGTGGCCAAAATGGAAACAAATAGAACCACAAGCGAGAAGGAAGGAGGCTGCTGTGGGTACCCCAGAAGTCCTGAGGTGTCACAACACACAGAGTGGAGAACTCCAGACGTCAGCCATCCCTTCCCACAGCCAACAGTTCTACTAGCAACGCTTGGGGGAGGCAGGCAATGTCTCTTCACTTCAAGTGAGGCTCAGAGAAACTGAGTAAATGGTTCAGGTCACACAGCTAGTGGGAGATATAAGAGGGAGGGGGGTGGTTGGCTTTGGACTCCAAATTCAGTTCCCCTCCTCATCCCATTGCTCAGTGGAACTCAGAAGATGGAGGGTGAAACCAAGACTAAGAGGGTCCTGACTTACAGATTGACACCCCCAACGTGGCCTGAGGCTGTGAGGTTTACAAAGCATTATGACACTCACATCTTTGTTACACTGTCTGTCCCTTCTTTTATGGTTGATTAGGACAGACTTCACGTGTGCATCAGCAGAACACAGGTGACACTTTCAACTGGGTCACTGAGGAGAGTGTAATCAAAGTTCTTTATGAAGGTGAAGTCAGGATGTAAGGAAACCAACAAGACCTAGTGCCGGACCTGCATCGGCAGGGAGCCATCATCTCCCCTAGCTTGAGGGGCAAGGAGAGGGAGTGATTACTGGACCCAGGAGGAATGGTGCTCCTGGTGGTCCTATGAAGAAGGCACCCCGGCAGGAGCTGGGACCTTCAGTGGAGACACACAGACAGCCCATGCTGATCTGGAAGGGAAGGAGCTGGAAAATACACACCCCGACTGTACCCTCTCCATGCCCTCCAGTCTCCTGCCTGTGCTTTCGATTTGCTGAGCCCAACCCAAACGCAGAAGGCAGGGGAGCCTGATTCTACAGGCTACATGGGTCAGCCCCCCGAGGCACAGAGTGGGGTGGAAAGGGTGGGGAGTAGCTATGGAGGGGCAAATAGAAAAGATCTAGCACAGCATGTGATGCAAACGGATCAATAGCCATCAGCCTGACTACCTTAGATGGAGCTACTGGGTAAAGGCTCTCGCTCTCTCTGCTGGGATGGCTCAGCTGGTAGGACATGAACCTGATGCCACTGATCATCTTGCTGCACATAAGAAGAGTGAAGCTTCAGAGTAAAGCCAACATAGAGAAAAAGTGAGGCCAGAAGAGATGGAGGGGGTTGGTATCCTGATGGCATAATTGTGTCCCTGGATCCAGCCATGCCTGAAGGTTGAGGAAACACCCTCAGAGCCAATGGATTTTGTTTAGTGTAACCTGGTAGGAGCTGGGATTCTGTCACTTGCACCGGAAAGGGTCCAGACTGATGCACAGCTGCCTGCAGGTGTCCAGGGATGAAGATAGGTCAGAGTGGAGATCTTCCAGTCCTGGGCCATGAGGGATAGTTTGTGAGCACCAATCCTTGAGGGCAGGGAGTATAAAAATGGGAAGGTGTCTCTAAAGGCAGAAGCCTCTGTGTGAAGTCATGACAACCACCAACATCATGTGTAATAATACTCTCATCTGCCAGCTGCATCTCCCTGTGCTTGACATACATCAAATGGTGCCACCCTCTCCAAAATCTTCTGGGGGTGGTACATGCCCATTTTACAGATGAGGAAACCGAGGCATAGAGCTATCAAGTGACTTGCAGAGCCAGGATTTGAAATCAGGTAGTCTGGGTCTTTTTTCTTTTTTCTTTTTTTTTGGCTGTGCTGGTGCGGCATCTGGGATCTTAGTTCCCTGATCAGATCTCGAACCCATGCCCCCTGCATTGGGAGCACAGAGTCCTAACCACTGGTCCAGTCTGGCTCTTCTGGCTCTTCTTAACCACCTTCCCCCCTCCACTTTCCTAAAACTTCCTCAAATAAAACTGAGTAAAATCAAGATATAAACAGATATTAGCAGAGCTGCTCTGAGGGTGGGGGTCAAGGTCAGGGTTCAGAGAAGCCAGAGCTGAGCTCTCTGAGATTCATCATCGCACTGTGGAATTCCCTTTTCCTTCTCATTTGAGCACCACAGTAGAGGGCTATGAGGGAGTGCGCTGGGGAGCAGATTTGGACCCATATTCAGGAAGGACCTCAAATGTAGACTTTTGGTGTAACCGTCTTATGTGGAGTACAATTATATTTGTATCATATCTTTTTTTGAAAAACTATTGATTTGTTAAATGTAAACAAACACATACTACAATATGTGCAAGCCCCTATCCCCCACTTCTTGGGCATTTCCCCTCCTCCCCCTTTTCCTTGTTCTTCTCCTTCCTCTTTTTAAAAACTGAAGGATAAATTCTCTTCTAAAGGAAACTAGGGCTGTTTGGAGAAATGGCTAATTCTAGATTTGGGTAAGGGAAATGTAGATGAACATCTAGTTTGCCAGAAACTAGATGCACACACAGAAGCAAGCACACACAGAAAATGGCGGGGACACGTCAAAAGGGTGAAGGAACCAGCTTGAAGGGGCTCCCACTGGCCAAATTTGGGATAATTTGAGCATTAAATTAAATAATGATAGTTAGGGATTACAAATCATAGAATAAACTAAGAATTCATGAGTCCATACAGATATAAACAAATCTCGACTAATAAATGTAAAAGGAATCCTGAAATGAGAAAAATCACCATTTGGCAGCTGTCCCCATAATAATTTATTCAAGCAAGAATCACCAGTGATGGTGGGTGAGAGTATGATGAGAAACAGAATATTTACAGACTTAAAGTATCTCTCCACAAGATACTTATAAAGGGCAAAGAGAAAACCAGTAACCTTACAGCAGAGAAACCTGGCAGGCACCACCTTAACCAAGTGATCAAAGTTAAAATCACATGATATCAAACGCCTCCGGACACGTTGCACTGAGAATGACATATCATTTCTGTGGTTTTCCTGCCCAAGATATAGAACCTGAATCTAATCATGGGGAAACAGCAGACAAGCCCAAATTGAGGAGCACAGTTCAAAACAACTGGCCTTGACTCTTTACAAATGTCAAGGTCTCAAACACAAACACGAAGGAACTGTTTCAGATCAAAGGAAACTGAAGGCACATGACCACTAAATGCAGTGCTGGACCAGAAGAATTCATGTATTTATTTTACTAAAAAAGACATTAGTGGGGCTTCCCTGGTGGCGCAGTGGTTAAGAATCTGCCTGCCAATGCAGGGGACACAGGTTCGAGCCCTGGTCCGGGAAGACCCCACATGCCGCAGAGCAACTAAGCCCGTGTGCCACAACTACTGAGGCTGCGCTCTAGGGCCCATGAGCCACAATTACTGAGCCTGAGTGCTACAACTACTGAAGCCCGTGCAACGTAGAGCCCGTGCTCTGCAACAAGAGAAGCCACTGCAATGAGAAGCCCTCGCACTGCATCAAAGAGTAGCCTGCGCTCGCTGCAACTAGAGAAAGCCCAGGCACAGCAATGAAAGCCCACACACAGCAACACAGCCAAAAATAAATAAATAAATAAATACATAAATAAATAAAACATTAGTGAGAAAACTGACAAGATTTAAATAAGATCTATATATTAGATAACAATATGAAATCAATGTTAATGTCTTGATTAACATTATCTTATAAGATAATGTCCTTGCTTTTAGGAAACACACACTGAAATATTTAGGGATGAAGGGGCACATCAGGTCTGCAACCACTCTCAAATGTTTCAAGAAGAAGAAATGTTTGGGTAAGGAAAATATAGATGAACATCTACTTTGTCATATATATATATATAGAGAGAGAGAGAGAGAGAGAGAGAGAGAGAGAGAGAGAGAGAGGGAGAATGGTAAAGAAAATGTAGTAAAAAGTTAATATTTGGGTAATGTGGAAACTCTGGGTAAAAGTTGTATGACAATTTTTTATTATATATTGCAACTGAAATTATTTCAAAATTAAAAATTAAAAATAGTGCCGTGTTAAAAATATACCTCATAGAGTGGGATTCTTAATGTGATCCCCAAATGGGTAACATGATTTGAGGCTAGTGTCTGGGATAACATAGGCAAATTCATCAAAAATATTATTTTATTAAATAAAATAATTGCTGGTTTGTTAAATCTGAAGGTTATAATTTATTTTCAGGCCATTAATAATCATAAATAAAGAAGTACATGATCAAAAAAATTGAGATGTAGTATACATGCAGTTAAGTACAATTTTACATTTTATATATACATGTAAATTTTGCACGTTCTACTACCACTGATGCTCACCCATTATTTAATCATCTCAGGACCCTGGCCAGGTGGGCATCATTACCTTCAGTTTACAGAGAAGGAAACTGAGGAAGGTCACACACTAGCAAGGGGCAGGATCCAGATTCAAAGCACTGTCTTTTGAATTCCAAAGCCAGTGTTTTTAAGCACTCTGATACAGAAATTATTGATGCTATTGTCATCAACAAACATCAATTGAGTACCAGCTACTTTAGCTCCCCACGCCTCAGTTTCCTCATCTGTAAAATGGGATCATAGTAACACGTTTATCGAGTTAAGACACGTCAAGTGCTCAGAACAACTCCTACACACAGTAAATGCTCATGTGTGAATTGTTATTATTACCTACTGTGCATTAAGGCACTGAGATCACCATGAGATCTAAGATGCTATTCTCCACTCCGCGCTACTCTCCACAAAGATAAACAGCCACTGCAGGCAACTCACGTTGAGGACCAACCTGTGGATCTCTGGTCCAGAGAACCAGACAGACGGATGCCTTGGAGGGAGCAGGCTCAGCCAGCAAGACACTGAGATAGGCCTCCCAACATCGCTACTTGGTCTGGGAGAAGCAACTGCCTTTATTTGGCAGTAGTCCTCGTGGTGACTCCCCAGGCAAGTTAGCATATGTCTAACAGAACCCCCCAACCCACAAGAGGTCTCATCTGTCACCATCAGTACAAGGTCTGGGTGAATGAGACTTGTCCTTTTGCCTGGAGATCTCCCCACTGGCCCTGGAGGTCCCTGTCAGGATCAGTCAGGATCCAATCAGAAAAAGAGAAACCTCTCCAAGCATCTGAAGAGGGCCTGATTGCAGAGAATTAGATACACATGTGGTAGAAGAGTGGGGAAGCCAAAGAGCCACTGGGAAAGTTACTGTCACCCCTCAGCTGGAGGGGCAAGGGGGCAGATGATGTCACTGGAGCCCGGGGCCAGGGTCACCTGCAGAAGCTGTAACCATGACTGGCCTGTACTCTGGGAGCCGTGGAAAAGATGCGGCCACAACCAGAAGTGTTGCCCAAGGCAGAGAGAGAGGAGAACCCCATCCTCCCACCCCCATGCCCTCCTCCGGTGCCACAAGCTTCTTCCTTTCACCTGCCCCCTGGGCTCCAGCCAGTGCCCTCCAGCTGACCCAGGAGCCTGGGGGGTGCAGCCTGAAAGGCTCATTGCCACCCCCTACCCCCCCGCCCCACACACACACGGATGAAGAAGGGGAAGGAATAGCTCTCAGGGCACAGGGGCTAAGAGTAGCCCGTGGCCTTTCCACCTTGGCATTCCAATAGCTCATCCAGTGCCTGGCACAGACCCAGGCTTCATAAACATGTGTGAACAAATGACTGACTGCTGGGGCAGGAAGGCACAGTGCCCTATGTCACTGATTGTTTTAAAAAGTAAACACCTGGTATAATCACTCTGGAAAACTGGTAATATTCACTAATGTTGAACACACTATGACCTAGCAATTGCACTGCTAAGCGTGTACCTAACATAAAGGTGTACATATGTTCACCAGAAGACATTTACTAGAATGTTTGTAGTGGTGCTTATTACAATAGCCTCAGACTGGAAACTCCCCAAAAGCTCATCAACAGTGAAATGGATAAACACAATGGAATACTGTACAGCCACAGTAATGAGTGATCTATAACTACTCACATCAACGTGGATGACTCTTGTCAACAGGATGGCAAGGGAAGGAAGCCAGACACAAAGGAGTATGTGCTGCATGATTCCATTTGTATAAATAGAAAAACAAGCAATACTAATGCCTGCTTCAGAAGTCAGAGTCGTGGTCGCCCTTGGTGGTGATGGTGACAGTAAAGGAGTATTTGGGAGGGGGCTTCTGGGTAATGTTCTGTTTCTTCAGCCACGTGCTGGTTACATGAGTGTGCTCAGTCTTTGAAATTTTGTTAAGCTATACATTTATGATTTGTACACATTTTTCTATGTTATTCTTTAATTATGTTTACCTTAAAAAAAAGAATACCCTAAGAGAGGGCCTGCTTACTTATCCCACTTCCTGCATCCCTCATCTCAGTCCAGAGAGCTTCCCTGGCAACTGGATGCAGGAGGATCCTGGGCCTGGGTTCACAGCCAAAGATGAGAAAGAAATAAGCCCCAAGGCCTGGGGTCTTTTTGGGTGCCAAGCCATGTGCTAAGCTCTTACAGGAGTGGTCTCACGGCCCCCTCGGTTGCACGCGTGCGTGCACACACACACACCTCTAGGGGGTAGCACTATGGTTATGAGGAACAAGGCTCAGTGAGCTGAACGGCTCCAAGCCATACAACTAGTAACTGGTTGGGGCAAGATTGGAACTCAGGTTGTGTTGGCCCCAGAGCCCAGGATCTTAACCCCTTTGCTCCTCTATGATCCAGAGGAAGCAGGACACACAAGTGATGTTGACTATGGCTCCTAGCCCTTAACTACACCTCTGATTCTGATTTTCTGGAGGAAAACCAGAAGGTGGATGTTAGTAATAATCTTCCCTGCTTTCTTCTAAAGGGGTGAAGCATAGATGACCATCTTTCAATTCCCCAAATGTGCTCGCTCTCCTCTTTGGGCCTTTGCACAAGCTTTCGATTCTCCCAAAACTACTCTGCTTTTGGTCTTCACTTAGGGGCTAAAGTTGTGCTTGAGTTTGGACTTACGAGTCTGACTCACCTGGATTTGAATCCTACTCAGTCTTCAAATCTCAGATTAAGCCTCCCTTGTTCCAGGAAGCCTTCCATGACCCCTTGCAACCTGGGCACCTTGTACTTCCCTGTTATAGCACTCCCCCACTGGACTGTAATTGTTTACATCAGACTGGCAGCTCCACATGATCAAAGCACCAGCCTTGCTGCTTGCTGCTGCATCCCCAGGGCCAAGCTCACAGTCGGCGCTTGACAAATATTTGTTGAAAGAATGTTGAAAGACTGCTCTGGCAGTCATCGGATGATGGTCCACCTTGAAGGGCTGGTCCCTTTCCCATAACGTGCAAATATCACTTGCCTGTGAGCCCGAGTTCCTTTGTTTGCTTTTTGAGCCGCTTTCTTTTTGGGGAAGAAGAGGCCAGACACTTTTCATTTATGGTTGAAGCTTATACTTTGGGTGGATCTGATCATGTGATTCTTAAGTCAAAATGCAGAGTGCTACAAAAATGCCAGGCAGGGGGCAGCATCCACATGGAGATACTGGAGGCTGTCAGAAGAAGTGGTCCCAGAAGAATGGAGGGTGAGGGTGGCCTCTGGACTTTAAGCTGCTCTGAGACCCTTTTTGTTTGTAGCTGTCTGGATTAGCAGAGACACATTCTCCTTGCTTCCCAGAGAAGAAATGCCTCCCTCAGAAGCAGGGTTTCCCAACCTCACCACTATTGATATTTTGATATAAATATTTGTTGTGGGAAATTGTCCTGTGCCTTGAAGGGTGTTTAACAGTGTAGTGGGTTGAAAAGCATCCCTGAAAATTCAGGTCCATCTGGAACCTCAGAATGTGACCTTGTTTGAAATAAGGATCTTTGTAGATGTAAATAGTTAAGGATCTTGTGATGAAATCATCTTCGATTTAGGGTTGACCCTGAATCTAATGACTAGTGTCCTTATAGAAAGAGGAGAGGTCACACAAGACCCAGGGAAGAAGGCCATGTGAAGATGGAGAAGGAGATTGGCGTGATAGAGCTACATGGCAAGGAATGCCAAGGATTGCTGGGAGCCATCAGAAGCTAGGAAGGATTCTTCCCTAGAGCCTTTGGAGGGAGTGTAGCCTTGCCAACACCTTGATTTTTGACTTCTAGCTTCCAAAATTGTGAGACAACAAATTTCTGTTGTCTTAAGCCATTTGTTTGTGGTGTCTTGTTATGGCAGCCTTGGGAAACTAATATTGCATACAAGCACTGTCTCTGGCTTCTATCCTCTAGAAGTCAAGAGTACCCTGCTCAGTTATAACAAACAAAAATGTCTCCAGACATTGCAGAATGTCGCCTGGTTGAGGGAACAAAATAGTCCCCTCTCTACCCCTTGTTGAGAACCACTGTTCTAATGGGGCAAAAATGATGAGAGGACTGAGCAAAGTGGGATGAACCTGGGTTTAAATTTCAGCCCCACCCAGAAGAGCTACGTGACCTTGGGAAAGTTGCTAAACATGTCTGAACCTCAGTCTCCGCATGAGTAAAATGGGAGTTAAAAAGGTACTTGGGGGACTTCCTTGGCGGTCCAGTGGCTAGTTTTCATTTTTTTCATTTTTCAAAGCATTCTCTTGTTGCTTTATAATCGTGATAGCTGCTTTATTTAATTTCTCTTCTCTCGGGAATTCCCTGGTGGTCCAGTGTTTAGGGCTCCTTGCTTCCACTGCAGGGGGCACGGGGTCATGCTGAGGAAATGAGGGAATATGTCGAACGTGCTTAGCACAGCGTCCAGCCCTTAGCGAACGCTCAATAAACAGTGACTGAAAGAGTAATTGTTGTGTTTTTATTAAGCAATACTAATATTACCTAATGGGTAATAAATATATTAAGAAATAACAATGGCAATGATCATTATCATTATTATTTACCATTTGCAAGCTGAGTCAGTTTTTCTCATCAAAATCTACTATGGACTGATGAGAAACCCAGGCAGTGGCTCTTAAAGATGGAGGAGGTGCTGGGTTTCCCAACTTGGCATCCTAGTTTCCAAACTCCTTCTTTCTCTTGCTCTACCCCACTTGAGCCCGAGAGGAAGCTTGCAAGATGCACAGGGCAGTCACTTAAGATGTGTCATCCTCATTTCACAGAGGTAGAAATTGAGGGGCAAAAGCATTGAGTGACTTATCCAAGTCAAGAGGCCAGTAGCCAAGTCAGGGCTGGAACTCTGGGCCACTAAAACACTCTGCTCCTTGCTCTCCCACCTCTAAGGCACCCTTTCCCCCACTTCTTTTAGATACCTGGCACTACCTCCCTGGGCCTATCCAATTTTATGACTTGGTAGTTCCAGCAGAACCCAGCTCATGGTGGGCAGGACTGGATACATAGTCAAGTATTCTGTCTCTACCAGGGTCTAGTAACAGGCCAGAAGCTGTTTCTTAGAAGGTGTGAAAATTCCTGCCGTGGATTGCATGGTCGGTCTTGTTCCAAAATCTCAGGTCCTGCACAGTTATTCTCCCACTGGATCTTGCTTTAAGCTTCACGCTTTTCCCACCACTAATAGCTCCAACACCGTAAGGCCTGCTGTATCACATAGCCCAACTGACAGGGCTGTTGGCCCCATAGCCAGACCTGCTGCAGAGCCCTTTCTTGCTCTGAGCCCTCTTGGGGCCGGCACCCATTTGTACCACGTGGTATATGAGCATATTAAGCATTGCTCCCTAAGCCCATCCCAAGAGGCCTACCAGCAGAGAGAAGGTGGTGGCAGGGCTCAGTCTCTCTGCTATCCTCCCTAGTAAGTCCACTCTGGCCCTAAAATTGTGCGTCCTAAGCAGCAAAATGAAAGTCCTTCTTTGGACTTCAGTGACTATGTGTTGATGCTAACACATATCTCTTGTGGGGTGGTGGGGGTCAGGGAGTGGCTGACCCTCATTCTAAGCATTTTATCACAGCTTGCTTTCTAATCACATCCAGGCCCACCCTCCCTCAAAGAAGTCTGCCCATCCTGCCCTCTGTCCTCTTCCATCCTGTTGGGAGCAGACAGACTGCAACCCTGCTGCCTGGCAGATCCTTGTCTGGAGGCACATGGGTGTAGGAGTCAACAGCATGGACTTGAGTTTAGCTGGAGGGTGACTCCATTCCTGGGTGGCCACTCATCTAAGCTACCATATTCCTCAGTTTCCTGATCTGTAAGAGGAAGACAACGGTACCGATTTCATAAGACTGTTTTGAGAATTAAATGAGTTAATGACTATAAAACGGTGTGAGGCACAACGCTTGCCACCATCATTACTCCAGGTTGCAACAGCTGGTTTAGGGGCTATCTCCTCATTTAACTAGAAGCCCCTTGAGGGTCAGAATGGTCTGCTCCATACATTACCCCAGGATACTCAGGACATAATACATTATCACTACTTAGAAATGTCTCTTGAATTTATACCCATTTAATAATCAGCCAAGTTTTTTCCTTCCAGGAATGCAGGTTATTAGTATCCGAGAGAAACTACAGTGAGTATGTATGAGGTGCCAGGTGGCGAACAGAGTAGAGGCCTCACAGTGAGGTGCAAGAAGCAGGACACTCCGACAAATCAAATGAACTTTCTGGGTCTTAGTTTCCCAGTTTGGAAAAAGAGAAGAATATATACTATTACAAGGTTGCTGCAAGGATTTTCATAAACCATGCTTAACACGGTGCCAAGGGCATAGTAAGTGCTGAGCAAACAGTAGCTGTTATTATCATCATTTTAAGAATTATTGTTGAAAAAGTGAACAGTGAATGCACTTACGTGTCTAGCCAAGGCCGGTAACCTCGCGCTGGTCAGCGCGGCGCTGGGCGGGAGCGCTGGGCGGGAGCGCTGGGCGGGAGCGCTGGGCGGGGCCTCCGAAGCCCCGCCCCTCCACGCACGCGTCGGGTCGCCGTGGCAACGCACTGCTAGGTCGCAGCCAGAGTGACGCGTAGCCGCTCGCTCCACGGCGCTCTCGGCCACACTCGGCATTAACAAGGGGCTTTGACGAGGGTGGCTTCGGCAGTGATGACGGACGAGGACTCTCAGACTACTGCCAGCGAGGCGCAAGCCCAGGATGAGAGCGAGCTGCCTGTTACCCAGCTGTGTGGGCTGGTGGAAGAGCTCAGGTACCAGCCTGTCGGCTTCTGGGGGCGGTTCCTCCTCAGCGTGTGGGCCCGGAGCGTGGTCCAGCACCGAATGCTCCTAGCCCGCATTGAACATTGAGGAAACTGAGACCCCCAAAGTGGGGAAGGCGCTTACCTTTGCTCTTTATTCCCGTGTTTCCACTGCCATGGCGCTATCAAGCCACTGATGGAGCCAAAAAAAGAAGGTGGTGCGAAGCGCAGAGGGTAATTGGTGAAGCCAGAGCTTCAGCCTGGTGGGTCTGTCTGGTGCCACACTGTGTGCTTAGCCGCTCCTCTACTGTGCGGCGGCAGCTTGGACCAGGTGACCTCTAAGCCCCTTTCCAATGCTAAGATTCTATGCTAAAATTAATGTGGCAGCAGATAGAAAGGAGGCTATTGAGATGTTTTTAGTATGAAACAACTTATATCTGAACCTGAGTATAAGCATGGAGGTGGACAGCAAAGAAGGACTAGCTCAATATTCTGTATTTTTAGCAGTCTGTTTTAGTATCTACTATAGCAAGTAAATTGGATGTCAAGATTCCATGATGTAGTTGAGGTTAATTGTACAACTTACTGGTCTCACACAGAATATCCTGGCCTGGCAGCTGAATAGGTGTTACTTCAATATATTTATAAATAGTTTAGGTCAGAATTGAGGTCTTATTGCTAAAATAGCTACAATCTTTTGAGTGCTTATTATGTGCCAAGTATTTTGCATATATTACCTTATAGAATGGCCCATAACCCTAGAAAGTTGGTGAGGAAACAGACACAAAAGTTAAGTCACTTTCCTACAGTCACACAACTAGTCAGTGGTAGTGCTAAGATTAAGACTCAGGTGTAACTCCCCAGCCTACATTGGGAACATGACATATGCTGAAAAAGAAAGATGCTTTGATATATTGGGCTTTTCTGTTGATCCTTTCCCACTAATCTTAAAATTCAGCCAAACAGAGTTTTCAGCTCAATAAACAGATATTCAGCTCAATAATGTATGCAAATATCAGAGCTGTTCTCTCTCATATATACATTTACATACATATGTGTGTATTATACACACTCATATTAGAGCATACATGTACGTTACATAAATTAAAAGGGTCATAATCTTGGCATATACAGAATAAGCTAGGTTTATTATCTCTAGTTGTTTAAAAACCATCTATTCAAAGCTTTTCCACCATTTATAATAGACTTCTAGTGGATGCTTCATCCATTGCGTGCTGGAAATGAAAGAGGCAAGAAATATAAACTAAAGGAAAAACCTCTGAAGATTGTGGATGTGTGTAATTTCAAGAATTCAGTAGTAATTCAGAAGGAAACTCACAAATGGGTTAGAAGATACTTGAAGAAGAAACTTGTAGCAATTTAAAATATATAGGCATGTCTCACTTTATTGCATTTTGCTTTACTGCACTTTGCAGATATTGTGTTTTTTACAAAATGAAGGTTTGTGGCATCCCTGCATTGAGCAAGTCTATTGATGCCGCTTTTTCCAACAGCATTTGCTCACTTCGTGTCTCTGTCACATTTTGGTAATTCTTGCAATATTTCAAACTTTTTCATTATTATTATATTTGCTATGGTGATTTGTGATCAGTGATTTTTGATGTTACTATTGCAAAACGATTATGACTCACTGAAGGCTCAGATGATGGTTAGCATTTTTTTAGCAATAAAGTTCTCAAAGTAAGGTATATATATATTTTTAGACATAATGCTATTGCACACTTAGTAGACTACAGTATAATATAAACATAACTTTATATGCACTGGAAAACCAAAAAATTTATATGACTCACTTTATTGCAATATGTGCTTTGTTGAGGTGGTCTGGAACTGAACCTGGAATATCCCTAAAGTATGCCTGTAATCCCAGTGCTCTGAATTTTGTGGCTCATTAGATGTATTTTAAAAATATATAGAATACTTAAATTGCATTTACTGTGTGCCAGACACTGACCCAAAGTCTTTGCATTTCTTATCACAACCCTCGATGATAGGTGCTGTTATTATTCCCATTTTACAGATGAGGAAAGTGAGGCACCAAGAGGTTAAATATCTTGCAAAAGGTCATACAAAGCTAGTAAGTGTTAAATACTAGTTATCTGGGGTTTAAACTCCTATTGGTGGAACTTACTTAGGCACCTTCTGTCTTGCAGCCACGGAAACTCTGCTCTCAAAACTGAGACAGAGATGTTTGAAAAATATTACAATAAATTGGAGCCCAGGGACCAGCAACCTTCACAATTATCAGAAATTAGAATGTCAGGAGCAGAAATTGCACAGGTACACAAGAGAGATCTAAGAATTCTTTTATTCTGTTTGTCCCTTTAGATGCAAGTGGTGTTTGTTGTCCATTTTTGGTATTCCCTCTTGGCCAAGTGGCATATGACTTTCTCACTGTTCTACTTTTGATTCTTCCTTCCCCTTCAAGGTTTCTCTTTCAAATGAGTATGAAGGGAATCAGGTTCAACTCACAGTGGATTGACCCTCACAGAATATCTTAGTTAATTTGAAATAACTCCCTTCATTCTGGGGACCCAAACGTGTACAAGGCCTGGCCAGCCACATACAGGAGTGAAGATGGGCCTGGTGTGGGCACTGGAGAGTTCCTCCCTCATCTAAAAGGGCCAGCCAGACAACCTGGTATTGCCAGAGCAGCTGATTTTTCAAGAGAAGCTGGAAATCTGGATTATTTTGGTAGAAACCTCTGGTTTTCAAATGTGGGTAATTAATTTCTTTTTAATTTAAAACTGTGTATAGGTCTATTTTTTTGAGGGCCAAACAATGTCATCTTCAGGTCCACACATTCCCTGGGCCACCTGCTTTTGCCCTTTGGCTTCAATGCCTAGGAAATCCAAAATTCTTGTCTTTTTGGTTTTTGCTGAACACCGTGGCCCCCGATGCAGTTTCTCTTCTGTGTTCAGTTTGGGCAGCACTGAGCTCCAGGTTTTCTCTGACACTGACTTGAGTGCTAGTCTATAGCAGGTTCATGGTTTTCCCACCCTCAAGACACTTTCCCTTATTTATTTTCAGTTCATTGTCAAGCATAGGCCTTTGAAGTATTTGGCACGGTGCCTTAGGTTGACTTGTGAAATGAACATCACCTCAGGCCTAATATCCAGAATCCTTTCACATTGAATTGGTTCTCTCTGGATGTCATTCAGAGCGATTTCTAGCAGGCCTGAGTGGTCGTTTCGATGCCCACCTTAGGCTGCTTTATTGCCAATTCCTATTTGACAATGGCTTTGTTTTTCTTGTGTTACAGTTACGAGGCAGGCGTAGATCCAAATCCCGCGTAAGTCTGGAACGTGTAACAGGCCTCAGCGTGGACCAAAAATTGAAGCTTGTGCAAAAAGAGCTGGACGACACAAAGAGTGAAATAAGGCACATAAGGGCAAATGCCGAGAGGGACCTGCAGCATCACGAGGTATACCTTCCTATAGGCTGTCCTCCCTGGGCTCCCCGTTTCCACCTCAGCAAGAAGTACCTATAGTATGTTCATACAACTGTTGGTGCTTTGAGAGAAACACAAGTAGGGTAAGATAAATTGAGGACCTACCTTTAAGGAACTTACCACCTGCTTGAGGAGATATCAAATTTTAAACTCTTTAAGATGAAAAATTTCAAAATACACAAATGTAGAGAAGCTAGCACAGTGAACCCTTATGTATTCAACACCCACACGTAACAGTCATAAATGCATGGCCACTCTTGTTCCCTCCATATCCCTACCAACTTCCCCCTCGTAATAGGCCACTGGGCTATTATGAAGTGAATCTTAAACATATATTTATCTGTAAATATTTCAATATATGTCTCTAAGATATGGATTCTTTTAAAAAAAACCCCATAACCATAATTACCATAAATGCCCTTAAAATTTATAATAATTTCTTAATAATAAAATGGGCTGGAGGTTTAAGTCAGTGAGTTGGGTGAAAAATCCCTTGTCACCCTCCATATGAAGCATCCATGACCATGGTTCATGTCTTGTTGGAGGCCACTGCAATCAGTTTTCCTCCAGAGAAGAAACATCGCTGTTAACTTCATTGCCCATGGGATGAAGTTGTTGGCTTGCATTTGGTAGCCATGTTGTATGAAAAATAGATATTTCTGTTCTATTTCTAACTTTTTCCATTTCTAAATGGAGGCACGCACAGAATCACTCTCATTTCCTTGAAAGAGATGGATCAGTGGACTCATGTCTCCATTGATAGAATCATCTGTACTGCATAAACCTATCCTTCTTTCCCTCTCTCCCTCTCTCCCTCCCTCCTGCCCTTTCCCCTCTCTTCTTCTTTCTCTTTCCAAACATGCATCGTTGAATTCTAACATGTTAAAGGAGGTCAGGATGTGGTAGCTTTGTCCTGCCATGCTAGACTGTGTGATTAAACATCACGATGTGGGCTAGAGTGGTCAAAGAAGACTGTGTTGAGGAGGTGGGGCTGGACATAGGACTTGGCATGGCCTTGAAGAATGGTGGCATTTGTTTAAGGAATAGGAAGACAAGGGCACCCTAGGTAAGGTGAATGACATGAACAAGGAAGTGGAGGTAGGAATGAACATGGCAAGTTAGGACCTTGAGGAGGCTGGTGTGATTAGAGAAGAGGGTGCTTTGGGGGCTATGATAGGAAATCAGGTCGAGTAGGGCTGTGAGACCTTGAAAGCCAAGCAGAGGGGCTTCTCTCTGATGTCTTAGAAATCAGGACCCCAGTGAGGATAACTGAGCAGAAGAGCGATGCATAGGAAGTAGCATTTAATGTGGATGGATGTTCTGGCCTGTGAAGATGATGGGAAGGGAGGAGGCTGGGGCCAGACGCCAGCCGGAGAAGGAAGATGCTTTTGCTTCTTGGTGCCCAGTGAAAAAGCCTGAACAAAGATGATTTGCTCTGCAGCTACTCATTTCATTCTTTAAAATAATGTATGTGTGTTTGTGTTTTCTTATTTAAAGACAATCTCTGTTGTAGCAAAATTTAAACATACAGGTAAGCTAAAAGAGGAACATTTGAAAACATCCACAGTCTTACCACCTAAGACTTGTATTTGGCTCTTGTATTTTTCTCCTAGAATTTATATTATTTTCTATGTGTGTATGAATTTCTTTATAAAAAGGTATCATATTATTTTATAAACCATACTTTTCACTTAATAATATCTTTCCATATCAATACATAGATTCATTTATAGCATCTTTTTTAAAATTACAGAGTGCTTCTTTGCCTCCCCACTAATCCATCTTTCCAGATATGACTGTGGTTAATGTTTTGGCATATAGCCTTCCAGATATTTTATATATATATGGTATTATATTAATGTTATAATTTTTAATGGATAAATAATGTTTCAGATATGGAAATACATATTTCTGGAGATACTCAAGGCCCTGTTTTTTTTGTTTTTTGTTTTTTTAAATCTACCCTCATCACCTCTTTTTTTTTTTTTTTTTTAATTTATTTATGTTTGGCTGCGTTGGGTCTTCGTTGCTGCTCGTGGGCTTTCTCTAGTTGCGGTGAGCGGGAGCTACTCTTCGTTGTGGTGCGTGGGCTTCTCATTGCAGTGGCTTCTCCTGTTGCGGAGCATGGGCTCTAGGTGTGCGGGCTTCAGTAGTTGTGGCACGAGGGCTCAGTAGTTGTGGCTCGCAGGCTCTAGAGCCCAGGCTCAGTAGTTGTGGCACATGGGCTTAGTCGCTCCGCGGCATGTGGGATCTTCCCGAGCCAGGGCTCGAACCCATGTCCCCTGCATTGTCAGGCAGATTCTTAACCACTGCACCAGCAGGGAAGTCCCAAGGCCCTGTTTTTGTTTGTTCTTCCCCTTTATATCGAGACTATAACTTTTTTGAGGCATGCTTTTAAATAATAATATTCGTATTGTCCAATTTGTATCTTAAGGATATATTTCTAAGACTAAGAAGAAACGTTATGCATTGGGACACAAATAGGTCACCCAATATGTGTAGGTTTCCTTAGACGGCTATATCCTTGAGAAATTTTGTAAACTGTTCTCTCTTTGTGCTGGCTCCCCCAGGCTATCATTGAGGAAGCTGAAATTCGGTGGACCGAAGTTCAGAGAGAAGTGCATGAGTTTGAAAAAGATATTCTAAAGACCATATCCAAGAAGAAAGGGAGTATTTTGGCCACTCAGAAAGTGATGAAGTACATTGAGGACATGAACCGCCGGAGGGTGAGTGGGCAGGAGGTTAGAGCTTAGAAGGGGAAATAGATTCATAGAACGATGACACAGAAGTGGCCCACGTGAGGCAGCCCCACTCCATTTGGTCCACTGTAAACGCTGCCCACATATGCAGATTTTTTGTGTCCCTCACAGCATGTGTGTCTTAAAATGCAAGTTTATCAAGTCTAAAATCAGTCAGGCAGGATGAATATTCATAGTATCTCAGACCGTATGTAAGTCCCCTACATAGGAACCTTCAAGTTGCGACCTGTCAAAGATGTGAACGTGCGTTATAAACCTACAGTACAGTACTATACAGCTGATTGTGTTGGTTGGGTACCTAGGCTAACTTTGTTGGACGTACAAGCAGATTGGACTTACGACCACGCTCTCGGAATGGAACTCGTTCGTATGTAGGCGACTTACTGTATTTTGCTGTTTGTTTCAAGATCTGATGTTATCTTGAGAAAGGTGTGAGTCTATCTAGTCAGGTGACTACATGGCATGCGACAAGTAAATCTTAATTTCTTTGAGTTCCATTATTGTAAGAATGAGACATAAAATGCTCCTTCTTTTCCAAAGGTTTTGTAGCATATCAAACTTTGGATCCTGGAGATAGGTAGAGTCACTAACTGTAACATGCTATATGTAATAAAAATTATGTAAATTACCAAGAGAATAATAGACCAAAGAATCATAAATCATTTTGTCAGTAAAGGCCCCTATACCTAAAGATATACCCAAGTTATCTTGAATTTAAAATCAATAGAAAATTTGTATGGAGCAGACCCAGTTTCCTCTGCTTTTTGGTCATGAGTAAAATACCATAGCAACACCAGGTTGAGTAGCCATAAAAGACTTAAAAAAAGGTGACTGAATGTTAGGGCTCAAGGTTTAGTTTTGCAGCCCCAGACCTGCCAACTTTTCAAGCCAACAGGGAAGAAGAAGAGCAATGGATTAAAATTTGCTTTTATTTTTCAGGATAATATGAAGGATAAATTATGTTTGAAAAATGCCTCTCTCAAAGTCCAGAGGAAAAAGATGCTTTTACAATTGAGGCAGGTATGTGGCTTTGTCTTTCTTTTTTTTAAGGTTACTGTGGTGGGTAGAACAACGTCTTCCCAAAGATGTCCACGTCCTAATTCCTGGAGTCTGTGAGTATGTTACCTTACGTGGCATAAAGATGGTGCAGGTGTGATTAAGTCAAGGATCTTGAGATGGGGAGTTTATTGTAGATTATCTGAGTGGGTCCAATGTAATCACAAGGGTCCTGATGAGAGGGAGGCAGGAGAATGAGAGTCAGAGAAGATTTGGTAATGGAAGCAGAGGTCAGAGTGATGCACTTTTAAGACAGAGGAAGGGATTGTGAACAAAGGATGCAGGCTACCTGCAGAAGCTGGAAAGGGCAAGGAAACAGATTCCCCTCTTGAGCCTCCAGAAGAAATGCAGCCCTGCCAACACCTTGATTTTAGTCCAAAGAACCATTTCAGACTTCTGACCTCATGAGCTATAAGATAATACATTTATGTTGTTTTAAACCCTTGAATTTGTGGTCATTTGTTACAGCAGCAACAGGAAATTAATACAGTTTCTGTGCTGGCAAATCTGTAGATGGAGTTGGCTTGAATTTAAAAGACCCTCATGACATACTTATTGACCCTTTTGGGGAATGTGGCCGGGTGGCACAGTTAGTAGTATGCCTTGGTAAGTCTTTGAACAGCTGACCTTAAAGGCTCCTGATTAAAGGCGGTAAGGCAGACATGGCACAGGGCCTCTAGAAAGTGGTTACATAGCTCCATCCTCTTTTAGCTCAATATTTTTGTTATTAATTCATTATATGGGTGCTGATGGCATGTGCATCAGAGGTGGCCACTGTCAGTGACACAGAGTTGGGCAGGAGAATTAAGATGTCTGGGAGTTACTGCTTGATTGACTTGGGATCCCAAAGGCTCAACAGGCTGGGACAACTTTAACACACGAGGTGACTAAGGACAAACGTAAGGTCCTCCACTTTGATCCTCCCAAATATCTGCACAGGTGCTGGGTGGCTTAGTCATGGAGAAGCTGATAAAGTCCGCTCAGCTGGGGGCAGTGCTGCAGCCTAGGCTGCACTCCACAGTGCCCTCCAGAAAAGAGTGGTCTCACTGCACTCTGTTCTGAGTAGCCCACCTGGAGCACTGTGTCTCAGGGAGAGTGCCACACGTGAAAGAATCTGTAAACTAGAGTCCACGTAGGAGAGGGAATGGAGAGCAAGGGGAGAGAAAACACGTCAAAGGACCTGCAACTGATGGGGCCAAGGAGGAGGAGCCCACAAGAGCCATGGCTGCTGTCTCCGAGTGCTCTGGTCGCTGCGGGGAAGAGAACATACTGCTTGGGAGGGCCCCCAGGGTGGAGCTGGCTTGGGGTGAAAGTGTCAGCCAAGGAGAGTTGAGTTCAGCGTAAGAAAGAACGTGGCCCCAGCTGAGCTGCCTCCTGATACTGAGTTCCTAGTTCTCTGGACTTCATGCAAGCTCAGGCATCCTGAAGCGTGAGAGGGGAAGCAGATGGATGACCTTTAACCTGAAAGCCATTGCTACACAGAGATGACACTGATGTGGTCCTGCCCTCGCAGGCTCGCAGGCTAGCAGGGAGTGGTGATGGTGAGAAAAGGCATGGATGCATAACTGCCATACAGAGGAAGCAGTGGCAGGGACCAGGAGCCGCAGCCTCAGGAGGCTGCATGGAGGGAGGGGTTGCCCTCTGGTGTGGAAGATGGGCTGGGAGCATTTGAGCTAGAGGGTGGGTCAGTTGGGGCTTAAGGAAATTGTTCTGTTGTTTCGGGGGAAAGGGAAGAAGATGCCTTCTAGGAGGTAGTACAGCATGAGTAGCACATGAGGATGGGGAACAGACCTGAGTTTGGCTCTTGTGTACCACAAATGTAAGATGGCACAGACCTGGTGGGGCAGGTAAGGTGGGACCAGGGCTGGGGAGTGAACCCAGTGCACTGATACACCCCCCATGCAGAAATGTCATGGGATCAAAGGAAGGACGTTTATGGGCTGCTTGTCCTGGGTTTTCCAGGTTAAAAACAACTTTTAAATGGCCTTTCTTCCTACACAGCCCTGTTTAGGCACCACTTCCTGGGGAAAGCCTCCCTGACCCAGCCTTCCATTCTCTTCTGGGCTGGCTGAGGGGCTTCTGTTTGCCCTCTGCCCCTGTGTGTCCCACTACACCACGCTATGACCTGTCTGTGAACTGTCATTGAGTATGGGAGTATCATATTTACTCAGATCTCTATCCCTGGACCTAACACCATGCCTGGCACCAAGCAGATCCCCAATCCAAGTTTGTTGAATGACTGAATGATGACTGACTTCCAAAAGCTCACTAGGAATTGCAAGGTGCGAGCCATACATTCAGAAGTCACAACCTCACATCGTTTCCTCTCTCTGAGCTGTAGAAGGAAGAGGTGGGAGAGGCTCTCCACGATGTTGACTTTCAGCAGCTGAAGATCGAGAATGCTCAGTTTTTAAAGACAATTGAAGCAAGGAATCAAGAACTGATCCAGCTGAAGCTGGTATCCAGAAACACCCTGCGGATCCTTAACGCGTACAAAGTAAGGTCCGCGCTGGTCCTCGGGGCTTCCTGTGCCTACCTTTCCAGCCACAGAGAGGTACTAGGGCACCACTGTGGTTTCACTGAGAGCCTAGGCGTCCTTCATTCCCCTGTTGCTCTTTGATTTCTCCCGACGAAGCCATGTCTCCTAAAATACTCCGGATGTCCCCACAATCCTGGCTGCGCATTAGAACCATCCAAGGAGCCTTTTGTTTATTTAAAGGTTAGACAGACTCTCTAGTCCAACCCTGACCAATTGAATTAGGGGGTGAGGGCCATGCATCTTTTTTTTTTTCCTTAACTCCCAGATGATTTTTATGCACAGTGAGTTTTGATAACCAGCCACATTTAGGGCCCTGTTTAATTTAGTGTGTGAAAGCACTTCCTTGCTTAAAACCCTGCAAAGGAAATCATCTTAGCTATAAAGCAGAAATCTACTAAATAATTCCTCATCCACACAGAACCCTTTTTGTAGAGAAAGAGGCACTATTGATAATTAAGCAGAAACTGTGGGTATGAGCATGGCCTGTCCTCGGCAGACCAGGCTGCCTGGTGACCGTGCTGGCAGCTGTCTGATGCAATAGCTAACTGTGGGCCCGTGTATCCTGCCCACTGGTCTGGGAGCTAAGGATGGTTTTTACAGAAGAACATTTGCAACTGATTTGATAGAGGACACTCCCTTTGAAACCCAATTAAGCAAAATTGATTTCTCCCTGAGAAATTTCATTCTCCTCAATAGTAGACCTGCATTCCAAAATATTATACTTGATTATTTTATTTTGAATTTTATCAATAAAACATTTGTGGAAATTTGTTTTCTCTCTTGTTAGTGTAGGTAATTACACAACATGCTCAATTTTGCCCCTTGGCCTGCAAAGCCTAAAATATTTACTATCTGGCCTTTTACAGAGCAAGGTTGCTGACCCCTGGCCTAGTGTCTAGGTGGCAAGAGCGGCCACGGGCTTAGGTAGCTCATAGGTAAGCTTCATTTGGCCCACACAGTGTCATTTAAAAATGTGAATTCGAATGTGTTTAGACTAGGTTTATGTTTGTCCAGCATTTTCCTTTTACAAATGAAAAACCAAAGGCCGAAAGAGGCAGAGTAGTTGCTGGATTCAAGCAACATGTTTGTGACTGAGCTTGGACTCCTAGTCCAGTGCGTGTCCCACCTCACCCAACTGCCTTCCCCTGGCATAACGTGTGTACACAAGGCCATGCTCACATTCTGAAATTCATGTGTCCAACTGGAGAGCCTCGAGGTACGTGGTATGTACCTCGAGGTACATTGGACCTTGATCTTATTCTGAGAAATCAACTGAGTGGCACAGGGCCAGTCTGGTCTTGTGGGGGAAAGCTAGGGCTTTGGAGTGGAGCTACTGGTTTATAAAATGCAACAGCTAGGTCCAGGGCTTGCGCTGCTTAGGACATCTAAATGCACAGTGCCTGTTGATTGTGACACCCAAGCAGCGGCAACACAGGCCACGGTGGGCAGAATGGGAGCCATTCCGGTCAGAATCCCAGGGGCCAGCATGCCTGTAGGCCTGTTTAGAATAATAGCAAGCAGATGGTGGAGCTGGGACGAGATGCCTGCTGGAGTCCTAAGGTGACACAGCGAGGGGCTGAGAGAGAAGCAGGCTCACTTTTCCGTGTCTCAGTTCTCAGGCCTCCTGGGGGAAACGGGGCCCAACAACTGTGGGTTGTAGAGTCCGGCCTCACCTGGGTTTGAATGGGGACTCTACTGGGGACTATGGGTCGATGCGTCGCCTCTCAGAAGCAAGTTTTTGTGACTTACCACCAGGACAGACCTCTGGCTGGTCTGTGATGTGTCCCTGGCACTGAGGACAGGGCCTGGCCAAAGCAGGTGCTCAGCATGTATTGTCAAAAACTGCTAAAAATTCAGGTGTATGTTTAGGGGATGGAAGGGTGGCAGGAGGGATCACTTTCATATAAATGTCAAACACCCAAGTATAAGACCTCATTAAAAATATATAGAATAATTTTCCTCTATTGCCAAATGTACTGAGTACTTACGGTATGCCAGGCACACGGCTAAGTGCTGAGGGTACAGCTGTGAAGGAGACAGACATGGTCTCTTCTCTTCTATGAGTTTTATGAGTGGGTCTCAGTCAACCCTTTTTCTCTGCTATGCCTTCAGGCCCTGCCTGATGGAGGCTGATAGAATATAAGCACGTGACTACAGCCTTGAGGTGTCGCTCTTAACTGACTGTAAACTAGTGATCCGTGTATAAACTAGTGATGCCTTGTGTTAGATAGAATTCCAAGATGTCCCCCAAGACTCCCCGCCCCCTGGTGTATTCACCCTGCGCAATGCCCAGGGCTCTGGATACGACGGATTCTGTTATTAGGTTCCATTCTGCTCTATGATTAGGTTAGATTAGAGGGCACCCTTGACCTTGAGATGAGGATATTATCCCAGTGGGTCTGACCTAATCACATGAGCCCTTTGAAAGTAGAGAGTTTTCTCTGGATGAGGAAGGCAGAGATTTGAAGCATGAAGGGGATTCTCTGGATGAAAACTTCTCCATTGCCGGCTCGAAGATAGAGGGACCACATGGAAGGGGTCTGAGGGCGGCCTCCAGGAGCCGAGGGCCACCTCCTGCTGACAGCCAGAAAGAAAATGGAGAGCTCGGTCTTACAACTTCAAGGAAATGCTTCCCACCAACAACCTGTGAGCTTGGCAAGGACCCCAGGTCCAGATAAGACCCAGCCCTGGCCCGCACGGTGGGTCGCTCCCTGGGCAGAGAATCCAGCCACACTGTGCTTGGACTTCTGATCTATAGAAACTGTGAGATAATAAATGTGTGTTACCTTAAGCCACAAAATTTGTGATAATTCGTTCCACAGCAACAGAAAGCTAACATGCCTTTTCAGAAGTAGCTGCCTCAATGACCATCATCCGGCTCAGGATCCCAAATTACTCCATTACACCTCCTTGAAGGCCCCGCCCCAGCAGAGCCAGGGGCTGCCTCGAGCTTCCGTTCTTTCCTGCCCTGTGTCTCTAACTGTCTCTCTAAGTTGTTGGGTGAATGACTGTTTTCCCTCTGCTCTCCTTTTCTCCCACCTGACTGGCTGGTGTGCAGTGAAGACCTGTCCTGCCTTCCCTTCCCCACAGCTGACCCCCTCTGCCTGGCCTCTTATCCACTTTTGCTTTCCTCAGAAGAGCAACTTCATGCGAGATGTGGAACAGGAAATGAGCCTTAAAGAAGGGATTGGAGAGGAGAGGAATGGGGAGGGAGGTGGCCCCAGGTGCTCTAAGTTCCCCCAGGCAGGTGGCTCCAGGCTTTTCTGCCAGGTCTAAGATTTGATACCTTCGGGCATTGCCCCAGTACCCTCCTTTCCCCGGCTCCTTTTGGACCCTCCTCTCCCAAGGCTCTTTCCTTAGCTTGAAACGTTCTTCCCACCCCTCTTACCTAGACATACTTGACTTCACCTCTCTTTTTCCAGCATCCCTTCCCACAGGGAAACCTTCGGGACCAGTGCCCATGCACTCTTGGTGCTTGGCACAGTTGCAGTTTGGCATTTCTTCTTGTACCTCCGTCAGGGCTGTGAGCCGGCCTCTTGGTGGCCGGGCCTAGGTTGTTTTGCCGACCAGTGCCTGGGTAGGTTCTCAGGGTTTGTTGGCCAGCCCCCTGGAGTCACTGGCTTCTGTCCCTCGGCCCCCTCCTCCTCAGCCAAGCACAGCACATCCCAACTCCCCCAGGTTGACTCTTCACCATTAGTAGATGGAGGTCCAAAGGGGGCAAACCTAAGAAGCAGGGGCCAGGGAGGAGCTGGTGAGGGGCAGCAGCAAAAGATGCAACAGGAAGCTGTGGAGCAGCTCCTGCAGAAACTCTCCAGCACCAGCATGCCCAGTCCTCATAGGCTTTGGAGACAGTGGTGGAGTCCATAGGCTGTGAAGTCACGCTGCCTGGGATCAAACCTGGCTCCCCCTCGTCTCTGTGACCCTGGGGAAGTTGTTTCACCTCCCTAAAAGTCAGCTCCCTCACCTGTACAGTGGGCTCACAGTAGCATCCACCTCTTCATCCAAGTGAGGTAGTGATGGCGGCCGTCTGCCGTGGGTTCTCCATGTGTTAGGCACTGTGCTCAACACTTTACCAGGTTTGTCTCCCTTAAGCCTTTCTACAACCCTACAAGGCAACTAGCCCTAGTTAAGAGAGGTTCTCTTAGTAAGTGGTGGGGTGGGATTTGGGCCCAGATGTATCTGGCTACCTTGCAGGTGAGGACAAGCCTCCCGAGGTCCTCTCCTCCCCTGCCACATAGACACCAGGATTCTGAAAATCTGGGCAGCCATGAGACGGGCAGGCCCAAGTTCCTGGTTGGTCCTTCTAGTCTCCTGCTTAATAAAGAGCCGTTTGTCTGTCTATCCTTCCTATAGTTCTAAGCAATCATCTTTGCTCAAGACTTGCTGTGTTGTTATATTTCAGAGCAAGCTACACCGAGCCATGGAAATGTCCGTCAATCTGGACAAAGAGTTCTTGTTGAGAAAAGAGTTACTCGAAAAAGTTGAAAAAGAAACCCTGCAAGTAGAGGAGGTAGGAGAGGGTAAAACATACTGTTTCTGGTGTTTTTCTCCTTCTGTCTGCAAGGGCTCGGGTCAGCGTTCACCACGATCTAGGCCACCTTGGTTTTTGTGTAGAAAAGCCTAGATAATAAAAACCAATATAGCTCTGGGCCATCAAATGAGAAAGTGGCCCCTGGAGGCTCCAGTCCATGGTGTTGCATTTTACTGCCGGGTTAGAATCTAGTGTCAGAAATCATGAAATCATCTAGAAACTACAGAGTCCAGATGACTCTCAAGAATTCCTTAAGTGACCCATAAGGTACCACATTCAAAGTGTAGTGTATTCAATCTGGCCAAAAAAATGTATGATGCATGTAATAATGTAACTGATATGAGAAAAAGAACACATGGCAAAATATAACTTTCTGTGTAAAGGAGAGAAAGCTCTTTAAACATGGAGCTCTCACTCGGTACGGCAGATGCTCAGATGGCAGACCTGTGACCTCTGTCCCAGGCCCACTCCAGGGCCTGTGGTCACCATGTGAAAATGTGTGGTGTCATCTGAGCTCCCGATATCTGCATTGGGATTGAGTGCTCTCATTATTTTGTTGAACACATAGAGTTGAATTTCCACCAGTTACACGCACCTAGGATATGACTTAAAGGAGACTTTGGGGGCAAGGTGACGGAAAATGAACCCTGGACTTGTATTCAGAAGGCCTGGTATCAGGTTTGTGTTGCCAGTCTCTAGCCTTGAGCAAGCCTTTGAATTAGACAGAACTGTTTCCACGTCTGTGAAAAAGACGTCACAGCCCTTGTTGCAGTAATCAGAAAGGACGATGCTTTGTCAACCTCTTAAAGCCATTATTTCAGTTATTACTATCATTGCCTTGAATGAGCCTGAAGTGTCCCCAGCAGCATGTGTGGCCCCAAACCTGCCTACAATGGCCAAAAAGCCACAGGATTACTACATCTGACTCAGTTTTGCCATGGCATCCACATCATATCTTTGAAGGAGAACCAGTACCCTTTGCAAAAAAGTCGGTCTCACTGCAGAGTGGCCGGTAACAAAGGTGAAGCAAAAGTCTGTGTGCTCTCTCCATGAAGAATTCCTGTGGTATTTCTTTGTTTGGGATGATATTTATTAGATTACAAGTAAAACATGAAATCAATTTTTAAAAGCCCAGCATTCACTACTTAGTATATTTTCATTTTCTTAACTTTTTAAAAAACAGCTCTGTTGGGATATAATTCATATATGAAATAATTTACCAATTTAAAGTGTACATTTGAGTGGTTTATAGTATATTCAGAGTTGTGTAACAATCAGCATAATTATTTTAGAACATTTTCGTCACCTCAGAAAGAAACCCCGGACCAATTAGAAATCCTCCATTTCACCTCACCTCATTCCCACCCTCCAGCCATAGGTGACTACTAATCAGCTTTCTGTCTCTGTGAATTTGCTATTTGTCAACCTTTCATATAAAAGGAATCATACAGTGTGACCCTTTAACTTTAATAATATTTTCAAGATTCATGTTATAGCATGTATCAGTACTTGTTTCTTTTTATGGCTGAATAATGTTTCCTTGCATGTACCACATTTTGTTTAATCCATTCATCAGTTTGATCGATAGTTGTGTTGTTTTTGTTTTTTGGCTATTTTGAATAATGCTGCTGTGAACATTCATGTACAAGTTTTTGTGTGATTATATGTTTTCTTTTCTCTTGGACATATAGCTAACAGTGGAACTGTGGGTTATATATATGGTACCTCTAGGTTTAACATTTACAGAACTGCCAAACTCTTTTGCAAAGTGGCCACACCATTTTACATTCCCATCAAAAATGTACATGTGTCACAAAGTTATTTATTTTATTTAATCCTTATAATAAACTTGAGGCAAGTAACATTTTTATCCCCATTTCATTGTATATATAACTTCAGACACAGAAATCTTAAGTTTACTTGTTCCAAGTCTCACCTCTGTTACGTGCAGATCAGCAATTCAAACCCAGGCTCAGACTCTTAGATCTTAACCACTTGATTTATTCACAGCCATGAAGCTGCTATCCTGCAGTCACACATGCATCCCTTCAACAATACTTATGTGCCAAGAATTGCTATGAATAAAATGATTAACATTAAAAAAATGTATGCATGTGACATTCACAGAAAGATAGACAAGATGAAAAGGCAGAAGGTTACATACCAGATGAAGGAACAAGATAGAACCCCAGAAAAACAACTAAATGAAATGGAGATAGGCAATCTTCCAGAAAAAGAACTCAGAATAATGATAGTGAAGATGATCCAGGACCTTGGAAAAAGAACAGAGGCAAAGAAAGAGAAGATGCAAGAAATGTTTAACGAAGATCTAGAAGAATTAAAGAACAAACAAACAGAGATGAACAATACAATAACTGAAATGAAAAATACACTAGAAGGAATCAGTAGCAGAATAACTGAGGCAGAAGAATGGATAAGTGACCTGGAAGACAGAGTGGTGGAATTCACTGCTGCAGAACAGAATAAAGAAAAAAGAATGAAAAGAAATGAAGACAGCCTAAGAGACCTCTGGGACAACATTAAATGCAACAACATTCGCATTATAGGGGTCCCAGAAGGAGAAGAGAGAGAGAAAGGACCCTAGAAAATATTTGAAGAGATTATAGTTGAAAACTTCCCTAACATCAGAAAGGAAATAGCCACCCAAGTCCAGGAAGAAGAGAGTCCCATACAGGATAAACCCAAGGAGAAACATGCCAAGACAAATAGAAATCAAATTGGCAAAAATTAAAGACAAAGAAAAATTATTGAAAGCAGTAAGGGAAAAATGACAAATAACATACAAGGGACCTCCCATAAGGTTAACAGCTGATTTCTCAGAAGAAACTCTACAAGCCAGAAGGGAGTGGCATGATATACTTAAAGAGAGGAAAGGGAAGAACGTACAAACCAGATTACTCTACCTGGCAAGGATCTCATTCAGATTCGATGGAGAAATCAAAAGCTTTACAGACAAGCAAAAGCTAAGAGAATTCATCCCCACCAAACCAGCTCTACAACAAATACTAAAGGAACTTCTCTAAGTGGGAAACACAAGAGAAGAAAAGGACCTACAAAAACAAACCCAAAACAATTAAGACAATGGTCATAGGAACATACATATTGATAATTACCCTAAATGTGAATGGATTAAATGCTCCAACCAAAAGACACAGGCTTGCTGAATGGATACAAAAACAAGACCCATATATATGCTGTCTACAAGAGACCCACTTCAGACCTAGGGACACATACAGACTGAAAGTGAGGGGATGGAAAAAGATATTCCATGCAAATGAAATCAAAAGAAAGCTGGAGTAGCAATACTCATATCAGATAAAATAGACTTTAAAATAAAGAATGTTACAAGAGAAAAGGAAAGACACTACATAATGATCAAGGGATCAATCCAAGAAGAAGATATAACAATTATAAATATATATGAACCCAACATAGGAGAACCTCAATACATAAGGCAACTGCAAACAGCTCTAAAAGAGGAAATCGACAGTAACACAATAATAGTGGGGGACTTTAACACCTCACTTACACCAATGGACAGATCATCCAAACAGAAAATTAATAAGAAAACAGAAGCTTTAAATGACACAATAGACCAGATAGATTTAATTGGTATTTATAGGACATTCCATCCAAAACCAGATAGATTACACTTTCTTATCAAGTGTGCACGGAACTTTCTCCAGGATAGATCACATCTTGGGTCACAAATCAAGCCTCAGTAAATTTAAGAAAATTGAAATCATATCAAGCATCTTTTCTGACCAAAACGCTCTGAGATTAGAAATCAATTACAGGGAAAAAAACTTAAAAAACACAAACGCATGGAGGCTAAACAATACATTACTAAATAACCAAGATATCACAAAGAAATCAAAGAGGAAATCAAAAAATACCTAGACACAAATGACAATGAAACATGATGATCCAAAACCTATGGGATGCAGCAAAAGCAGTTCTAAGAGGGAAGTTTATAGCTATACGAGCCTACCTCAAGAAACAAAAAAAATCTCAAATAAACAATCTAACCTTACACCTAAAGGAACTAGAGAAAGAAGAACAAACAAAACCCAAAGTTAGCAGAAGGAAAGAAATCATAAAGATCAGAGCAGAAATAAATGAAATAGAAACAAAGAAAACAATAGCAAAGATCAATAAAACTAAAAGCTGGTTCTTTGAGAAGATAAACAAAATTGATAAACCATTAGCCAGACTCATCAAGAAAAAGAGGGAGAGGACTCAAATCAATAAAATTAGTAATGAAAAAGGAGAAGTTACAACAGACACTGCAGAAATACAAAGCATCCTAAGAGACTACTACAAGCAACTCTGTGCCAATAAAATGGACAACCTGGAAGAAATGGGCAAATTCTTAGAAAGGTATAACCTTCCAAGACTGAACCAGGAAGAAATAGAAAATATGAACAGATGAATCAGAAGTAATGAAATTGAAACTGTGATTAAAAATCTTCCACCAAACAAAAGTCCAGGGCCAGATGGCTTCACGGGTGAATTCTATCAAACATTTAAAGAGCTAACACCCATCCTTCTCAAACTCCTCCAAAAAATTGCAGAGGAAGGAAAACTCCCAAACTCATTCTATGAGGCCACCATCACCCTGTTACCAAAACCAGACAAAGATACTACAGAAAAAGAAAATTAGAGACCAATATCACTGATGAATATAGATGCAAAAATCCTCAACAAAATACTAACAAACAGAAACCAACAACACATTAAAAGGATCATACACCATGATCAAGTGGGATTTATCCTAGGGATGCAAGAATTCTTCAATATATGCAAATCAATCAATGTGATACACCTTATTAACAGATTGAAAAAGAAAAACTATATGGTCATCTCAATGGGTGCAGAAAAAGCATTTGACAAAATTCAACACCCATTTATGATAAAAACTCTCCAGAAAGTGGGCATAGAGGGAACCTACCTCAACATAATAAAGTCCATATACAACAAACCCACAGCAAACATCATTCTCAATGGTGAAAAACTGAAAGTATTTCCTCTAAGATCACGAACAAGACAAGGATGTCCACTCTCACCACTATTATTCAACATAGATTTGGAAGTCCTAGCCACGGCAATCAGAGAAGAAAAAGAAATAAAAGGAAACCAAATTGGAAAAGAAGAAGTAAAACTCTCCCTGTTTGCAGATGACATGGCACTATACATAGAGAATCCTAAAAATGCCACCAGAAAACTACTAGAGCTGATCAATGAATTTGGTAAAGTTGCAGGATACAAAATTAATGCACAGAAATCTCTTGCATTCCTATACACTAATGATGAAAAATCTGAAAGAGAAATTAACGAAACACTCCCATTTACCATTGCAACAAAAAGAATAAAATACCTAGGAATAAACCTACCTAGGGAGACAAAAGACCTATATGCAGACAACTATAAGACACTGATGAAAGAAATTAAAGATGATACCAACAGATGGAGAGATATACCATATTCTTGGATTGGAAGAATCAATATTGTGCAAATGACTGTACTACCCAAAGCAATCTACAAATTCAATGCAATCCCTATCAAATTACCAAGGGCATTTTTTACAGAGCTAGAACAAGAAATCTTAAAATTTATATGGAGACAAAAAAGACCCTGAATAGCCAAAGCAGTCTTGAGGGAAAAAAACGGAGCTGGAGGAATCAGGCTCCCTGACTTCAGACTATACTACAAAGCTACAGTAATCAAGACAATATGGTACTGGCACAAAAACAAAAATATAGATCAATGGAACACGATAGAAAGCCCAGAGATAAACCCACGCATCTATGGTCAACTAATCTATGTCAAAGGAGGCAAGGATATACAATGGAGAAAAGACAGTCTCTTCAATAAGTGGTGCTGGGAAAACTGGTTAGCTCCATGTAAAAGATTGAAATTAGAACACTCCCTAACACCATACACAGAAATAAACTCAAAATGGATTAGAGACGTAAATGTAAGACCGGGCACTATAAAACTCTTAGAGGAAAACATAGGAAGAACAGTCTTTGACATAAATCACAGCAAGATATTTTTGATCCACCTCCTTGAGTAATGGAAATAAAACCAAAAATAAACAAATGGGACCTAATGAAACTTAAAAGCTTTTGTACAGCAAAGGAAACCATAAACTAGATGAAAAGACAACCCTCAGAATGGGAGAAAATATTTGCAAATGAGGCAACTGACAAAGGATTAATCTCCAAAATATACAAGCAGCTCATGCAGCTCAATATCAAAAAATCAAACAACCCAATCCAAAAATGGGCAGAAGACCTAAATAGACATTTCTCTAAAGAAGATATACAGATTGCCAGCAAACACATGAAAGGATGCTCAACATCACTAATCATTAGAGAAATGCAAATCAAAACTACAGTAAGGTATCACCTCACACCAGTCAGAATGGGCATTAGAAAATCTACAAACAACAAATGCTGGAGAGGGTGTGGAAAAAAGGGAAGTGTCTTGCATTGTTGGTGGGAGTGTAAATTGATACAGCCACTATGGAGAACAGTATGGTGGTTCCTTAAAGAACTAAACATAGAATTACCATATGACCCAGCAATCCCACTATTGGGCATATACCCAGAGAAAACCATAATTCAAAAAGACACATGCACCCCAATGTTCATTGCAGCACTATTTACAATAGCCAGGTCATGGAATCAACCTAAATCCCATTGACAGACGAATGGATAAAGAAGATGTGGTACATATATACAATGGAATATTACTCAGCCATAAAAAGGAACAAAATTGGGTCATTTGTTGAGACGTGGTTGGATCTAGAGACTGTCATACAGAGTGAAGTAAGTCAGAAAGGGAAAAACAAATATCGTATATTTATGCATATATGTGGAGCATAGAAAATGGTACAGATGAACTGGTTTGCAGAGCAGAAATTGAGACACAGAAGTAGAGAAAAAATGTATGGACACCAAGGGGGGAAAGTGGCAGGGGTTGGGGGTTGTGGTGTGATGAATTGGGCAATTGGGATTGACATGTATACACTGATGTGTAGAAAATGGATGACTAATAAGAAAAAGAAATACATGAAAGCTGAGTGGAAATATAAAGAAAATTCCTAGAACTTAAAAAAAGAAAATGGGGCTTCCCTGATAGCGCAGTGGTTTAGAGTCCACCTGCCGATGCAGGGAACACGGGTTCGTGCCCTGGTCCGGGAAGATACCACATGCCGCGGAGCGGCTGGGCCCGTGAGCCATGGCCGCTGAGCCTGCACGTCCGGAGCCTGTGCTCCGCAACGGGAGAGTCCAGAACAATGAGAGGCCTGTGTACTGCAAAAAAAAAAAAGAAAAAAGAAAATGTACGTGTGAGTGTTCCAATTTCTGTTCATGTTCACCAACACTTGTTATTTTCAGGTGTTTTTTTTAATGCTGTCCTAGTGGGTGTGAAGTGGTATTTCATTGTGGTTTTGATTTGAATTTCCGTAATTACTGATGACATGAAGCATCTTTTCATATGCTTTTTGGCCACATGTCTATCTTTTTTGCAGAAATGTCTATTCAAGGCCTTTGCCCAGTTTTTTTTTAAAATAAATTTATTTATTTTATTTATTTATTTTTGGCTGAGTTGGGTTTTTGTTGCTGCGTGAGGGTTTTCTCTAGTTGTGGCGAGCGGGGGATACTGTTCGTTGTGGTGTGCGGGCTTCTTGTTGCAGTGGCTTCCCTTGTTGAGGAGCACAGACTCTAGGTACACAGGCTTCAGTATTGTGGTGCACAGGCTCAGTAGTTGTGGCTCACAGGCTGTAGAGCACAGGCTCAGTAGCTGTGGCACACGGGCTTAGTTGCTCCACAGCATGTGGGATCTTCCCAGCCCAGGGCTCAAACCCGTGTCCCCTCCATTGGCAGGTGGATTCTTAACCACTGTGCCACCAGGGAAGTCCCTCCTATGTCTTTTCTTAAGACTTTTATAGGTCTTAAATTTAGGTTACGATCCATTGTGAGTTACTTTGTAAATGGTGTGAGGAAGGGATCCAAAAGCTGAAAGAAGAAAGGAGATGCAGTATGTTCATAGAATTTGTTACATTAACCTTCCTTTACCACTTGTGTGGTTCTCTTCACTTCTTCCTGTAGATTTGAGTTACCATCTGGTGTTATTTTCCTACTCAAATACAGATTCATTTCAGCCTGCTTTTGTGCTATTATTGTCAAATATATTACATTTTATATGTTATAGGTCCAATATAAAATTATATACATATTGTTTTATGAAAATGCTTTTTAAATCAGTTAAAAGAAGGAAAGTATGCAATTATGCTGTTTTTTTTATAATTATCTACATAATTACCTGTGTTTGTGCTATTTGTTTTCTTGGATGTAGCCTTGTTCTACAGAAGTAAAGTGCTATTTTCATCACATCATATCAAGGGAGCATCCTGTCCACAAGACTTTTCATAGCTGATGTTAACTTTGATCACCTGGCTGAGATGGTGTTCCACAGGTTTCTCCACTGCAAAGTTACTCTTTCCCACTTTTCAGACTTTACTCTTTAGAAGGAAGGTCCTGTGTGCAGGCCACGCTTAAGAAGTCAGGGTTATAAATTTTTTGGAATTCTTCTCTGTGAGAGATTTGTCAATTCTACCCCATTTGTTTATTTTAAAAAATATTTATTTATATCAGCATCAATTCATGAATATTAATTTTTTATATTGGTTTATAATCTAACGTTATTTATTTTGTTGCTCCCATTGTTCCAGTTGGATGTTGAGAGCTCTTTCAGTCAGGTTCTGTGTTCCTCTGGTATATCCCCATTTTTGTGGGTGGTTATTGTTGTTGTATGTGTTTTGTTTTGAGCACCTCTTTCCTTTCTGGAACTAGAAGATGCTCCAGGCTCTTCTTGTATATTTCCTGCCCCAGTCCTAGAATTAGCCATTTCCCCAAGGAGTCTTGGGTCTTTTTATTTGATTAATATTGGAAACCAAGGTCTGGGTGTGCTTGCTCATTGCTTTCTTGCATTTTTGAAAGATAGTTTTGCTGGGTGTAAGATTCTTTGTTGACAGTTTTTTTTTTTTTCCTTTTCAGCACTTAGAATATGTCATCCCACTGCCTTTGGGCCTCCATTTTGTTTCTGATGAGAAGTCAGCTATTAATCTTATTGGGCTTCCCTTGTATGTGATGAATTATTTTCTCTTGCTGCTTTCAATATATTCTCTTTGCCTTGTCAGTCAACATTTTGGGTACAAAGTATCTGGGCATGGATTTCTTTGCACTAATCCTACTTGGAGTTCGTTGAAGTTTGTGGATGTGGGAAGTTTTCATGTGTGTTGGTGCACTTAGGGGTGTTCCACATTTCTCCAAGACTTCTTTCTTCTTTTTTCTCTGTGTTCTTCATATTGCATAATCTCTATCAACTTACCTTAAGTTAACTAATTATTTCTTCTCTTGGCTTAAATGTACTGTTGATCCCCTCTAGTGAATTTTTCATTCTATTTGGAAAGACTCCAGATTTTCTATTTGGTTCTTCTTTTTATTTTTTAAATAATTTAAATAATTTCTACCTCTTTATTGATATTCTCTGATAAGACACTATCATCATATATTCTTTTAATTCTTTAAACATGGTTTCCTTTCGTTTTTTGAACATCTTTTTAATAGTTGCTTCGAAGACTTTGCTAAGTCCGCCATCTGGATTCTCCGAAAGGTAGTTTATGTTGCCTGCTTTTTTCCCTGTGTGGGTCACACTTCCTTGTTTCTTTCCTATTTCATAATTTTTGTTGAATACTGGACTTTTTAGATAATATACTTTAGCATCACCAGATACTGATCTTGGTCTTGTCATTGTTTTTGCTTGTTGTGTACTAATTTGGCTGGACTAATTCAGTAAAGTCTATTTCTCCTGCTGTTAGTAGCCTCTGATGTGGCTCCCCAGAGGGTACAGCCTTGATCATGGATACAATCTCCCTGACAACCAGGGTGATTTCAGCTTAGTTCTCTTTGACTCCTCCATCTTCCAGCTTAACTTCTTGCCAGTCTACCTCTATTGGTGTCACACCTAGCTGTTAGCCTCTATTAATTACTAGCTAATTGCTCTATTGCTTTAACACCCTGAGACGTGAATTGTTCCACATTCTGATCTAATTACAGTCAGACCCTGTCACAGGGGCAAAGTGTTGCCAGTTATTGAGGCTTGCTCTAACCCCATAAGGCTCTTAATTGTCTCTTTCTCTGGTTAAGTTAAACATCTAGCTAATCTGCTTTTTGCTTGTTGCTACTAATATGGAACTATCAGATTGATCTTAATTGCTCACCCCAAAGATCTCCATTGTTTTCCACAAAGTCTTTAGCATGAACTCCCCACACTCTGATCCAAATAAGGTTCACCTTCTTAGGCAGCATTCCAGAGCCTTATATTTTACAGCCTCTCTCCTTGGGCAAAATTTCTGCACCATTGCACTGGAGCTGGGTGTGGGAACAGTGGCCTGTCTTTCCTATAGTTTCACCCCTGCTCTACAAGTGGGGTGCTGCATAGGAACTGCAGTCCTGGGTCTTCTCAGCATATCCCTCATAGCTAGTACCTATTTTTTAATGCTTTAATTCTTGCTACTTCATTATATTTTATCTTAGGTATTCTGTAATCATCATTCTCACAAGAGTGTCCACTGATGGTTCTGGGTACATTTTTAGGTCTCCCCACTGTTGTATGTCATGCTAGACCGATAATAGATATGCACTGAACACTTCCTGACAAATTTTTGTTGCATTCTGAAAACAAGTTGATAAAAAAATAATTTTATTGGGTTAAAACAGCATTTCTCAAACCAGAAGGTGACAACCAGTCACCTGGGGATCTTGTTAAAAGCAGATTCTGATTGGATAGGTATGGGTGGCCTGAGGCTTTGCATGTTCACCCAATTCCCAGGTGATGCCAGTGTCACAGCAAGGAATCAAAATACAATACTAGATTAGGAAGATTCAACATCATAAAAAAGTTCTGTTTAAGTTGATCTGTGAAATAATAGTATTCCAATTAAAATAACAAGGAGATTTTTTTAAAATTTTATTTATTTATTTTGGCTGCACTGGGTCTTAATTGCAGCATTCCAGATCCTCAGTCATGGCATGCGGGATCTTTTTAAGTCATGGCACACGGGCTTCTTAGCTGCGGCATGCAGACTTCTTGGTTGCGGCACGTGGACTCTCAGTTGCGGCACGCAAACACCTAGTTGCAGAATGCACGCAGGATCTAGTTCCCTGACCAGGGATTGAACCCAGGCCTCCTGCATTGGGAGCGTGGAGTCCTACCCACTGGACCAACAGGGAAGTCCCACAAGGAGATTTTTTTAAAGGCTTAAGTAAACTGACTCAAAAATTCTTTTGGAAGAATAAATAAGAATATCCACAAAATTCTTAATAAGGAGGAGACTAGGCTTACTAGATACTGAAACGTGTTATGAAGTTACAGTATTTAAAACAAGTCCATGAATAGATGGGAAGATAAAAGAAAAAAACGTAAGCCATATGATGAACTCTAATACAGACCATATATGATATGTATATGATCAAGTTTCTGATAGTTTTGATATTGATACATTTAGTTTGTGATAAAGGTGGCATTGCAATGAGAGACAACAGATTATTCAATAAATGATTTGCAATGACTGGGTAGCCATTTAGGAAAAAATTAATTTGGAACTATATGTAATAGCAAAATTAATCCAGGCGTATCAGAGATTTAAATGTTAACAATAAAACCATTAAAGTCCTGAACTTATATAGTGGGAACATTTTTATTGTAATCTTGGAATATGGAAGACTTTTAAAATGTGAAAGCTATAAACCATGAAATCAATAAAGTCAGCTATATAAAAATAAAAAATTTTCTGCATGGCAAAAACCATCATAAGCGAAGCCCAAAAATAAGTAACTGGAAAAATATTGTATTTAATATCAGAAGGAGCTAATTTTCTTAAAAGATAAATGTCTTATAAATTAACAAGAAAAATCTAACAAAAAATAGGAAAAAACTGGGCCAAAGATTTAAACAGAAAAGCTAAAAAATCTCAAACATATGAAAAATGTTCCTCTTTGCTCATAAGGAACAGAAAATAAAAGCTATAATGAGGTACCATTTTCCCTCTGTTAGATTGACAAAGATGAAAAAGTAAGATTGTGTTGCGAGAATGGAGAAAACAGGCAGTCTCAAACATTGCTGCAGAAGTATAATGGGCTTCATCATTATAAGAGAAGGCAAGTTAGCACCATTTACCGTACATACACATATGCTTAGGGCAGGGTTTCTCAACCTAGACCCTACTGACGTTTCGGGTCAGATAATTCTTCGTTGTGGGGGCCATCCTGTGCTTTGCAGGGTGTTTAGCAGCATCCCTGGCCTCCACCTACCCTATGCCAGTAGCACTCCCCTAATTGTGACACACAAAAATGTCTCCAGACATTGCCAGATGTCTCCTGGGGGCAAAATAGCTTCTGGTTGAGAACCACTGCCTTAGAATAAGCAATTTCACTTTCAGTAGCTTATCCTACTGATATATTGTACTTGCATTTTTACAAAATGATGTATACCCAGAAAATTTGTAAGCACAGCACTGCTTGTTGTAATAGCAAGAGATGGAGAAGCTCAGTGACTGTTGGTGGGGACCTGTTAAAGTATAGTACATCCATACAATGGAAAATTATGAAGCTGTTAAAAAGAATGAATAAATTCTTTATGTGTTGATACAGAAGAATCTTCAATATGTATTGAGTGGAAAGAAAAAGTTGGATGAATGAAAGTGAATAGAATTGGCTACTCTTTGGGTCAGAAAGGTAAACATATATGTTTGTATGGATATAGATTTCTAGAAGGATGCATGAAACCTAAAAATAGTGTATCCTTCTTGGAAGGGGACCTGTGTGGCTGGGGACAGGGGTGGGTTGGGAGCTTGTCACTGTGTACTTCTATACCATTTGAATTGAATGTATTGCCTATTCAAAACAATTGTTAAAAGGACAATGCTAATTCAAAAAGCCACTCAGAAGAAAAAGACTAGTTAATTTTACTGTATAATGATTTTTGAAAATGAAATGTAAAAAGACAGAGTCCTCAAAAAATTGAATAATCATATGATCCAGCAAGTTGTCTTCCAGGTATATACCCAAAATAATTGAAAGCATGAACTTGAACAACAGGTATTTGTATACCCATGTTTGTAGCAGCATTATTTACAATAGCCAAAATGTAGAAGCAACTCAAGTGTCCATCGCCAGATGAGTGAATAACCAAAGTGAGTTGTATATGCATATAATAGAATATATTGTTTTATTTATATTATTTTAAGGATGAATATTATTCATCCTTAAAAAGGAAAGAAATTTTGACATGCTACAACATGGATGAACCCTGAAGACATTTATGCTAATTGAAATTAGCCAGTCACAAAAGGACAAATATTGTATGATTCCACTTATATGAGGTACCTAGAGTAGTCACATTCATGGAGACAGAAAATAGAATGGTAGTTGCCAGGGCCTATGGGGAGGGGGTTTGGGGAGTTAGTGTTTAATGGGTACAGAGGTTCAGTTGGGGCAGATGAAAAAATTCTGGAGATGGCTGGTGATAAAGGTTGCAAAACAATGTGAATTGTTCTGTGAATGCCACAGAACTGTACACTTAAAAACGGTTAAAATGGGAAAATTTATGTTATGTGTATTCTGCCAAAAAAAAAAAGGCAGGAAAATGAATTGAAATTGATCTAATCAAAGTATACTTAAATATATAATTTTTCCAAAGCAAAAAAAGCCCCTAAACAATCAAAAGTAAAGCATATTCCTTAATAGAGGAAGGAAGGGAGGAAGGAAGAAAGGAAGGAAGGGAGGGTAAAAGACTGTTTTAGACTTTACTTAATGTTTCTAAACTGGACGAAAATGTCACGATCTGTAAAGAAAAAGAATCTTGTGATTTCACCCACTCCTTTGAAAATGTAAACATTATTTTTAGAACTACATTGAAACTGGGGAGAGATGCCAGGGCCAGTAAGTCCCAGGAGGCTAGAACTGCCAGGGAGCCCCACGTTTAATTGGTCCTTCCCAACCCAGGACCAGGCCAAGGCCATGGCTCTGAACAAACAGCTCCGGAAGCAGCTGTCTGAGTTCCGAGTGCCACAGGTGATGATGTACGTCCGGGAGAAGATCCGAAACAGTGACCTGGAGAAGGCCATCGGGATGTGGGAGAGGAAAGTGGAGATTGCAGAGGTGAGTTACAGGAAGTCCCAAGACCCACGATATCTTATGGCCCTCACATTTTTGTTTAGGATTTTGTTTGCTGAGGTAAGAATACAGGATTTTAGACACGTAATACCTGTGAGAAATCTCAGCCGTTGCTTCGACTCTTACACCAAAATAAAGACGGCTTCTTTTTTTTTTTCTTCCTTAAAGTTCCTTTTTCTTGTTAGGGACAGTCTTTTCAGGTTATCAGGAAGAGACTCTAGTAATGGTGTGTTTTTAGTTGCTTGTTTTCTTATTGATCTCTGGAAGCTTCTGAATCCCTCTCCCAACCATTGATAATTTAGTGATTGCTATTTTATACACGGAGAAGCCAGTTTTTAAAAATTGAGATAATAATGGATTTTTTTAAAGATGTTGGGGGTAGGAGTTTATTAATTAATTAATTTATTTTTGCTGTGTTGGGTCTTGGTTTCTGTGCGAGGGCTTTCTCTAGTTGTGGCAAGCAGGGGCCACTCTTCATCGCGGTGCACGGGCCTCTCACTATCGCGGCCTCTCTTGTTGCGGAGCACAGGCTCCGGACGCGCAGGCTCAGTAGTTGTGGCTCATGGGCCTTAGTTGCTCCATGGCATGTGGGATCCTCCCAGACCAGGGCTCGAACCCGTGTCCCCTGCATTAGCAGGCAGATTCTCAACCACTGCGCCACCAGGGAAGCCCAATAATGGATTTTAATATCACTCAGAACCCGATTCCATGCATTTACATATTTGCCATGGGTTTTTGATGTTGACTAACCCCATAGCCTTTTCATATGGTACAGTGTGCACAGAAGCACCCTTGCCCCTTGTAAGCCATGGAAGAGAAAAAGGAAAAGTGCAAATGATATGCTGGCATCAAAAAAAAGGAAAGCACCAAGACTGCCACAGACCAGGTTGCACACTGAGGGCACTTAAGACATCCTTAGGGTAGCTTAAAAACCCAGTCAGGTCACTTGGGAAACTTGGCATTCTCACATCTAGACCCCAGCTCCATTTTCCACAGTGCGTTTACCTGCCCTTCCAGTGGTCACTTGGCAGCAGGAAAGTAAATTAGGATCCATACTTGGGCCCATCACATCTGGGGCTAAGAAGTAGCAAAGAAGTACAGAAGGAACCTGCAACTTCTCACTTTATGGAACAGAGACAAGCTCTAGAAGAGTCTTCTGGATGCCCCAAGGTGGCCTGCGTCCACCGTACGCATGCAGACACCGCCCCACATACGAGGTCATCCATACCATCACAGGGCTAGATGCGGTAGAATAGGCACAATCCGTTTGTCCCAAATGACCTTCTTCCTCCTCCCCCTTTCTCCCTTTTGCAGATGTCCTTAAAAGGCTACCGCAAGGCTTGGAATAAAATGAAAATCACCAATGAGCAGTTGCAGGCAATTTGCCCCCTGGGAAATAGCCAGAGGGAGGCGACGGCTGCCGACCAAAAAGTGATCCATTAAAGTAATCAGCTCCTCTCTAGTCATGGGGTCCTCTCACTGTTTCCTGTGCTGGCTGGTGTCCCCAATTCTCCAGCCAGGCTGCTGGTCACCTCCCAGGCCACATCGGTCCCCGGGGAGTGTTTTCACAGCCTGACTCCGGGAACCATAAACACTGAAAGAACCACAGGGCACTCTAATGGTTTGACACTTGTTAGCCCACGTTTAGTTCACAAGCACACATGAAAATGACCTTCCTGCATGTGAGAGTGGGACAGAGGAGGGAGACCCCCCCCCCAGTCTGTACTGTGGGCCTGTCCGTGGCAGCCCAGCTGTGCAACTCTCAAAAAGAGACACCAAAGCAGCGTGGTGAATGCCTGGCACTCAGCATTCTGAGCTTACTCTTCCATTTGGAAGGTTAGCTCCTAGACTAAGATACCATTACCAAAGAAAACAAGCACAAAGGAAAATAAGATAATTTCTTGGGGCTGATGTAACCTGTTCTGGCCCAATAGAGACCTGCCCTCCCCAACCTCCCCACCGTTGTCATCATAGTACGTGGGTTGGATGACCACCTCAGACTTGTCTGACTCCCTCAGACCCTTTTCCCTAAAGTCTAGACTCACTGGAGTGCCATTTGCCATTTGTGACCATGAATGCATAGTGGCCCTTTTTTGTCCTTGGAAGTGTGGTTGGGACTGTCCAACCTGGCTCAGCCCAGCATGTTTTTTCTGTGTCACAGCATCACATGATGAGTGGCTGGGGAAAGGAATCAGGTTTTTCCAGTGGTGGAAGGAAGACAGGGGAGGGCTGGTCTTCTTGGTCTTGGATGTGATCCAGTTGCTGTAGTCTTCCACCTTGATGTACAGGAACAGGCCAGGGCATTTCTCACCACCTTGAGACAGGATTCCTCTCAGCACCCACAGATTCAATTCCTTCAGCTCACACATCATTGGGTTTCCTGGGTCCCCCTGTGACAAAGGACAGAAAGCTTCAGGTCTTAGAAAAACTTTTCTTTTTTAATATGTCCCTGTGCAATTTACTATCTTCTAGAAAAGTTTTACACTGGTTCTCACTGGAAATGGGGTAAGTTATAGGATAATATTTCCAATCTAGGCCACCTCCACCACAAATTCCAACAAGATGACCTTTCCTTTCATTATACAAATTATCTGTAGGCTCCTGCAGTTTGCCTGTAGCTTCCTGGATCCCATTTCATTTTCTTGCCCCTTTCCAGTACTTTGAATAAATCCTCCCTCTCTTTTGGTTTCTCACTCCTCAAATGTTATTTTGTTCCTTTCTGGCCTGGAATGCTCCCGTTTTTCCTTCTCTTCCCTATTTTGTTTCCATCCTTCGTTTAAGCTGCTTGCACCTACCCATAGTCCTGCTAGGGTCAGTCAGACTTGCAGGAAGCACACGCTGCCGGGCTGGGTTCACAGCTTTTCCAACCTGGCAGCTGCCTGCCAGTGCACCTCTCAGGAGCAGTCCTCTGGGCCCCGGGAGTTCTGCCACACAGACCTTATCTCCCTTCAGGTGAGTGGGTAGAAGCCCAGCACACTTGGCTGGACATGTGACCCTAACAGGTTAGCTAATTCTCTGAGCTAAAGTGGGGACACGGTTAGTGCCTGTGACACCGGCAGAGCTCCTGGCACAGTGCCTGACATACGGGATGCACTCAGTTAACAATTAGCTGCTATTACCCTGCTGTGCAGAAAAGGCCATCATTTTTAATGTGAAAAACTGAGAAATGTGGGAAAAGCAACAGGACAGCTACTAGGTATAATTTACCTTACCTGTCCTCCACCCTACCCCCCGCCCCCAGGCCTCCTCTTAAAGGAATACCTGCCCCCCAGCACCAGCCTGTGGTCCATCTTGATCCAAGAGGGAGTTTATCATCAAAGGCTGGCCAGCCACCTTTGACCTATGTGACCTGCCAGGCGAGACAGGCTGGGTGATCACAGTTTGCTCTCACTGTGTGGACTGAGGCACGGAGGGAGGGGGCTTGCAGCTGACAATGGGAAACAATCTGAACAGACTCAACAGTGAGAATTCAACAGGCAAAACAGTGGTCACCTCAGCCCCTGCCCATTCCCAGGCCTGGATGTTGGAGCTTTCTTGGGTTCCTACACACATGCAGCCTCTTTCACTAAACCCTCCTTTTTCTGAGGAGGCCACACCAGAACAGAAATGCAGGCAAATGGGAGAAGCAAAGAACACTTCTGCAAGCAGGGCCATGGGAGGCATGCTCTGCAAGGCTGCCATAATGCCCTGGTTGTCCCACAGCTGCACACACACGAGGATGACATTCCAGACTTCGCTCTGTGCTTCTCATTAGATGGAAGGGGGTGCTTGAGTGTGGAACTCTTTGATTTTTTCAGTTTCTCACATTCTACTGTTTGTATCCCATGCTGCCAAACAGCAGAGGGCGGAGATTTCATCCCTGAGCTCTGGCTGGTCCTCCTAGGACTGGTGAACTGGCTCTCATCTGCCCCTCATTGTGTCTTCCTGGGGCCCAGAGGCTCTCTGGCCAAGGATGGAGTGGTCTCCCCGCCGTTCACCAGTCCCACTCCCAATTTGCTTTAACTGTGCTTTTACAGCTTGAGGAAGAAAAAGAATGCCATTCAGGACAAATAGTTTTGACAAATGACTGTGCGGTCAACATCCCTGGCTATTGTGTGGTTTTGCAAGTTGCTGTTCCACTCGGGTGTAGAATAAGCTGCTGTTTCTATTCCCCGTGACGTGTAAGGCCGAGACTTCTGAAGCTCAAGCAACGGAGACAAAAAGCACCAGGCGCTCCAGCCCCACCTCATCTCCCAGGGGAGCGACCCCCTTTCATTGCGTGATCCTCAACCTTGACATCCAGCAAAAGCCCTAACAGTTGTGGGAACAAAGGAGGGGTGAGTTCAGAGCTATTCTACTTTTGCTGGGTTTCTGAGGACCCGTTAGGGCAGACACTGAACCTGGGTAACTTATTCTACATGTGAGAAGTGTGGCTTTGAGGACCTCTGGACACTAGAACACATTTCCTAGGAAGGATCCTAGGTAGACAAGGCAACTTTTTTTTTTTTTTTGCAAGCACAATTCTCTTAAAAAACAAAGGACTGTCTACAGGTGTGCTACAGTTAAAAACCAATCTGACCTTTGTGGGTGGTTTAAAGAGGTGATCATTTAGAGGGTAAGCAGCTTACCATATTCCAGTGAATTTAAGATGCCCTTAAAAGTTAGCATCTTTGAAATGGGATGTGTCTTTTAATCAGTAGATTCCAGAGTTTCAGTGGCAGCGTTTTTACTTTCTCAGTGTTACATAAAATAATGGTGCATTCTGCACCTGACAGCATCCTGGATTTGATGAAGTGTGGTACTAGGTTGATGGAGTGGCTGATGGCAGGATTTTGTTAAGTAGCTACGTCTTCTACTGTATTTTAACACATTCTCTAATTTAAGAAGCTTCTACAATCCTCCGCCTGGAAGAGAGCCCAGGACAATGTAGGCACTTGATAAATGTTGAGCCAACTTTAGAAGGGCAAACTTATTTCCTGATGAAAGGCAGTCCCTCATGCTTTTGCAATAAAATGACTTTGAGAAAGAATTGTCCGCACATATGTATTTTTTCCTTTTTCTCTAAAAAACTTTCCCTAGATCCTCTGGAAAAAAAATTTCCCCATCAGGGAATCCTGAAGGTTACTTCGAGAAAAGTGGTTGATCAGTGTCTTGGACAATTTTAGAGTAGAGGAGGGAAACTCTGCCTGGAAATCTGGCAGACCTGAGTTCTTGCCTTTAAGATTTATTAACTCTGTGGCCCTGGTAAGCCACACTTTTTCCAGATACAGATATGAGGGGGCCTGGACAGGTGTTTGTGAATTCTGCACAATTTCCTGAGGCAGTAGGACAGCCACACCTGGACAGCCCACATTCAGCTAGAGGGCAGGGCTTCTTACAGGGAAAAAGAAACCCAGTAATTGATGAACAATAGCATCAGGCTGGGTTCCAAAGAAGCCGAATACAGCGAGCCCGCGCTGTAGGCGTGCTCAGCGTGTATCTGCACGTGTGGTTTGGACTCACTCTTTCAAACTTTTAGCTAATGAAAAAACATGTGACTTAGCCATGCTTTGTCATGTCACACTGAAAAGCGGTGACTGGTTAGTCCATTCGGCAGATTGTTATTGAGCACTTGCTACCTGCCAAGTGCTGTTCACCCTGGAGACGTCCATGAATCCCAGATGATGGTCCCTGCCCTCACGGAGCTCACAATCCAGCGAGGGGGAGTCCTGAGGCTCCCCATGAAGTGACCACTGCTTACTCTCAGCCTGTAGCTTCTGTTCCACCACGTTCTTACCAAGCAGACGGCATCAGTTTCCATCTCTATGTGATTGCCACATCCTGTTTTCTCGATTTTGTTTAAGGGACACAAGTCGATGTCCTTCACGGAGATTTTCCTCAGGATACTCATCGTCATGTGATTTCCTGTCTGGACAACAGAGAGCCCGAGAATTATTCACAAGGAGACATCCCCCGAGTCAACGCAACTACAACTCACATATCCAGATGGGAGTGAGTAGGAAATGTTCTGATAAACCCCCTTTTCCTCACAGAAATCCGAACCTGTGTCTCAGTTTTTACTGAAAACTACCTTTGCTTTGAACTTGAATGTGAAAATAGAGAAAATGTTCACATCTACATCTACAGAGAATGAATGCATTTCCTTGTTTGTTTCCCAAAAATAAAAGAAAACAAGGATGGCTCATACAAGAGGACTGTCAGCTCTGGTTCAGGGAATAATGTCCCCTGGCCCTTCGGTAACCTTGCACTCATTTCAGGCTGCTTGCTGCCCAAGTACTTCCAATTTTGGTGTAGGAATAGAAGAAAAAGGACCAGACGTAAGAATGGCCTCAAGAGGGCAAGCGCTGGCAATCTTGACGGATTAAGTGAGGGTTCCAGCCCAACTCTAGAACCTCAGGCCACCTGAGTTATTGAGCTAAGCCCTAGAATGGTTCATCCCAGTCACCCCCACTGCTAGCACACACACAGCCTCCTCTAGGAGAAGAAAGGCATTAACTGCAGATGTGGGATTCCATCCTGCCACCCAGCAGTTCTGCAAGGCTGGTAGCATATGCAACTTTCTGCCGAGGAAGCAGATGGGCTGGACCAGGTTGTTGAACTGCATCGCCGTGTCTGTCTTCAGGAGGGCTATGTTATTTTTCATTGTTTTATTATCAAAGTCCTCATGGACGATGATGGTGTTCACTGGATATTCTTTGTGAGCGATCAGTTTTGCATCCATCTTAGCTATACCAACTATAGCAACAGCGTCCTTCCTGGAGAGAGAGCAAGGTAATCTTGAGAAGCCAAGAAAGTTTTCCAGAAATAAGACTTGTGTCTACAGTGTGGAAGCGTACTCCATATCCTAGGGAAAACTCAATACAGAATGCTCAACACTGAGACATACCCTTGTCAGCTCCCAGCCGGAAACAGATGACACACTCAAATAAGGTAAACTGAGGAAAGTTTAATAAAGGAACTCTTTACAAAGGTCTCGCAGGACGTAGGGAAATCACAGAGACTAGTGCAGTATGCTGGGTTCCGGGTGGCATATGCAGCCTTCTGCTGAGGTAACAACAGGGTGTTGGTGGGAGGGAGTGGTCAGACAGAGCCATGGGGAGTGGGTCCCTTGGCTGGAGGAGGCATCCAGTCTGCAGTACCTGTCAGGGGAATACCTGACCTCACTTCCTTCCTCCCTCTGATCTCTTCCCAGTGCTCCCTTTGGCCAAACCCAACTGGAGCCCAGAAGGCAAGAGCGCCCATTGGTGTAACCCACACAGGTCAGCCTCCTGGCACCCAGCAGAATGGAAAAGAGTAGAGAGTGGGTCTGGAGGGGCAAATGGGAGAGATCCAGCATGGCTAGTAAAGTTGCTGGACTTCCGTGACAAAGAAGGAATCCTTGGGCATCCACACAAAACAGATTAAGTCATCTTAAGTCATCTCTGATTTATTGTCTAAGCTGGGGGACTTGTGGGAGTGAAAGGGGATGCTAACAATAGGATAACAGGTGTAAACCAGGCCTCTCCCGGGGAATACTGGGATGTGTGATCTCCCACCTACAGAGGAAAAAATCAGAATGGCTTCAGACTTCTCCACAGCAAGATTTAATACCAGAAGCTGAGGTGCGGTGGGGGTGAGAATGCCTGTTAAGCCTTCAAACGGAAGCAGGGCAGCACAACATTTCTGAATATGTAAAACTCGAGGAAATATGGTTCTTGGGAGCCCTTTAAGAAACTACTTGGAGGGACTTCCCTGGCAGTCCAGTAGTTAGGACTCTGCACTTCCACTGCAGGGGGCACACGTTCAATTCCTGGTCAGGGAACTAAGATCCCACATGCTGTGCAACGTGGCCAAAAAAAAAAAAAAAAGAAACTACTTGAAGACAAATTTTAACCAATTCTAGTGTTGAATGGAAGAAATCCAGCAAAGTGATGGTCAGTAAGTGTGGAATTCGTTATAATATGGGTCTAAAATTAAAACAAAAGAGAAACTTTTAAAGTTATAGATAGGAGTAGTGATGTAAACCAGCAGAGGTAGGTATATACACCAATTTTCTCATCTTTTATGGAAGTCTAAACTATTATTTATTTATAGCTAATATATGAAATAACAGGGGTGTACAAATATATATATATGAATCAAGGTAAACATTAAAGTACATAAATAAGCTATTAAAATTGTGTGGTCATGAAGAATGAGGGAAGAAGTGAAAAGACAGGAATTCTGGCATCAGCCACAGTAGAATCTAGAGAGGACTATCCAGAGAGAAACAGAAGATTTGTGTGTCTTCCATGAAATTATAATTCTAAGATGACCACGAGAACGCAACTTCAAACTTTCCAAATTTGTCAGAAGAGACATACAAAACAAAGCCATATAATGAAGAGAAAAACAGCAAGCAATAAAAACAGAAGAGTCCAAAATAAAAACAAAAAGCAGGAGCTTCATTCTGAACACCAGAGCAGAAGAGCATGCAACAAGACAAAGAAAGGCCTTTCATGATGATAAGGAATTCAGTCTGCAGTGAAGAGTTCATTTATAAATATCTGCAGCAAGTGATACAATGTTCATGAATTAAATTCCAGGAAATAGGAGGGGGAAAAGCCAGAAATTTGTAATTCACCTCAGTCAGCCTAGGATAGATCAAGTAGACTCCCTGCCCTAATTTTATATATTAAATTGTACTCCAAGGACAGAAAATGAGCTCTTTAATTTACCTGTGGAAAATATTCATACGGACCACATAGTAGACCACAAAGATAACATCAACAAATTCCTTAATAGATCACCATGCAGTCTAACTCAAACTTAAATCATGTTAAAATACAAAACAAAACACCCTATTACCTGGATATTTTTAAATGGTCTTTAATAAAACCCAGAGTCAGAGAGGAAATCAAAACCAAAACAGCAGACCAGATAGAAAATAGCAGTAATGAAAACACTACATAGAAAACGGAACCTCTCTGGAGGGCTGGTTGGCAACAGCTATCAAGATTTAGTCCAGTTTTTCCACTCTAGGTTATTCGTGCAACAGTATACTTCCATGTATGTGAAATAATGTGTGTCCGAGTATATCTACTGCAGCATTTTTTGCTACTAGTGAAAGATTGGAAACAACCCAAATTTCCATTATTAGAGGACCGTGTAGTTATGGTACATCCATATGGGATACTGGGCAGCTAACTGATGCATATAATGAGGTAACTTTCTATGTATCGATAAGAAAGGATCACCCAACTTTCATGACAGAGTGAAAAAAGCTAAGAGTGGAATAATGTATATGGTGTGTTACTAATTGTGTTGGTGGGTGTTATGGGCTGAATTGTGTCCCCCCATATTCATAGGTGAAGCCCTAACCCCCAGTGTGAATGTGTTGGGAGATAGGGCCTTTAAGGAGGTAATTAAGGTTAAATGAGTCCATAGGGTGGGGCCCTAATCCAACAGGACTGGTGTCCTTATAAGAAGAAGAGACAGCAAGAATGTGTGCACACAGAGGAAAGGCCATAGGAGAACACAAGGAGAAGGTGGCCGTCCACACGCCAAGGAGTGTCCTTGAGAGAAACCAACCCTGCTGACACCTTGATCTTGGACTTCCAGGCCTCTGGAACGGTAAGAAATAAATTTCTATTGTCTAAGCCACCCTGTCTGTAGTATTTCATTGTGGCAGCCCCAGCAGATTAATACAGGGGAGAAAGAAAATTCTCTCTCTGTCAATAGATATGAGTCAATATAGATAGACCTATAGGTATGTAGATATCCATGAGTGCATGGAGTGTTTCAGGAAGAGCACCCAAGAAACTGGTGACAGAAATGGCTCAAGGGAGGGAAATGATGACTGAAGGGCAGGGAAGGGGAGGAGCTGATTTTCATTATACACCCTTTGATTCCTCATGAACATCACAGTATTACATGTATTTTCATTTAAATACATGTATTTTTAATTAAAAAATACAAATCATATGTTAAAAAATTCAGCAATTGTACAATATCTCATCAAGGGTTTACACTATAATGTATTTGGCCAGTTATAGTAATTATATTCTCTCTCCCCACACTCTATATGTGTATATATAATATATAATGTATAAATAGTATATAATATATAGTATATATACTATAAATTATATAATATACTATATATTTATAAATTATAATTATAAATTATAATATAATATAGTATGTATACTATATATTATATACTGTATAATATATACTATATATAGTATATATCACATATAATATATATCTATATAATGTATTAAATAGATGGATCTATATGTAATTATATATAGAAGTTATATACTATGTATCATATATAATATATTAAACTATAAAATAGTAACTATATCATAATTTACTTATCCATGATAATCAGACATTACACTTCCAGTGTTTTGTGTGTAATTAATCATCCTAGGAACAACTTGTGCATAAAACTTTTCCAGTGGTTGAAATTATTTCCTTAATGTTGATACCCAAAAGTGAAATCATTGGGTCAGAAAGTGAGACGTTTTATCAAAAAAAGTTATTCCTTTAATAGCATGTATAGGCTTTTTTTCTTTTTCTGGTTTAAGGGAATGCCCATTTACTGTAAAAAATTTGGAGAATACAGAGAAGTTCAAAGAAGAAAACAAATCACATGCATTCTGAGCATCCAGAGATGGGCACTGTTCAGGTGTTTGCGTATTTCCTTCAAGTCTTTTCTCTACGTGCATGTGTTTGTGGCAGTCACATTGTTAAGGCCTGAGGTAAGTGTGTTAAGGTAAGGGCTCCTATCAATTCAGTTAAACAAGATAAGCAATAGGAACCTCTAGTATCAAGAGTCAGTGCCTCTCCAATAAAGATGTTTAAAAAAAATTTTTTTTAAGTGTCTAAAAATAAAAGAGTCAGTGCCTTTGTGATTGTAATAAAATGGGAACAAATATCCTTCCTGTAGAAGATGGAGAAACAATCGTTTCACTTTGCACTTGTGCAGCTGGCAGTCCTCACAGCAGAGGAAACACAGACTGCGCCAACCTTGGCAACTGGTGACTTCAGGAGCCCCAAACTCACAGTGAGCACTGCGCTGGTAAAAAGCCCTGTTGCCCTGTCACTGGGCATCCACCTTCCAGGCCTCCCCAAGCTGAGCAGGAAACAGAGCCCCCCCACTCCGCCTCGGGGCTGTGTAGACTCCAAAGGAGGGGTACTGGCCTGTTTTGAAAGGCGGATGCGATGCTGAGGATCCAGAACTCACTGAGGATGCTGCCGAAAGCCAGGTGGGTGTACTGGACATCCTGCAGCGACACCACCCATGGGAACTCCTCGTCTTCGACCAAACCCTCCTCGGAAGTTTCCACGGTGTTGCTTTTCTGGATGCCGCAAGCTGCAGGGGGTTGTGCAGGGGCCTCACTGCTGGGGCAAAGAGCTGGAGGCCTGGGGCTGCCGCCACCGCACCAGACCCCAGGACCCGCTCGCACTTCCGCTGGTTCCCCACTTTTTCTGGCTCTCTGTCCTGGTCACCACTAACTCTACCACCCACATTTATTTTCCTAGTCGGTCTTCTTCCCCATAAAAGGCCCTTGGTGGGTCTCCCTCCCTAGTCCATGTGCCCTGTCCCGATGAGTCCCCGTGCCTGGCCTCCTTAGTGGACCAGGGGTGCCCATCTCATCCTCGCCTATGCAGAGTGGAGTATAGGGATTCTCAAGCTGACTGAACATTTCATCCGCCTGCTGCCCGGCCCCTCCCGGACCCCTGGAGATGAGGCCTGGGCATTAATGTTTTCCAAAAGCTCCCCAGGGTATATTCGAATGTGTACTTGGGGTTGAGAACCACTAGTGTTTCAGGAAGTCCCTGGACACAGTGTCCCAAGTGCAGTTGGCCCCTATGTGTTGAGACCTGGGGAGAGCCACTCCTCTGTCTGGGCCTCAGTTTCCTTTTATGAGAGGTGGGGTAACACACGCCTCTCACAAGAGGAGAGTTGTGTCCCCATGACTGATAATGCTAACCCCAGGGGACAATTCCATCTTTTCCCCATGTAAACCACTGCTCTGGTAGCCACTGCATGAGTACCCAGTGCTTTTTTTCTAAATCGGTGGCCCTGGGTTCTGTGTGTCACATGGTGGGTAGCACCAGCTGAAAAAGTCGGGTCATTGGTGGCTTCTTTTTCAGCCATTCATCCAACTGCACACGCAGCCCTGCTGAGTTAGGGGCTGGGCTGGCAGGGAAGGATTTCGGGATCCTGTCCCCGCCCCAGGGGAGGTCACAGTGCACAAGGGAGACAGACACATTGGAGGGTGGTAGCATTCAGAGAGACTTGTGACACAAGGGACAGTGCCCGGAGTATACAGAGGAGGGGGCATGGATTCTGCCCAGAACATGAAGTCTGGGAGGGCTTCCCCCAGGAGGTGACCTCTGAGGTGAACATTAATGACAGAGAGTTTCCAAACCATGATGCTGAAGTTGACTGAACATTCAGTATAGTCATTAAAAGACCACAGCAGACCTCCATTCTAGGGCGTCATGTGATCAAACATCTCTATGAGTTGACACTTGGAGTCTTTGCTGAAACAGTGACAAGAGCTGGTTGTTAGCAAGATAATGTCTGTAAGGCCACCAAGTGCTTCAGGATCACCAGAGACAAGAATTCTGTTTTTTTTCCACAGGACATTGTCAATCTGTAGTGAACGAGGCACTAACCAACTCTTCCTAACGCACGAAGAACCTACAGGTTTGTGATGACTTTGCTTTTTCAAAGCTCTAGCTGGCTGATTCATTCGTCCTTATGAAACTCTTGAACAGCCAGGATATAATGAGGAAATCTGCCTCAGAGATGAAACGTTTGCCCCGGGTCCCTTGCCTGAGGCTTTTTAAGAGAGGAGAGAGGCCCTGTCTGTGTTTTGTCTCCTTGGGCTGCAAGGAGACGGAGGAGGCCTGGAAGGTGGGACGGTCCTCTTGGCGTGTGTATGCGTGTGTGTGCGTGCACAGCCTCTCCTGTCCCCCATCTAACTCCAGGAAGACAGGAGAGAGCCAGCTGGGGTGGCAGAAGGTGGGGCAGAGCCTGCTTTAGTCAGGTGCCCCACTCCATCTCCCCTTTCCAGGCCAGAATTTTAGTCCTGGACAACCTGGGGGTCGGGGAGGGGACTGCAGCTGCCACTTCTGCCAACTGAGGCCAGGCAGCCTCTCAGGCACCTCCCTATTCCCGGCCTGGGCCCTGCAATTGGGAGTCAGTTTAGAGGTAACAATAAGGTTTAAGGATAAAGGGCTTCATCGGAACAATACTGAAGTAGAAACACAGGGAAGGCCCGGTTGCCAAGTGCATAAGACGCACCTCGGGCCCCCACCCCGGCTCAGGAAGGATGTCTGCCACCTGACGGAGCGCAGGGAACGTGCCTCCGGAAGAGCAGGGCAGGGCTGTGAGTGGGGAGGCAGGCCTCACGCCAACCCCCTCTGCGCAGGGGGCCTCTCCATAGCCTAAGGCTTGTCTCCCTAACCGTACTCTCACCAAGGACTAGGCCTGACATCAGGCTGCTGAAGCCACAGTTTCCTACATCCACGCCACACGCCCCCCTCTGTCCCTGGTTCCCACCACCAATGCAAGCTGCCCAGAGCAAAATGCCATGAATCACCTACCCCCTGAGTCCCTCTCTGGACATTAAGGACCATTTTCTCGTCCGGGATGATTCCCCTGCCATGTCACACAATCAGCTAAAGTTGGGAAGGAAGAGAGGAGCACACTCACTGGCAGAAGCATGGGAGACGTAGAACAGCACCAAGAGCATCCGTCTCATCACTTCCATCCCCAGAGAGAGCCGCAGCAGACACCATGGGCAGCTGTGAACACAGAACAGCCAAACGCATGGGCTTTTCCTCTCCTCCCCAAGGTGGTGATTTTCCCCCAGCGTCAGAGTCCCTGCCTCTACTCCTTTCCACTGACAAAACTTCCAAGACATGGGAAACATCCTATTTTTTGGGTCCGTGCCGTAAAGAGGCAGGAACCAGCTGCCCAGCCCCGCTCTTCAGCCGGCGACGCGTAAGACAGCCCAGCAAGAGAAGGTGGCCATGCCGGTCAGTTTTCTCCACAATCCACAATCCAGGGCCTCCGGCTTTCCCACAGAGCTGGGTCTCAGAAAAGGGTCATCTTTCTTTTTTCTTTTTTTTTTTGTTTTGCGGTACGCGGGCCTCTCACTGCCGCGGCCTCTCCCGTTGCAGAGCACAGGCTCCGGACGCGCAGGCTCAGCGGCCATGGCTCACGGGCCCAGCCGCTCCGCGGCAGGTGGGATCCTCCCAGACCAGGGCACGAACCCGTGTCCCCTGCATTGGCAGGCAGACTCTCAACCACTGCGCCACCAGGGAAGCCCAGGGTCATCTTTTGATGTGTGGAATTCAACCCTAGCCTTAACTCTGTAGCTGTAAAATGCTGCTGAAAGAGAAAAGCAGGTGTTCCGTGAAAGCCTACCCTGATTTTGCCCCTCCTACTAAACTCTACTGGAATTTCTTCTAATTGGTGACAGCTCATCCTTTTACATAGTAACTGCCCCAGCATGTCACTCAGTTCATTCACACAATCACCCTGTGAGGTGGACACTATCATCATTCCCATTTTACAGATTCAGAAACTGATACTCAGAGACATTGAGAATCCCACCCAAGGTCACACAGCTGCCAAGTGGTGGAGCTGGAATTCAAAGCCCAGGCGTGCTCCTCCATCAGCCCCACCACCAGGCCTACCCTCACCTCAGACAATGCACAAAAGCCCAAGGAACCCGTGCATGCCGTCCTCAGTCACCATGTTCTGCTCATACCAAGTGTTTCTTGTCGTCAGAATGGTTCTCAGAGTTCTTCCGTGAACTGCTCCTGCTAAAGGAGAAATGAACTCACCCTGACCTTACACCGCAGAGCTCAACAGAGGGATTCCTGCTACCACATTGGGAAGAATGTTCCATTGTGGCATCATAGTTACCATGGTGTCACCAAGCAAACGTCTGGACATGGGGACGCAGGAGGAGCCGGGATGAAAAGCCTGCCTGTTTCCTAAACTTGGCAGGGCTATTCTGGAAGCCTGCCTCTCCCCAAGTCTGGCTGAGATGGCATCCCTTTCGCTGGATCACAGAGTCCGGTCCAGTCGTGGCCGTGGTCTATCTGCCTCCTCAGAACCTGCCCTGTGTCTACATGAGTCTGTCTGACTGGATGGAGGAAGCCCACGACTTGGGTGGGTTTGGTTTTTCCAATCCCTGACAACATTTCTTACACTCTCTCTGTGGTTTCCTGGAGGCTCAGCCCAGTTTTCTTTAGCTCCCACAGCTTGTGGGTCCACGTGGAGCTACCAGAAGGGCCCTGCCAGACCACCAGGCCAGATGGATCTGCACTCTGGCCGCTACGAACAGCTCTGGCTTCAGCACAAATGCCAGGACTTTAGGAAAATGTCAAGAACGTTGTGGTGAGATGTAACTCCACGGAACCAGAGGGCTCGCAGGCTGCTGGCGCAGGTGCGTAAATGGCACTCATTGGACAGACAGATGAATGGCTGATGGGGAAAGGATGGCTGGATAGAGAGCAAAGCCTGACTAGAGAGGAGCCACTATCTCCTTCCCCTCACGGTTTCCCTGACACCCATCCCATGTGTGCCTCGCCAGCCTCTATCACCTCCAGCACCGAGCAGGGCTTGGCTTCTGCTGGGAGAATGGAATCGGTAAGATTTTTGGCAGTGGGAGAGATGGGAGCTGTTGATACTTCAGTATGCTCCACATTGCAGGTCTCAGAGAGCTTTCACATTTTCTCATTCAGGATTCACAATCACTGTGCCAGGATGAGGGAATTACCCAAGTTTCCAGATGGAAACAGAGTGCCTCAGGGTGGGAAAGTCACTTCCCTAAAGCCGAACACCTGGAAAACGTGGGCAGGATTCCAACCCAGATCCTTCCAACTCCAGGGTCAACGATCTCCAAGTCTGCATTTCTCAGCCTGGACCACATGCTACCTTTATAGGGGACGGAAGTAGCAACAGTGATTGGGGCAAAGTCAAAGTCTGCTCTTTAAGAATGGAGATGCTGAGGTTAGTGCCCAAGACCCTGACTCTCTCCAGATTCCTCTTTAAATTTCTTCATGAAAAGAGGTCATGCGCAAACCACCAGAAACACTCTGTCTCCTCACAGGAAGGATCTAGCATAACCCACGATAAGAAAGGCTCAGAATCCTGCAGGGGCCCAGCAGACCTTATAGACAGTGGGCCTCAAATCTTCATCCTCTCTGGGCCACTTATTACAGACTGCCAACTTTAGGTAAATTAAAAAAAAATTCATCACAATGTTTTAAATAATTAATTCTTTAAGGTTAATAATAATAAAATTTTTATTTTATATCTTTGAGAGGAAATTCATTTTCCATCTTACACCAAGGGCTCCATATCCAGGACAGTGACAGCATGAAACATATGTAGTTTTTCAACCTGTCACTTTCTATTTTTACTCTTTATTTACATTAAGTTAGAAAATCCTAACTCTCAGAGGACGTCTGAAATCGCAGCATGTTCTGGGGGCTCCATCAGATATTCAGTTCAGTGTATTCAGATTGAACGTGGACTCTAAAATCACGGAGAGAGTTTTTTCACTGATGACTGTTCTCTGATGCTCAGGGGCCTGCCCACCATGCTCAAAACCTGGGGAGTTGAAATCGTCTTCTGGAAAGTTGAAAGTTTGATTCTGAGAGATAGTGATGGTCGGATTTCTAGTCCGTTTGGTTTCTTTTCCCTCTGGAAAATATTTCTTCATGTCCCATTGCAGCTTTGGAAAATGTTTTTTCAACATGCCAATAAGAGCTTTACCACACTTCAGAAATCTCTTGTGAAATTAACAGGACCAAAAATATCAAGCATTTCTTCATTTATGTACCACCTATTTTCCAAGCATTGCTTCCTACTCATCCCTGGTTTGTTGAATCGTTAAGCAAAATATCTACTCACCCAAATATGTCATAGTCATTGCTCACCTGCTTGGGGTGACTTTTCTACTATACTGAGACAACATCCTACAAAGTCTCTTGAACAGGAATTGTGTCACTAGCTCATGCTGCCTTCTTTTTGAGTTATTTTTCATTAATGTCGCTCACTGAAGGCTTCCCAATCATGGTATGATGTCTGCTATGAAGAGCATAACTTTGAATCAGGCTATTGCCATTTAGATATCTTTTCTGCTTAGGAAAAAAAAAAAAAGCAAGAATTTTAAATTCAAGAAGCATTATAATGCCCTCATTCCAGAAAAAAAAAATCTATTACTTATATACCAAAGAGGTCATTGTGCTTGTTTGAAAATGACAAAAATATTTTAATGGTGTCATGCCATGATTTGGAAATTTTATTTTCAGATATCTGTATTGGATTTGCAAGTTTTTCATGAAAGAGATCATCCATAGAATGTTTCAAATCTTCCTAGAAAGGTTTAAAATAGAATATCAGGTTTACCATGTCCTTAACCCCTAAATAAAGAACTTGTATGCAAGACTTTTTCAATTCTTATCAAAATGAAACGCATTTCATTAGCCACTGGCCCCTGAAAATCAAATTACCCAATCAACAATTTTTGAAACAAGCTGATAATGAACATTTGTACCACATGTAGCTGTGTCAGTGTAAATTTCCCTAATGAAAACCTTCAATTTTAAGTCATTTAATTTAAAAGGAACATTTAACAGATATATTTCTTTAAGTCAAACTTACCACACAACACAAGAGCTAGGACATTACCATTATCTTGTATTTGCCCTCTCTCTCATTCTCTTGCTCTTTGTTTTATAATAAGTTTATCCATGTGTATATATGCTTAAACTATATATTGAGTACATGGGCAAGAGTTTCTCTAGGCTGTGTATACTGGACGTAGGGTTGCTAGGTCAAAGGATATGTTAGGATATACCTGTTTTTAGAAGACAATGCTAGACTGTTTTCCAGGGTGGTTGTACCAATTTATACTCATACAAGCAGCGTATATGGGTCCCTGCTGATCCATGTCCTTTCCAACAGTTGCCACCGTCAGCCTTAATTTTTGGCCAATCCAATAGGTATGAATGATATCTCATTCCTAATTTGCACTTCCCTAATTATAATGTTGAGGATACTTTCCCACATGTTTATTACCTCTACAAGTTAATGCTTGTGTCTTCTGCCCTTTTTTTTCTGTTGGGTTCTTATTGCTATGTAAGAATTCTTAATACATTCTGAATATTGTTCACTGTAGGTATGGTGAATATCTTCTACCAGTTGTGGCCTTTGTTTTCACTTTTGATTTCTTTATGGTGTTTTGAAAAAGCAGAGGTCTCAATTTTAGTTTTAATAAAGTCAAATGTATGAACATTTACAGCTAGGGCTCTTTTGTCTTGTTTAAGAAACCCTTCCGTAGGTCAACATCAGAGATCTATCCTACCATATCATCTTCTCAAATCTTTCGAGTTTTGTTCTTCACACATAAGTCCTCAGTCTGTCCGGAATTTTTTTGTGCATGGTATAGATTCACTTTTTCTCACGTGGATACTCAGTTGTGCCAGCATTATTTCTCCACAGGTCTCCAATGTGACCTCAGACATATATCAGCGTTTCATTTGTGACTGGATCTGTTTCTGAGCTCTCTCTTTTGTTACACTGGTCGTTTTGTCTATATCCCTGTGTCAATTCCACACAATTTTATTATAGTATTGAAATATTATAGGGAATTCCCTGGCGGTTCAGTGGTTGGGACTCTGAGCTCTCACTGCCGAGGACCTGGGTTTGATCACTGGTCAGGGAACTAAGATCCTGCAAGCCTCGTGGCGTGGCCAAAAAATATATATTATATATTTTTGTACAAAGCTATACATATAGCTTTGTACAAGCCCTATATCTAGTAAGGCAAGTGCTCTCACCTAATTCTTTTCCTTTAGGAATGCCCTGACTATTCTTGGCTTTTTTTTTTTTCTTGACTCTAATGCTGGCACAACTGAGTATCCATGTGAGAAAAAGTGAATCTATACCATGCACAAAAAAATTCCAGACAGACCGAGGACTTACGTGTGAAGGACAAAACTTGTAAGATTTGAGAAGATGTTATAGTAGAACAGATCTCTGATGTTGACCTACGGAAGGGTTTCTTAAACAAGACAAAGAGCCCTAACTGTAAATGTTCAAATGTACTTTTTAGAATCAACTTGGCAACTTCCACACACACAAAAAAGCAAAAACGAAAACAAAAAACACTTTCTAAGATTTGGATTAGAATTGCATTCCATCAATAGATCAATCTGTGGCTAATATAACATCTTTACAATATTGAGTCTTCTTATCCATGAGCACAATGTATCACTCAATCTAATTAGATCTCCTTTAAGATTTTTAGGTACAATTTTATGATTTTCTGCAAAAAGGTCTTGCACATCTTTTGATAGAATTTCCTAGGTATCTTACACTTTTTGGTTGCAATTAAATGATGTCTTCTTTTATTATTCTTTTTAACCATTTCCCTCTAAACCATCACTATTTCTAATAATTTACCTTTAGATTCTTTCGGATTTTCCATGTAAAGAATTATATCACCTGCAAATAATGACAGTTTTGTTTCTCCCTTTACAGTTGTTATGCCTTTCATTTCTTGTCTTACAGCCTAAGACCTCCAGTACAAAATTGAATAAAATCAGTAATAGCGGGCATCCTTGTCTTGGTCAAAGGGAAGGTTTCTAACACTAAATGAGAAGGTTTCTATACTAAATGAGAAGGTTTCCTCATTTAGTATAATATATGATAATAGATCGTTAAATAGATTTACTTAATTAGGTTAAGGAACTCCCCTTTTATTTCTAGGTTTTGTTTTGTTTTAATCAAAATCTGGGATCGAATTTTGTCAAATAATTTTTTGGTGCCAGTTAAGATAATCATATGGTTTTTCTTCTTGAATTGGTTAGTGTGATTAATAAAGCATACAGAATTTCTCAAATTAAACCACTCTTGAATTTCAAGGATTAACGTTATCTTTTTATACACTACTATTTGCCAATGTTTTATATAGGACTTTTGGCATCTGTGTTTGAGAGTTAGATTGGCTTATAATTTTCCTTTCTTGTTGTTGTATCAGTTTTAAGGCCCTGTGGAATTAGTTGGGAGATAGAAATGGTCTGTTCTCTGAAATTTTGCAGAACTCGTTTGAAAACTGCCTCGGTCTGGTGTTTGCAGGGAAATTTTTAAAGCTGATTAATTTTTTTAGTGCTCCTAGGACTATACATCTTGACGTGCTTTGGTAAGTTATGTTTTTCTAGGAACTTTTCCATCTTGTTAGTTTTCAAATTATTGGCATAAGGACTACAGTACTCACTGTCTTTTAAAATCTCTATTGTAAAAGTTAACATTCTTTTTTCATTCCTAATATTGTTTATTCATGCCTCTGTCTATTCTTTATCAGTCTCTCCAGAGTTCCAGTTTACCTGTGTTTTCAGACTAAATTTTTGTCTTTGTTGATCTCTTTGTCTTTTGTTTTTGGATTTTTTTTAGGTTTTTTTTGGTATCTTTGTTTTTTAGCTTATTGCTAACATCTTTTTTTAGTACTAGCACTGGTTTATTACTTTGTATCTTTGTTTTCTAGCTTATTATTCTCTACCCTTAGACTTATTATTTGTTTTCTTCTACCTTCTTTAGGTTTATTTTGTTTTCTTTTTCTAAAATTTCAGGCTGGACATTCAGCTCATGAATTTTTTGCCCTCTTCTCTAAAATAAGCACTTAAGACTTCATGTTTCCCTTTAAGTTCTACTTTCTTAGCATTTCTTAAGTTTAAAGTTTTGATACCTTGTGCTTTCCTTATCATTCATCTCTAAGTATTTTTATATTTCCATTATGATTCTTTTTGACTCTTGAACTACTTAGAAATGTGGGGGTTTTTTGGGTTTTTTTAAAATGTATTTTATTTATATATTTTTGGCTGTGTTGGGTCTTCGTTGCTGCTTGTGGGCTTTCTCTAGTTGCAGTGAGCGGGGGCTACTCCTTGTTGCGGTGCATGGACTTCTCATTGTGGTGGCTTCTTTTGTTGCTAGAGCATGGGCTCTAGGTGCACGGGCTTCAGTAGTTGTGGCTCGCGGGCTCTAGAGCACGGGCTCTAGAGCACAGGCTCAGTAGCTGTGGCGCACAGGCTCAGTTGCTCCGCAGCATGTGGGATCTTCCCGGACCAGGGCTCGAACCTGTGTCCCCTGCATTGGCAGGCAGATTCTTAACCACTGCACCACCAGGGAAACCCAAGTGTGTTTTTAAATTTCCAAATTTAAAAAATTTTTTAAAAATTAAAAATTAAATTTTTAATAAAATTTATAAAAATATAATTTTATAAAAAAATAAAATTTTTTATAATAATTAAAAAATTAAAAATTTCTAGTTTTATTTAACTTTTACTATCCACTTCTAACCCAATTGGTTGGAGAATATCTGTGTAATAACAATTCTTCAAAATCTCTGAGGCTTGCTCTGTGGCCCAGTATATAGTAAGAAACTTTTTAACTGTTCCATGTTTGTTTGAGGAAAATGTAAACTATCTATACCCATCAATTCACCTTCAGCTTGTTGACTGTTCTCTTCAAATCCTTGTATCTCTGATTTTCTGTCTGCTTGACCTATATCAATAATTAAGAAAGGTGCCTCCTGTTATGGTGACTTTATCAATTTCTTCCTATAGTTATAGCAGTTTTTGCTTTATACGTTTTGAGGCTATTTATTAGATATACACATTTAGAATTTTCATATTTTCCTGGTGAACTGAACTACAGTTCTCTATCATTATTCTCTGTAGCTATAGTCTGTAAAGTTGCGGTAAACACTGAATTAATGAATATTGAACCATTGCTCTTAGGGGAAATATAAGGCTAGGTTCCTGCGAACCTCTCCTTATAACATTTTCATCAACTAATCAATACGTAATCTTGTTTTATGTGTGCTTCTGTCTAAAGGCACCTTATTTAATATATATTGTTTATTCATTAACATTGAACTTGTGGCCACATTGAACTTGTGGCCAACAGCACTATAACTCATGCCTGAATGAAGCTTATCTAATCCATGCATTTTCTCAATAAGGCACACCACAGCCTTCTTGCACAGAGGAACACTAGACACCAGCATATGCTTGGGGACCATTTTAAACAGCAAAATCACCAACAAAAAGCACAAAAATACAAAAACCACGGCACTAAATAGACAACTAAAAGGATACTTGTTTACAGTATGAGCTAAAACAGGAGGGCAGAGCATGACCTTGTTCAACCTCAGCTGGGAAGTGTGTGTTGAGTGACTCAAATTTTTTGTCACTCTGTGCCTGCCTGAAAATGACTGCAAAGCACTGCAAGTATTTATTTTAGGGTTAAAATAAAGATCAATGAGTAGGTAAATTTGCAAATATAGAATTCATGAATAATACGTTTGACTATATTTATGATCTCTATCCCTAATAATACCTTTAATCTTAAAGTTTATTTTATCTGACATGAGTATAACTGCCTGCTTTTTATCTGTTGATGTTTCTTTTTCCATGCTTTTACTTTTTTACTTTCAAACTTTCTGTAACCTTATGCTTCAGATATATCCCTTATAAATAGTACATTGTTGGAATTTTTTAAAAAAAGAATCCAATCTGGCAATCTCTTTTTTTTTTTTATGCGGTACGCGGGCCTCTCACTGCTGTGGCCTCTGCCATTGCGGAGCGCAGGCTCCGGACGCGCAGGCCCAGCGGCCATGGCTCACAGGCCCAGCTGCTCCGTGGCATGTGGGATCCTCCCGGACCGGGGCACGAGCCTGTGTCCCCTGCATCGGCAGGCGGACTCTCAACCACTGCGCCACCAGGGAAGCCCCAATCTCTATCTTTTTAACTGGCATGTATACTCCTTTTATATTGATTGGGATTATTGATATATTTGGATTTTTTTTACTATCTTCTATCTTCATTTTTTAAAAAATTTTTTTGTTCTGCTTTTTCTGTGCTTTCCCCCCTTCTTTCTTGCCTTTTTGGCTTATGTTTTGTTTTGTCTATTCCACATTTCCTTGCTACTGGTTTGAAATTTTTACACTCTATTTCTATTCTTGTAGAGGGTACCACTCAAGTTATCTCACCATGCACATTTACCTTCATCACCTCTGACAATTTTTATATTAGCTCTCCCATGATAATACTACCACCTTAAAATGCTTCCATTTTAATCTCCCCCTTATGATTTACATGCTATTCTCATTCTATATTTTAGTTTTTTCTTTAACCCATACATTATACTTTTTAAATTATTATGATTATGATTGTGATTTTATTCAATGATTGTTTGCATTTAAGTAATATTTATTATATTATTTGCTCACTATTCCTTTTTCTATCTTAGACTTTATATCTACATCTTGTATCTCTTCCCCAAAGAACATCTTTTAGAAGTTTCTTTAGTACAGATTTCTTAATGACAAAAATTTACCAGGTTTTGCTGGTCTGTAAATGTCTCTTAATGCGCATTTCAGGAAAACATCTGTTTTCTTGAAAAACAGTTTTCGTGGCACACAATTCTAGGTTGAGAGTTATTTCCCTCGATCCTCAGAAGGTGTTTTTTCCCTGTTTTCTAGATTCCATTGCTTTGAGAAGGATCCCCTCAACCTAATTGTTGTTTCTTTATAAATTATCTGTCCTTTCTTTCTGGCCCTTTTTAAGACCTTCTTGTTTTGAGTGTACTATGCTTTCACTAAGGTGAGTTGAAGCATGAATTTCTTTTTATTTATGCTTTTTGACGTATGTTGTACTTCCTGGCTTTGTGTTTTTATGTTTTCTTATAGATTCTGGAATGAGCTCAGCTATTATCTTTTCAAATATTGCCTCTTCTTCAGGCTCTCTGTACTTTACTTCTGGGACTCCAAACAGACATATGTTAGACTTTCTTGTTCTGTGCTTCACATCTCTTATTATCACTTTGTTTATATTTGTATCTTTTGGTCACTGTGCTGCATTCTGGGTGACTACTGTGGATACACATCCTAGTTACTAATTCCCTCTTCACCTGTGTCTAATTTACTATTCAACCATCCTCTTGAGGTTTTTGCAGTTCAACAAAGAAACATTTTTATTTTTTGAATACCCATTTTTTTAAACATCTTTATTGGAGTATAATTACTTTACAATGGTGTGTTAGTTTCTGCTTTATAACAAAGTGAATCAGTTATACATATACATATGTTCCCATATCTCTTCCCTCTTGTGTCTCCCTCCCTCCCACCCTCCCTATCCCACCCCTCTAGGTGGTCGCAAAGCACCGAGCTGATCTCCCTGTGCTATGTGGCTGCTTCCCACTAGCTATCTATTTTACGTTTGGTAGTGTATGTATGTCCATGCCACTCTCTCACCTTGTCACAGCTTACCCTTCCCCCTCCCCTTATCCTCAAGTCCATTCTCTAGTAGGTCTGTGTCTTTATTCCCATCTTACCCCTAGGTCCTTCATGACCTTTTTTTTTTCTTAGATTCCATATATGTGTTAGCATACGGTATTTGTTTTTCTCTTTCTGACTTACATCACTCTGTATGACAGACTCTAGGTCCATCCACCTCACTACAAATAACTCAGTTTCATTTCCTTTTATGGCTGAGTAATATTCCATTGTATATATGTGCCACATCTTCTTTATCCATTCATCAGTTGATGGACACTTAGGCTGCTTCCATGTCCTGGCTATTGTAAATAGAGCAGCAATGAACATTTTGATACATGACTCTTTCTGAATTATGGTTTTCTCAGGGCATATGCCCAGCAGTGGGATTGCTGGGTCATATGGTAGCTCTATTTTTAGTTTTTTAAGGAACCTCCATACTGTTCTCCATAGTGGCTGTATCAATTTGCATTCCCACCAACAGTGCAAGACGGTTCCCTTTTCTCCACACCCTCTCCAGCATTTATTGTTTGTAGATTTTCTGATGATGGCCATTCTGACTGCTGTGAGATGATATCTCATTGTAGTTTTGATTTGCATTTCTCTAATGATTAATGATGTTGAGCATTCTTTCATGTGTTTGTTGGCAATCTATATCTACTTTGGAGAAATGTCTATTTAGGTCTTCTGCCCATTTTTGGATTGGGTTGTTTGATTTTTTGATATTGAGCTGCATGAGCTGCTTGTAAATTTTGAAGATTAATCCTTTGTCAGTTGCTTCATTTGCAAATATTTTCTCCCATTCTGAGGGTTGTCTTTTGGTCTTGTTTATGGTTTCCTTTGCTGTGCAAAAGCTTTTAAGTTTCATTAGGTCCCATTTGTTTATTTTTATTTCCATTTCTCTAGGAGGTGGGTTAAAAAGGATCTTGCTGTGATTTATGTCATAGAGCATTCTGCCTATGTTTTCCTCTAAGAGTTTGATAGTGTGTGGCCTTACATTTAGGTCTTTAATCCATTTTGAGTTTATTTTTGTGTATGGTGTTAGGGAGTGTTCTAATTTCATACTTTTACATGTACCTGTCCAGTTTCCCCAGCACCACTTATTGAAGAGGCTGTCTTTTCTCCATTGTATATTCTTGCCTCCTTTATCAAAGGTAAGGTGACCATATGTGTGTGGGTTTATCTCTGGGCTTTCCTGTTCCATTGATCTATATTTCTGTTTTTGTGCCAGTACCATACTGTCTTGATTACTGTAGCTTTGTAGTATAGTCTGAAGTCAGGGAGCCTGATTCCTCCAGCTCCGTTTTTCTTTCTCAAGATTGCTTTGGCTATTCAGGGTCTTTTGTGTTTCCATACAAATTGTGAAATTTTTTGTTCTAGTTCTGTGCATACCCATTTTTAAGGTCTCTTTTTCTCATTGTACTTTGTTGGTCCTCATCTTTGTCATTTGCATCCTTTATTTCTTTAATCATTTCTTATATATCTGTTCTATATTTGGTGTCTGACAATTCCAGGATCTGCTACTTGAGAGGTGGAGAAACTCTAAATATGTTTTCTGTGTTATCTGATAACTCTTGGACAAAGTGGCTTGCCTTCCCAGTGCCTTCCTAATGATGAGAGTTAGTTTCTTCATCATCTATGGGTGTCCTCTGTATCTAAACTGGAGACACTTTCTTCCAGAGTTTGTTTCTGCCTCTGGCCACCAGAGGGCGCCACTACCAGGGACTGTGACTTGGCTTCCCACCCTCTCTGCCAGTTAAGTATTTTAACAGCTGTGCTGCTGAGAGCACCTGCCTCTAAAGCAACCGCGTTAACAGCTCAGGCCTCAGCTCACTTCTCTTGAAATCTTCTCCTAAAGCTCGTAGGAGCAAAGATCAGTCACAGGGTGTGTCCTCTGTGCTGTTTTGCAATGAGAGGCTCCTCAGACCACCCAATCTGCAGTGATGCTCAAAACCGAAAAGGCCTGAGCTTTACCGCAGACCACACGTTAGAAACTGGACCCATGGACTCCTAGTAGAGCAAAATGTAACTTCCAGGTAGTCATCGTGGTACTTCCTATTTCGCGTTTGGATTTCTTCGTTGCTGTTGTTTGGTTTTCTTCACTTCGATTTTTGGCTGCTTTCTCAAACTCATCATGTTCTCAGATTCATTTATCCCAGCAGAAGTGAATCACACTTGGGTCCCAGCCACTCCTTTTCTGAATTACAGTATTTACACTTCTATTTTTCATCACTGTTTTTATACTTCACAGAACCTCTTTTAGCCATCCCCTCATTTTTGTGAATTAGGGCTATAACACCGCACAGACCTGGTATCCTCACAGGCCCGGGGTGGATCTGTGACCGCACGCAGGCCCATCAGATCTTCCCCTCCCTGGAACTCAAGTCTTGAGCCAAAGGGCAGGAAGACCAAAACAGCTGGAGCCACTGGGCCAGGCCAAAGGCAGGCCCTGCTGGCTCTGCTGCCACACTGAGGGTTCCTCCCGGACATCCGGATCTTCTGTAAACTAACTCAGATCCCACCAGCAATCTTCTTTACTGAGTAATAATCAGAGGCAGTTTCTGTTGCTTCTGACCAAAGAAAACTTGACTGATCCACTGGTCTTGTGCTTGGAGTATCTTTTATGCCTAAGAATTTTTATTACATGTCTGGTAAATGACTATTACCTAATAAGCTCTCTCTTTTTTTTTAAATTAATTAATTAATTGGCTGCGTTGGGTCTTCGTTGCTGTGTGCGGGCTTTCTCTAGTTGTGGCGAGCGGGGGCAACTCTTCGTTGTGGTGTGCGGGCTTCTCACTGTGGTGGCTTCTCTTGTTGCGGAGCACGGGCTCTAGGCGTGTGGGATTCAGTAGTTGTGGCTCATGGGCTCTCTTAGAGCACAGGCTCAGTAGTTGTGGCGCACGAGCTTAGTTGCTCCGCAGCATGTGGGATCTTCCCAGACCAGGGCTCGAACCCATGTCCCCTGCATTGGCAGGTGGATTCTTAACCACTGCACCACCAGGGAAGTCCTTTTTCTTTTTTTTATAAATTTATTTATTTGGCTTTGTTGTGTCTTTGTTGCTGTGTGCGGGCTTTCTCTAGTTGCGGTGAGCGAGGGCTACTCTTCGTTGCAGTGCATGGGCTTCTCCTTGCGGTGGCTTCTCTTGTTGCAGAGCACGGGCTCCAGGCACGCAGGCTCAGTAGTTGCTCCGCGGCATGTGGGATCTTCCCAGACCAGGGCTCGAACCTGTGTCCCCTGCAATGACAGGCAGATTCTTAACCACTGCGCCACCAGAGACGCCCAAGGTCTCTTTAACAATAGAACAACAGAGGAGTTCCCTAGTGGTCCAGTGGTTAAGACTCTGTGCTTCCAATGCAGGGTGCAGGTTTGATCCCTGGTCGGGGAACTAGATCCCACATGCTGCATAGCGCAGCCAAAACAACAAACAAAAAACCCCAATAAGAACAACAGCAGTCACTGACAAGCAGTGATATTCTCCCACTGCAGTCCATAACTGGGTGACACACATTATAAAACAGTTGCACCGCAGCATCACTTCCCTTCCATTCAGTATCACATTCCATTCAACATCAAACCTTTTTGAAATTTTAGTCCCTTTTATTTTCATCAGTTCTTCATCACTGATCTTCTATAGATGCCAATCGTAGTTCTTACTATGGCCTACTTTGTAATGCAATCATAAGTTGCATTTTTCTGATACAAACACATTTTATTTGCATATTAAACAGAAAGGAATATTCACCACTTCCACAAAGAAATACACCCTCACACTTTTCATGAAACATGCAACCTTGTCCATTGATCTTGCATTTCCTAATTTTTGACAGAGACTTAGGTACAAAAACTATTTCATGTTCCTCCTTATACGACTGTGAGAAAACAACAAGACAGGTGTGATGCTAAAACACCACTGATATTTGTCAGCGTTGTAGTTGTAGTGGAGTTGAATCAGGAGCAGTGGGAACTGTGGGGCTGGAGAACAGGGACCCTATTTTAAGGGGGTAGCCATGGCCAGATTCCATCAGCAGCCACCAGTTTGCAGTCTGTGTGAGAAAGAAAATCTTGCCTACTCTTTAGAAGGACAGAAAAGTCCAAGGGAGGCATGAGTTTGTGTGCACACAGGCATTAAAGATTTGTAGGGCAGAGGGAACTAGGAGGTTTGGACTTCATCTTGGAATTTTGGGCCTAGAGACCTCCCAGACCAGGGTCTCCGATGCAGCTTTGAGCATCCAAAAGCAGAGGCAGTGACCCCATGTGACAGATCTTTAGTGGCCCAGATCCCATACAACCAATGCCTCAGCAGCCACTGAGGAGGAGAAGGATGAAAGCCAAATGTTCCAGGGAAACCCACTCTTCTCTCATTGCTTAGGACTGGAGACAGCCGTAAAATGCACATGCACACACATACATGCAGGCCTGCACATCTGTACACACGTGAAGAGCTCCCATTCCTATCACCTCCCACCATGCACACGGCCTTTTTGTCACTCAGAGGTGACTGGCTGCCACTCTGCAGATTGGAACTGGCCCATCTGAGAATTCAGTTTGGACCCCGTAGTAGTGAATAAAACTGGAATTATTTCCAACAATTAAAAAAATCCAAAGATTTCCCTTAAAATATTGGATTTCTGACTTCCCTCAAAAGAAAAAAAACCAACCCAAAATATCTGGTAACATTGGGCCCACATTCCAGCATGGCAACTTAGAGCTCAGAGGTGGCTGCCCCCTCCATACCAGCTGTGCTCTCAGACTGCCACAGGCCCCACCACTCCCTATTACCTTACACCAGCCTGCCATGTTATGGTAGGCCCGTGGGAAGACCTTGGAGCAAAGGGGAACAGGAAGAGAAGATGGGGGCAGAGGCTGGAAGCAGAAGAGGAATAGGAGAAGAGAGGAAAAGAAGAGTAAGGTAGGATGGATGCTTCAGTCTTACAGGAGGGTAGCAAGTGACTTAAGAAGACTTCCTCTGTCTGCCAACCATCATCATGACTGATGAAATCATGATCACCATTTATTGGACAGCAGGGCTATACGTATTTTCTGGGGGCTACCTATATTATTTTAATTCTTGAAACACTCCTGCCAGGTGAGTTTTATTATCTCCATTTTATAAATGAGGAAACAGACTCAGGAGATAAGTACCTTGAGCCCAGACTTTAACCCAGACCTGTCTGACTTTCAAGCCTCCCACCACCTTTTTTTTTTTAAAACAGTAAGCTTTATTTTTTTTAAGTATTTTTTAAATTTTATTTATTTATTTTTGGTTGCGTTGGGTCTTTGTTGCTGCGCACGGGCTTTCTTTAGTTGCGGCGAGCAGGGGCTACTCTTCGTTGCAGCGCGCGGGCTTCTCATTGCGGTGGCTTCTGTTGTTGCGGAGCACGGGCTGTAGGGGTGCAGGCTTCAGTAGTTGTGGCACGCAGGGTCAGTAGTTGTGGCACACGGGCTTAGTTGCTCTGCAGCATGTGGGATCTTCCCGGACCAGGGCTTGAACCCGTGTCCCCTGCATTGGCAGGTGGATTCTTAACCACTGCACCACCAGGGAAGCCCCACACAATGGAATATTATTCAACCTTAAAAAGAAATCCTGTCCCATGGTACAACATGGATGAAACTTGAGTACATTATGTTAAGTGAAATAAGCCAGTCACAAAAAAATAATAATTACTGTGTGACTCCACTTGTATGAGGTGTCTAGAATAGTCACATTCATCTAAGCAGAAAGTGGGTGGCTGCCAGGAGCTGGGGAGAGGGGATGGGGAGTTTCAGTTTTGCACAAGGAAAAAGTTCTGGAGGTCTATTTCACAACATTGTGAATATGTTAACACAACACTACTGAGCTGTACACTTAGAAGTGGTTAAGATGGTAAACTTTGTTATGTTTTTTACAATAAAAAAGAAAGAAATTAACATTACAGGGGCCAGGGAAGTCCCTGATGTGGCCCAACTGGGCAGTCTCTTCCCCTCCCTCCCAAGGTCATCACTACCATGTTACTACAAATCACACACGTATCCATAAACAAAACACAGCATTTTGTGTGTTTTTAAACAGTCTCACATATAATATTCTGCTGCTTGCTTTTTCACTCAACTTTAAGATCTACTCCATTCAGTTTAATTGCTGTCAAGTATTTCATCTATGAATGTCTCTATTTATTCATTCTCATGCTGATGGGCGTTTGAATTGTTTCCAATTTTTAAAATTATTAATAATCCTGCAGAAACTGTTTTTGTACAGGTCTCCATATGGAAGCATAAAGGATTTTTTGTGTAACCCATTGCACTAAAGAAACATCATTGCTTGACTGTGCTGAGTCAATGTAACAATTAGCTTTCCTGGGAGGAACTTTTCCTAGACATAGAACAGATCAATTGTATTTGATGTATCAATTCATTGTATTTCTTAGTGTCAGTGACCAAAGTCTTGAAGGAAATGGAAAATGTGACCTAAACATGTTTTGTTGGGGCTCTGGTATCCCTTAAAGCAAGAATCTGCTCTAGCAGCAAACCTGCATGTGCTGCCTCTGCCTTCTGCTCTCTGTAGGTCTGGCCGTTGCCCGGTTCCACCCAAGACCCTCTTGCTGTCTGGGAGGTTTGGAGTTTCTGAGGCCATGGCATCCAGCCACAGGCTGGCACCATTCAAGGACAAAAGCTGCCCTTTTTCCAAGGATCCCCTTGCAGATTGCATCGGAGGCTTCGAAGTCTGCTTTTTCTGGTAAAGAAGGCCGTGCTCAAGGCTACCGATGCCTTTAAGAACAACTCCTGCATGGACAGGACTCTTCAGCCTGTGCATAGAAGGGGGTGCCACTCAATGCCGGGACCTCCAAAAGGCCTTGGTGGTCTATTATTGAAGGAGAAAGCAAGCTATAAAATGGACTGTGAGTTCATCTCTGGCTTTGTTTTTTGTTTTTGTTTGAAGTACATTATGAAAAGATAGACATAGAAAGCATGTGACAGACCATATCCACACCCCGGAGGAATAGATTAAGAGTGTGAGGGGGGTGGGGAGTGGTGGGCATCTTTTGCTTTGGGCTTCTGTATGCCTCCTCTTGAATAAGCACCTGTCACTGTTACGTAGGAAGGAACATCTACCAGATGCAGGCTGCAGTCCTGGCGCTCCTGTGGAGCTCAAAGGTGCAGAGTTAATCTTTAAAACATTGTGTTATAAATAATTATTAACAAAGATTATTGTACTTCAAAAAATACATCGTATCTTTAACATTTATCGGCCAACAAGCACTTGCTGAGCAAGAGTTAAAATGAGAAGTTCTTTTTTTAGAATAAAATGTGAATAAATAAGATCAGCCAGCTAATCATAGGGAAGGATTCCAGGTGTCCCTCGCTATAAAATAACAATTGAAGAGACTGGTGATCCGTCTGTCAGACTGGCAGTTAAGATATTCAGCCTCATTGCAGAAATAGACAGCCTAGATTCATCCACATGAGCTTACTGAGACAGAGAGGAGGGACAGGAAATTTGGGGCAAAAAATACCTCCACTGACAGTTGCGTGAGATGGGAAAAAAAGCAAGAAGAGTGTCATGACTGTAGCCCACGTCCTCAGCATGGCCCTTGATGTCCTCCCCAGGGCAGGCTTTTCCCCAGGCTCCTTCTCTGCTCCTCACCGCTGCTCCCCCCAGCCCCTGCCTCCTATGAGTCCTGCCCCCTTCCTGCCTCCTCTAGTCCACCACCCCATCCTGTTGCCAATCACCTTACTCCAGGCAGCTTTGCCTAGATCTCTTCTCCCACAGACAAGAAGCCCCAGCATGGCCACAAACCCCTTGCCATCTGGCTACTGCCAACCCCTGAGCCTCACCCCTTCACCCCCTCTTGTCGAGCACCCAGCTCACCAGACCTCACCACGTCAGCAGTGCCCCAGGCATGGTCCCATCTACCCTCCTCCTGGAAGGTCTCCCTCCCCCCTGCCCCCAACCCCTGTCCCTGACTCTGATAAATTCTGCATTTTATATACATATAGTCCTTAAGACTCAAGTCCACCTTCCCCACTTAAAACAGCTACTATTAATATGTGAGACATATTATCGTATTATTAGCTCATTTAATTCTCACAACAAACTTGAGGGTAGGTAATATTATTGCCATTTTACAGGTGAGGAAACTGAGGCTCAGAAAGCTTAAGACTGAGGCTCTGAACCCAGGTCTCTGTCACTCCAAGTCCTGGCTCTTATCCACTGAGCCACATGAGAATTGTTTGTGGACATATGTGTCATCTGCATGGAAACGTGAGATTTCCAAAGGGAGAGAGTATGTGTCATTTGCCTTTACAGTCCTATCAATGAACTTGACTTGGTTCCTCACTATCAGACACTCATAGGGGGAAAAAAAGCATTTTCACTTAATAACATCCTTGAAGCCATTAAAATTAGTAATTATATTAAACCATGACCTTTGAGTACATACTTTGAAAATATTCTGCACAATGAAATAGGAAGTAAGCATGAAACATTTCTTCTGCAAACTGAAGGACAATGGTTATCTCAAGGAAAAGCACTTTGTGATTGAGTTGCCAGCCAAACTAGCCCCATTTATTGTGGAACATCGTTTTTACTTGAAAGTATGACTTACAAACTATGGTCATTCACACTTGAGTATTTGGCAGGCATTTTCTCGAAAATAAATGAAGTGAAACTGTCATTTCAATGAAAACAACTGAAATATTTGTTGGCAATAATGAAATTTGAGCTTTCAAGTGAAAATTAGCATTTGGAAAAATTGTATTGACCACTGTGAACTTGAGAGCTTTCCAACACTTACATATTTTTCTGATGGGATTGGTGGTGATATTAACAAACATGATTTTAAAATTTTACATAATGAAAACGTGGAAAATCTACACAACTCAATGAACCAATATTTTCCAAATGACCAAAACATGATGTTAAAAAATCTATGCATGGGTAAGAGATCCGTTCAAAGGCAGACCAATGAATTTCAATATAACAGAATACAAAAAATTTATTGCTATGGTTTCAGATTCCACACTGCAACTAACCTTTAAGGGAAAACTATCAATTGTCAAGTTTTGGCATGGTATCAAAGAAGGATACCTACAACTATCTAAAAAAGCCATTAAAATAGCCTAACTTTTTCAACTACCTATCTGCAGGAGGCCAAATTTTCTTCATATACTTCAACTAAAATAATATTGCAACAGACTGAATGCAGAAGCAGACATGAGAATTCAGCTGCCTTCTGTTAAGACAGAGAGGAAAGATATTTACAAATATGTACAATAATGCAACTCTTCTTCTAATTGTCTTTTGTCCTGAAAAATATAGTTATTTTTCACAAAAAGTGTATTGTGTCAACATGTAATCGGTTTATTATTTTTTTAAGAATTAAAAATTGAATAATAGTTTTAAATGTTTTTAATTTCTAATAATTTATTTTGGTAGCTATACTCTGCATAAACAAAAGCTCTTTGGACTCTCCAATAATTTTTATAGAGTAAAGGGTTTCTGAGACCAAAAAGTTGGAGAACCACTTGTTTACAATGACAATTTGTATTTAGATCTTTTACCTGATTATCCCATGAGGAGACTGACCTCAGGGCCTTTGCACTTTCTCCCTCTGACTCCCTCATTCATCATGTCCAGTATTGGTGATAAAGGGGTGTTTAGAGGAGACTTATCCATCACCTCCCCTTCTCTGACATAAGCAGTTGTCGTTTTCACTAAGCTGAATACTGTCCTGAATCATCCCCTATACAGAAAATCTGGAGTGCCGTTGTTTAGGTCTTAGTTTAAATGTCACTTCCTCAGGGACACTCTGCCTGAACCTCCCCTCTCCCACCCCACCCCATAGATCAGAAATAGGCACTCATAGCACCCTCCCAGCACCTGACACCAGGGGATTTTAGGGTGCCTTCTGAGAGTATTTGTTTCATTTCAGTCTTCCCCACCTACAGTAGCTCCATGAGGCTGTTTCCTTGTCTCTTTTGTTCACTGCTGGTTCCTCAATTTCTAGGACATTTGTTCAAAGAACGAACGAATGAAGATGTCTGTGTGTTCATCTGCACGGGACCAGCTGAAGCCGTGGGCTGTGGGCTTTGCAGCCATGCGCATGGGCATGCAGCGTGGGAGCACGGCTGATGCTTCACACGATTTGTGAGGATACTTTTCTTTAAATCAAATCACAGTGAGTTTCAATATAGAATTGATTTTCCAGAGCATTTATAAAACAAGATATCACTGTGTTGAGTGAGGGAGACGGGAAGAAGGGGGGTGTGCCTTGGATCATCACACTCTCCACCTCCACCCCATTCTTTTGCTCCTGAAGGGTGATCCCACTGAAGGAGAGAATGGAGGGACCAAGAGAAGGAATTAGGTCACCTTCTTCCTGGGATCTCCTTTCAGTCCTTCCTCTCCAGGGAGAAGGCAGGTGCACAGAAGCATTTTTACCTTAATGTGGATTTGGAAAATGTGCAAGTCAGAGAGGCCCCATGTGGATTCAGAGGCAGACCCAGAAAATCAGTTTTAATGATGAGGAAAGAAGGAAATGATTGTCAAAATATGAATTCATTAAGGCATATTCCCTACGGGCCTGTTCTGACAGTGAAGATAATTAAGCTTAAGTTTTAAAGGTCAGTTTTAACCTGCTCATGAGGCACATGGCAACAATGACATCATCCTGGCCCTCTGTATCTGTGGCAACAGAATTTCTGAGCTGTGATTAAACATCAAACTAGAACTACTGCATTAGTCCCAGCAACAGCCCCAAATAAATATTCAAGAAAGTAGGTGAATTTTACACATCCCCTTGGGATATTTCAGCCATTTACTGAGAAAACAAGCAATAGAACCTGCTGTTAAAACTGCCGGTTACTGAAGCCAGGTCACCTGCCCCAGTCTCCTCTGGGGCCTTGTGCAAGAAGAGGATCACCCCCAAATCAATTGCTTTTCATTCATGTATGGGTCTAAAGTTGGAGATCTAAGGTAGCATAAGAAGGCGATTACTTGGGCATTTGAATTATCTTTAAAAAAAGCCACAATTGTTTTCTTCCTAATCATAAAAATAATGATTAAATAAGAAAACAATACAGTTGCCCCCCTTTATCTGCAGTTTTGCTTTCCACGGTTTCAGTTACCCTTGGTCAACCGTGGTTGGAAAATGGAAAATTCCAGAAATAAACAATTCATAAGTTTTTAATTGGACGCCATTCTGAGCAGCATGATGAAATCTCGTCCCACCCGGGGCGTGAATCATCCCTTTGTCCAGTGTATCTACGCTGTATCCACTCCCCACCGTTAGCGTAAGAATAAACTTAGTACAGGTGACCCTTGAACAACACGAGTTTGAACTGCGCAGGTCCACTTATATGCGGATTTTTTTCAATAAATACTTACCACATGATCCGAGGTTGGTTGAATCCAAGGACAGAATCATGGATACAAAGGGCCGACCGTAAAGTTATACTCGGATTTGTGCATTTTCAATTGCAAGTGGGGAGTGGTGGGGCCGGGATCGGAGCCACTGACCCCCGAGTTGTTCAAGGGTCAAACCAACATGTTGAACACTTCAAACTTACACAACGTTATATGTCAATTGCATATTGCTAAAAAAGTTTTTTTAATTAAAAAAATTCTAAACAGTAACTATCACAACTCTGAGGCTTATTCTGAGCTCAGATATTAAGTGTTTTGTTGTTTATTTAAAAACATATATTGAGATATAATTCACATACCATACAACTCACCCACCTGAAGTTTAAAATTCAGTGGCTTTTAGTATAGTCACAAATTCATGCACTCACCACTGTAATCAATTTTAGAACATTTTCATGACCACTAAAAGAAAAAAAATCCATACCCATTGAAAATCACTCCCTATTTCTCCCCAACAACTCCTCTCTAGCCCCAGGCAACCAATAATCTGCTTTCTGTCTCTGTGGATATTACATTAAAATGGAATCATACAATAAATATATGGGGAGAGAGGGAACAGAGAATGACTGCTTAATGGATTTGGCAGTGATGAAGAAATTCTGGAACTAGATGGTTAACAGCCTTGTAAATCTACTGAATGCCAGTGTACACTTTAAAATGGTTAAAATGGTCATTTTTGTATTAGGTGTACTTTACCATAATAATTTTTAAAAATCCAAACTAAGGGAAGCCAGTATTTGTGAAGTCATTGGACAGGATCATATCTAACTTAAGAATTAGTCATGAACATTTAAGTGAATATTTTTGTCACATTGTATTAAGAAAAACAACAAACATTACCGGCGAGATATCACCCAACACAACCAATATTTAAGCTTATTTAATTAAAACAAGGGGTGTAGGCATTTTGCTTCTTCAACAGCAAGGTATAATAATTTTAACAAAACAAATATATGGACTTTCATTTTAACTGAAAATATGAAATGCTCTGTTGCTACATTTTAATAGATAATATGATGCATGTAAATGTGAAAGCCTTGGAGGGTCAGGGTGAGGCTGGCTTCACCTTGCTCTTTCTCTTTATTTACAGGAAAGAAAGATATAACCCTCCAGCTTTTTCAAGTCCCTAAAGATTTCTGTCTTGAACAGCATTAGGCTACATCCACAGAACTTTTTTTTCTTTTTGGGGGGCTGCGCCACACAGCATGCAGGATCTCAGTTCCCCAACCAGGGATCGAACCCATGCCCCCTGCAGTGGAAGCGTGGAGTCTTAACCACTGGACCGCCAGGGAAGGCCCCAGACTATTTCCTCATTGACTGCTGCGCAAGCCCTTCCCTCTCCCCTCGGGACTGCCTGGTTCGGCCTGTGGACAGGGGAGCAGATCATCTCCCCCAGAGGCCGTCTGATCCTCAAGCTGGTGATCACACTCAAAGAAGTGGCATCAAATTCTAGAGCATATTCAAAGCACCTACCATGTTTATGCTAAACGTCCTTTTGCTTCCATGTGAGGGAAACTCAGGTCAGTTTCTGAATGGTTAGGGACTTTTAGAAACCAGATGAGTCAAGAATACTGCACCCAGTAGTTTGTGATATTGGCACATTAGAATCACCTGGAGCCTTTTAAAAACCTCTAGACCCTGCTCCCACCCCCACACCAATTGAATCAGATGCTGGGTGTGGGACTCCAGCGAGCAGTGCTTTAATGCTGTCCAGGTGATTACAGCCTGCAGAGGAGGCTGGATGTAATGGCCTCAGAAGCTTGACAGTTAAGAAGTTTGAAACGCCTTCCAGCTGCCAGCACTGAAGCTACTCAACTTTGCTGGAATAAGCCTGTAGGAGGAATGAAAGTCCCGCTCCCAAAGGAGCCTTCAGAGGTTCTCTGCTGAAAGCTCGGGGCAAACTGAGCGGACGGAAGACACACAAGGGACAGGTGAACCATGGTTCATTCACTCACCCACCCACCTCCCTTTGCTCACTCCCTCACTCATTCACTCAACATTTCTGAGGCTCCCCTCCATGCCAGACCCTGGGCTGGGCCCTGGGGAAAGTGCACAGGAAGGAAGGCCTGGTGCCCGCCCCCAGGAAGCTCGCGGTCAGCAGCTGAGAGCAGGAAGTGCTTGGGAAGAAGCGCATCCTGTGTGTCCTGGAGCATTCAGGGGAAGGGACAGGAGGAGGAAGCACCTTTGAAGACATCTTCCTAAGGCGAGGACACCTGCTTGAGATCTGGAGCAGGACCAGGTGTGAGGTAAGTGCTGCACTCTTGAAAAATCAGCAGTGAGTACCCTGTGGATGTGGTTCTCAGCCTGGGCAGCACCCTGGAATGGCCTGGGAGCGTCTAAACATGTCCGTGTCTGGTCACACGCCAGAGGCTCTGGTTTAATTAGTCTTCGATAGGACCTGGGCATTTACATAATATATATTTTAAAATATCATTTTTTTTATTGTGGTGAAATGCACATCACATAAAATTAACCATGTTAAGGTGAACAATTAAGTGGCACTTAGTACATTCACAGTGTCTTGCAGCCACCACCTCTTGTTCCAAAACATCATCATCGCCCTAGAGTAAAAGCCGGTGTGCATTAAGCAGTCACTCCCAGTCTCCCCTTACCCCAGCCCCTGGCAACCACAAATCTACTTTCTATCTCTATAGATTTAACTAGATATTTCATTTAAAAGGATATTTCATATAAAAAGGAATCACACAAGATGAGACCTTTTGTGTCTGCCTTCTTTCACTTAGCATAATGTTTTCAAGGTCCATCCATGTTGGAGCCTGTATCAGTACTGCATTCCTTTTTAAGGCTGAATGATACTCCATGACATGGATATACCTCAATTTGTTTATTCATCATCCATCAATAGACATGTGGGTTGTTTCCACCTTTTGGTTACTATGACTAGTACAATAGTCACAGTAGTACTAGTAGTCTGTTTAACATCTGCTTTCAATTATTTTGGGTATGTACTAGACATCTATATATATTTTTAAAAGCTCCCCCAGTGATTCTAACGTGCAGCCAAGGTTGCCAACCACTGAACTGGAACAGTGGTCCCCAAACTGTGGTTCTGGCTTAATAGATTTTCGGGCCTTGGTTCTGGACAATCTAATTTAGTGGCTCGAGGAATCTCTCTCTCCATGGCCTCCTCTCTGTCTCGGTGCCTGCTTCCTTTGTGTTGGCAGGTCAGCCTACCTGTCAGCCTCAGGAGCCTGTGACAGTGTACCCCTCATCAAGCCCAGGAACAGCCCCTTCCCCTCGAGAGAGGTCCCTTACTCCCCCAGCTCAGGGTCCCCCAGTGCCCTTGTAACCTGACGTTATGAGTGCCCCCTAGGGGAGGCCAACATGTTCCTGATATCTTCCTGCCTGGGCCGGCTTTTGCTCCCCATCTCCTGTGGGTGATTCTCGGGCTCTCATATCCCTCAAGAACAAATCATGTTGAGGTGGTGCAGTGTGAATCGATCTTTAAGGCCCAACGCTCTCTAACTCTGTAAGCGCATAGTCGGGCTGTAGCTGCCTTCACCATTCACATGGCTCCACAGCACGTCCTGGTCTAAAGCATTGGTATTTCAGTTACAAACGACCACATGGTTGCCACCACGAACTTTTTATATTTGTGTGACTAAAAGGCCCATCCTGGTGATTTTCCCCCAGCGAAGAAAACTGTTCCAAAAGTGATCACTCAACCCCAGAGATAGAAAACCACGAACAATTTTCAAATGGCACTTCTTCAGTTTCAAAACAATTCAAGTTCATGAACACTAGTTATTTAGATAAACCAAAATTGTATAGATTCTGGTGCCAGTGTCAAATTCAAGGACACCGTGGTGTGACCTCTTTCAAGGGTGCAGCAGCCTCTCTCCTCACCTGAGAACTGGAAAACCAGGGAAGCATAAGGCTTGTTGGCCTCAGTACAAGGGGTCGAAGTGGCTCTAAAAAGCTGAATCAGTAAAAGGCAAAACTTTTGGAAATATTCTTGCCTCCAGAAGTCAGGGAGCAAAGCCAGTTTAATACATTTAATCTACATACAGAAATACCGATAACATTTATTTTTGCTACAGGCCAAACTCTCTCCTCAAGGTGTTAGCACATATTATCTCATTTTATCTTTACAACAACGATATGAGGTATGATTTCTTAGCCACATTTTAAAGGTGAGGCCCAGAGAGGCTACACAACTTGCCCAAGGTCACACAGCCAGTATAAGTAGTGGAGCTGGGATGCAAACCCAGATCTGTTTGACTTCAACGTGAGTGCTCTGAATTACAAATGCTTGCTTGAAAAACGCATTTCAGAAAAGGAATGACCTACTGATCTGCACAGATGCTGCCTGCGCTCAGTGATAAGAGGGACCTAAAAAGGATATTCACTGGGCATGTTCGAAAAACAGAACATGATGCGAGCTGCGAGGCTGTGCAGTCTGAGGCAAGGGACCTGGTGAACATTCTTTTTCGGTACTGGGTGTCAGCAGTGCTGGGTAAAAACTGGTCACTGCTTACCCCCCACTTATAATGAGTGTTCTAGTTATTCCTATGGACCTCAAAGCAAACGTATTTTGTGAAGAACTTATGGATTAGATCGATGTTGAAAATGTAATAATTCATAAATCAATAAAATTCCATATTTTTAGCTTCTCTTTGACAAAATGAGTTTGTAAAACATTATTCGTTTTGGGAAAAACAAATTGTTCCAGAGGCTTAGTGGATTCCAGGAGAGTTGCAACAAAAATGGGAACATTTTTTTTCCTCAACTGGGTAAGTTTTGAGCTCACATTTATTTTCACATAAACATTATATCCATCCGTTGTCCAAGAAAGGCCCGCCAGCGAACTCGTGTTCACTCCCCAAGTCGCGCTGCCAACCAATTGCCACACCCGCGCTTACGGGCGATGATCATTCCGGCCCACAGGGGGCGATCTTGCTCACAACATTATACATTCACGTTTCTCAAAAGGGCAGCCAGACGTGGCACGGAAGAAAATTAACGAGTAAAATTAACGAGTAAAAACGTTTCTATGCTGAGGATTCTTTGGCAGCGAAGCTGCTCTTTGCAAGCGTCAAGAGAAAAGTGCTCAAAAGCAAACCGGGAAACCTGGTGTCTAATCGCTCGTCTTAGAAGGATGCTTTAAAAAGAAAAATAAAAGGGAGGGAGGGAGGGAGGGAGGAAGGAAGGAAGGAAGGAAGGAAGCAAGCTGCCTACTTTTGTCAACTTATTGAAAGTGTTAAAACTGTAATTAAATTTTGGTGTTTTCTTTTTCTTCATTGGTGTCAGGTGGCTTTTTCATTTGCCTCATTTTCCAAGGCTGCTTAGCACCTGGACTTTGTTTTAAACGAACTCAAAGCAGAGGCTGACCAGGCTGACTGGCGCTGCAGGAAAGTGTCTGCAGCCCTGGGTGGCAGCGGTTAGAGTGCTATTTCTGCAGCAAAAGAAACTTAGGGGGCTTCCCTGCTGGCGCAGTGGTTAAGAATCCGCCTGCCAATGCAGGAGACACGGGTTCGAGCCCTGGTCCGGGAAGATCCCATGTGCGGCAGAACAGCTAAGTCTGTGCACCACAACTACTGAGCCTGCACTCTAGAGCTCATGAACCATAGCTACTGAGCCCGTGTGCCACAACTACTGAAGCCTGCGTGCCTAGAGCCCGTGCTCCACAACAAGAGAAGCCACCGCAATGAGAAGACTGCACACCACAACGAAGAGTAGCTCCCGCTCACCGCAACCAGAGAAAAGCCCGTGTGCAGCAACAAAGACCCAACGCAGCCAAAAATAAAATAAATTTTAAAAAAAGAAACTTGGGGTTCCATTTGCTCCTCAGTTTTCCTTGCAGCATCTTAGGGACACGCCATGAACCAGGAAGCTGAGAAGAGACCTCTTCATGGGAGCGCCTGTTTTTGAGTTGGAGATAAAAGGTAAGACTCCATTTGATGAAATTCCCTGTTGCTGTCAAAACAAACCAACCAACAAAACACCCTCAAAACCCACCATTTCCCAAAGGCCCAGGGGTGTCAAGTGGCATGGGGAGACAGCTGGGGATTACATTCTGACTCTCTTGACTCAATAAATAAATGAGGTTGGCAAAGACAAAACCCCCTACAGAAATGATGTTTAAACTCTGTTATGGTCAGTTTGAACAGATTCTCAAAAATCAGTGTTTATATGCTTGAATTGTAAATGAAAGTTCAAGAAACTCAAGCTTCAGAAAGCTATAATCAAAATTATTTTTTTAAAGATGACTAATACATAATCCCTTTGGATTTGCACAAGTTAGAAGTATTCTAAACTCTTTTGTTTGGGAAGATGGAAATGGGCATCCCTGCATAGAGCACAGAGGAGATTTTCCAGGAGCACACCTGAAAATGGGATTGTATAACATCCATGAGGTTAGGGGCAAGAGGAAACTCGTGGATGGAGGGTCTGCTTGTCTCATTCAGACCTCTCTCCTGGGAGAGAGTCTGTTCTCACCTGGCTGGCAGGGTGGGGCAACTCCCCACTGCTGGGGGCCTCCTCCTCTCCTGCCCTGTCTTCCTCAGTCATTGATTGAGCTCCATGTTGTTGCCTCAAGGAAATCCACAGTCAAACTCTTCGTTCTATCCCTGATGATAGACAAATAGACAAATGGTGAAGGACCATGATGGGTAATGCTGGAGTTGGAAAGGACAGAACTCAGATTGCCAGCTCCCTCAATTTACAGAAGCGGGAGTTGGCGACTTGCCTGAGTCACCTTGGGTAGCACAGCTGGTCTAGAGGCAGCAGATCTGATGTTCGGTTAGGAGTTTTTTCCATTGCATCCCAAATGACTCAGACCAACTCCGTGGGACTGTGCACATCGGAAATTGCCTTGGAATGTCTCATGACCAAGTCCCTAGAGAGTTCTCTTTTGGCCACGGATAGAACTTAGTTCCTATGATGTGAAAACCAAAGGAATGGTGAGTTTTCAGAAGATTCTGGTTTTTTTTTTTTTTTTTTATTAAAAGAGCTTTTAAAAAAATAAATTCTGGACTTCCATGGTGGCGCAGTGGTTAACAATCTGCCTGCCAATGCAGGGGACACGGGTTGGATCCCTGGTCTGGAAAGATCCCACATGCCGCGGAGCAACTAAGCCTGTGCGCCACAGCTACTGAGCCCACATGCCGCAACTACTGAAGCCCACGCACCTAGAGCCTGTACTCCACAAGGAAAAGTAGCCCCCACTCACCACAACTAGAGAAAGCCCACACGCAGCAACGAAGACCCAACACAGCCATAACTAAATAAATAAATGAAATAAAAATAAATTCTGCAATCCCCTCTTTTATTCAAAGTTGGTGTTTAATAAGTATTTTTTGCTTGATTGAATAGAGATGGTTCCAAAGTGAAGATGTCAATTCATAAATTCACAGCAATGTCAAGATTTTCAAACTTCTCATTTTTAGGCCTTTTTTCCCCCTTAGACCAGGCTTCCTGAAATATTTTTCTTCTCTCTTAAATTTTATAAGCAATTGCCAAGCGTCTTTTAAAATTACCATTTTACATTCCTACCAGCAATCCAGTTTCTTTGCATTTTCTCCAGCATTGGGTGTTGTCATTATTTTTTTCCTGCAAATAGAAAGAATTTTATTCCTTCCTTTCCATGCTGTATGTCTTGTGTTTCCTTTTATTTATTTATTTGCCTGTTGCAGTGGGTTTTTTTTTTTCCACTTAAGAATGTAACTGTCTGAATTTGTATGGAAACACAAAAGACCTCGAATAGCCAAAGGAATACTGAGAAAGAAAAACGGAGCTGGAGGAATCAGGCTCCCTGACTTCAGACTATATTACCAAGCTACAGTAATCAAGACAGTATGGTACTGGCACAAAAACAGAAATATAAATCAATGGAACAGGATAGAAAGCCCAGAGATAAACCCACGTACATATGGTCACCTTATCTTTGATAAAGGAGGCAAGAATATACAATGGAGAAAAGACAGTGTCTTCAATAAGTGGTGCTGGGAAAACTGGACAACTACATGTAAAAGAATGAAATTAGAACCCTTCCTAACACCATACACAAAAATAAACTCAAAATGGATTAAAGACCTAAATGTAAGCCCAGACACTATAAAACCCTTAGAGGAAAACATAGGCAAAACACTCTATGACATAAATCACAGCAAGATCTTTTCTGACCCACCTCCTAGAGAAATGGAAATAAAAACAAAAATAAACAAATGGGACCTAATGAAATTTAAAAGCTTTTGCACAGCAAAGGAAACCATAAACAAGACAAAAAGACAACCCTCAGAATGGGAGAAAATATTTGCAAATGAAGCAACTGACAAAGGATTAATCTCTAAAATTTACAAGCAGTTCATGCAGCTCAATATCAAAAAATCAAACAACCGAATCCAAAAATGGCCAGAAGACCTAAACAGACATTTCTCCAAAGAAGATATACAGACTGCCAACAAACCCATGAAAGGATGCTTAACATCACTAATCATTAGAGAAATGCAAATCAAAACTACAGTGAGGTATCACCTCACACCAGTCAGAATGGCCATCATTAAAAAATCTACAAACAATAAATGCTGGAGACGGTGTGGAGAAAAGGGAACCCTCTCGCACTGTTGGTGGGAATGTAAATTGATACAACCACTATGGAAAACAGTATGGAGGTTCCTTAAAAAGCTAAAATTAGAACTACCATATGACTCAGCAATCCCACTACTGGGGGGGTGTATACCCTGAGAAAACCATAATTCAGAAAGAGTCATGTACCACAATGTTCATTGCAGCTCTATTTACAATAGCCAGAACATGGAAGCAACCTAAGTGTCCATCAGCAGATGAATGGATAAAGAAGATGTGGTACATATATGCAATGGAATATCACTCAGCCATAAAAAGGAACGAAATTGAGTTATTTGTAGAGAGATAGATGGACCTAGAGTCTGTCATACAGAGTGAAGTAAGTCAGAAAGAGAAAAACAACTACTGTATGCTAACACATATATATGGAATCTAAAAAAAAAAAAAAAGGTTCTGAAGAACGTAGGGGCAGGACAGGAATAAAGACGCAGATGTAGAGAATGGACTTGAGGACACGGGGAGGGGAAAGGGTAAGCTGGGACGAAGTGAGAGAGTGGCATGGACATATATACACTACCAAATGTAAAACTGATAGCTAGTGGGAAGCAGCCGCATAGCACAGGGAGATCAACTCGGTGCTTTGTGACCACCTAGAGAGGTGGGATGGGGAGGGTGGGAGGGAGATACAAGAGGGAGGGGCTATGGGGATATATGTATATGTATAGCTGATTCACTTTGTTATACAGCAGAAGCTAACACACCATTGTAGAGCAATTATACTCCAATAAAGATGTTGAAAAAAAAAGAATGTAAGCTTCTGATCATAAGATTTTCAAATGAAGATCTTTTCCTCTTTTTCATGTTTCTTTTTAAGGGTGAAAAAATTGGTGTCAAAATCACGAGATTCTGCAATCTGTTTAGCATCAGTGACAGATGTTTGATAAACATAATCACTGGTTTTCCTCAAACAATTTAATTCCTTTGATGCTGTCAAGAGCATTATGCACACTGAATTTGATGCAGGCATCATTTGGCTTGTATCATTAATTTTACTTAATCTTTCACCTAAAATTAATACTGAGTAAATCAGAGTTTAAAGTTGATGTTTTCAGATGTGTACCTTTGACTTGCATTCTTTATCAATTATCTTTATCAATAAAATCAACAGTTTTTTTAAAAAAGAATATAACTCGGATATCAGATCAGATCAGTAATATGAATCAGCCTCTTTTCTTTTTTTAAAAAAATATATTTATCTATTTATTTTTGGCTGTGTTGGGTCTCCGTTGCTGCACGCAGGCTTTCTCTAGTTGCAGCAAGCAGGGGCTACTCTTCTTTGCTGTGCGTGGACTTCTCATTGCGGTGGCTTCTCTTGTTGCAGAGCACAGGCTCTGCGTGCATGGGCTTCAGTAGTTGCAGCATGCGGGCTCAGTAGTTGTGGCTCATGGGCTTTAGATCGCACGCTCAGTAGTTGTGGTGCACTGCCTTAGTTGCTCTGCAGCATGTGGGATCTTCCCAGATTAGGGCTGGAACTGGTGTTCCCTGCATTGGCAGGCAGATTCTCAACCACTGTGCCTCCAGGGAAGTCCAGCCTCCTTCGTTTTAATGGGTTTGTAGTGTTCCATAGTAAAATGGCCTTGTTTTACCAGCATCCTATTGATAGGCCTTTAGTTGATTCTAATCTTTTGCTCTGAGGAACAATGCTTCAGTGAATGTCCTTGTATGTATCTTTTCACACATGTGTAGGATATTATAGAAAAATTCTAGAAATAGAATTACTACATAAAAAATATGTTCACTTTATATTTTGATAGTAGCTGAATTGCCCTCCAAAGAGGTCAAACCAATATATAGTCCTGTCTAACACAGTGTCTTCTCAATTTTTTAAAATCTTTGCCAATCTGATAAGTGAAAAAAAGGGTATCTTTTTGTTACAGTTGCTGGTTTTAAGATGAGGAGTTTAAACTTTGCTTAAAATGAAATCAAATTTATAAAACTAAAAAGTGACTCTCTAAAAATTAGAAAAGTATTGCATTATCTTTTCATATATCAAAGTTAGATAATATCACTATTTTTTATTCAATCTGGGTCTCCAGGCTGTATTTTGAAAACAATACACGGGGACTTCTCTGGTGGCGCAGTGGTTAAGAATCCGCCTGCCAGTGCAGGGGACATGGGTTCAAGCCCTGGTCCGGGAAGATCCCACATGACGCGGAGCAACTAAGCCCATGCACCGCAACTACTGAGCCTGCACTCCAGAGCCCGTGAGCCACAACTACGGAGCCCACGTGCCACAACTACTGAAGCCCGCACACCTAGAGCCTGTGCTCCACAACAAGAGAAGCCACCACAGTGAGAAACCCACGCACCGCGACGAAGACTAGCCCCTGCTCGCAGGAACTAGAGAAAGCCCGCGTGCAGTGACGAAGACCCAACGCGGCCAAAAATAAATAAATTTATTATAAATAAATAAGTAAGAACAATATAGGGCTCATGACACATTTCGTTCACGTATATTGAGGGAGATTTAGTTGAGGCACTTTAGCAAACTCACCAAATACTGGTTTATGTCAGTGAATGAAACTATTGCCTTCAAAGAGCTTGTGGTCTAGCAGAGGAGTCCAAAGAATTTCTGTGTAATACAGTATTAGTATAACTGTCTAGAGTGGATGCTACTGTATAGGACAGATGGAAAAAAGGAATTTAGCTGAATCTGGAGGTTAGAGAAGGCTTTGTGGAGGAGAGAACTTCTGATCTGAGAAGTAAAGGAGGAGTAGAGACTAGCCAGGCGAAGACAGGTGGAAAAGGCAGTGCAAAGCAGAGGGAACAGCATGGCAAAGACATTGAGGCATGAGTGAACTTGAAGAGTGAGGAGCATACCAGAAACCCAGCATTTCTAGAGAGACAGGCAGAGGACACAGGAAATTGCTCAAAGTTAGCACACCCTTATAATCAGCACCCAGATCAAGAAAGAGAACGTTACCAACATCCTGGACCCTTGTGTCCCCTTCCAGTCACTACACCTCCAAGGGTAACTATCCTGACTTCTACTGCTGTAGATTTGTGTTATCTTTATTAAAATGTTCGAATCGATCTTTATGAAAGCAATGGAATCATATAGTGTGTACTCTTTGGTGTCTGTCTTCTTTTACTTAGCACGTTTGTGTGATTTGTCCACAGTATCATGTGTGGTTGTGGTTTCTTCATTCTTGTGGGTGTATAGCATTCCAGTTTATGAGTGTATATTTATCTACTCATTCTCCTGTTGATGTATATTTGGGTAGTTTTCAGTTTGAGACCTCTATCAATAGTGTTTGTACATATCTCTTGATGAACATGAATATGGATTTCTTTTGGGAGAGGCGTTGCTGAATCATAGGGTAGATATACGTGGGCTTTAGTAGATACTGCCAACAGTGTTCCAAAATGGTTGTACCATTTATGCTTCCACCAGTGGTCTATGAAGGAATTCCACTTGCTTCACAGTCTTGCCAACACTTTCTGTCCTTTTCATTTTAGCCGTTCTGGTGGGTGGTATTGCATTTTGGTTTTAATTTGCATTTCCTTGATGACTAATGAAGTTGGGAACGTTTTCATAATTTTCCCTGATCCTTTTTTCCCCTCAACTCTTTATTACAAAAATGTACACATTCAGAAAAGTTAAAAGAATTGTATAATGGACACTCATATACCTAGTACCCAGATTCAAACAATTGTAACCTTTTGCTATATTTACTTTGTGTGCACATGTGTGTGTGAGATCGTTTTGCTGATCCATTGTAAAGTAAGTTGTGATCACAATGACACTTGCTCTATAATTACTTCAGGAAGTATCTCCTAGAAATAGACATTTTTCTCTACAACCATAATACTATGTTCATATCTAACAAAATTTACAATAATTTCCTGAAAATTATCTACTAGTCTGTGTTCAAGTCTCTCTACTTGTCCCCAAAGTATTTGTCATCTAGTTTTTTGAACCAGGAGCCAATCAAGGCTGACTTACTGTATTTGGTTGCCATAGCCCTTTAAACTGACACACCATCTTCCCCCACCCCCATGACACTGACTTTTTGAAGAGCCAAATTATGCCCTGGTTGTCTATATAAAGAACATTTTAACTTCAGTGGCTTAAAACAACTATCTTATATCTCACAATTTTGTGGACCACAAATTCAAGTGATTCTTTGTTTCACATGACGTTGAAAAAAGTCAGTGGTGATATTCAGTTGGCAGATGGACTGGCTGAAGCATCCAAGATGGCTTTGCTCTCATGTCTGACACCTTGGTTGTGATGGCTGAAAGGCTGGCTCAGCCAGGAATGCCCACCAGGGCATATCCATGTAGCTTCTCTAGCATGGTGGCCTCAGAGTAGTCAGTTTTCTTATATAATGGCTCATGGCCCTGAGAATGAATGTTTTGGTGAATAGGACTTGCATTCCTTTTATGACCTAGCCTCAGAAGTCACACTGCATCCCTTCCATCATACACTATTGTTTGAAGTAGTCACAAAGCCCACCCAGTTTCAGAGAACTTGAAGCTATGTTTTAAAAACTGCCGTGGTCTGCATTCTGGCCACAAATTACAGATCTTCCTCAATTGATGATGAGGGTACATCCTGATAAACCATCATAAAGTGAAAATATCACAAGTTTAAGATGCATTAAATACACCGAACCTACCCAACATCATAGCTTACCCTTGCCTGCCTTAAACATGCTCAGGACACTTAACGTTAGCCTACAGTTGGACACAATGGTCTAACACAAAGCCTATTTTATAACAAAGTGTTGAATGTCTCATGTAATTTATTGAATACTGTACTGAAAGTGAAAAACAGAGTGGTTGTCTGGGTACAGGGTGTTTGTAAGTGTACTGATGGTTTACCCTCATGACCACCTGGCTGATCAGAGCCGCGGGCTTGCTGCCACTGGCCAGCATCACGAGAGAGTATCGTACCACATACCACCAGCCCAGGAGAAGGTCAAAATTCGAAATTTGAAGTGTGGTTTCTGTTGAATGCTTATCACTTTTGCACCATTGTAAAGCTGAAAAGTTGTAAGTAGAACCATCACAAGTTGAAGACCGTCTGCATTCGCCTTTCTCTCACATGCAAAATACACACACCATTTCCAAGAGTCCTCCAAAGTCTCATGACATCAGAATCAGGCTGATGTCTTTTTTTTTGTCTTGAGTTCCCTGTGATGCTGCTATCAGACCACTCCCTTAGAAGTCTTAGAAGCATTACTGTCTAGCTGAGAGGAGCAGTGAGGCAGGCCCTTGATTCTTAGAGAGATTTTTGTATACCCGAGAGGGTTGTGACGCATCATGTTAAGCCATTCTGAGGTCAGAAACTTCTGTCTTACAGTCAACACACCAGATTCCCTGAGACAGTATTTTACTAGGTGCCCTCTTAGGAAGCTCCACGTTCTGATTTCTTCTACTTGTTTCTTCTTGGTGTCGTTTAACGTTTTCTTAAAACCCCCTCACTCACTCCCACATTTCTTATAGAGTTGAGTCAAGAGGCTTGATTGGAATCAGGTTAACTATTTTGGCAAGAATTCTTCATAGGTGATTCAGCATACATTATACTGCCTGACATCTATAGACACATAATATCAAGTTTTCCCGTCATTGATATGTTAGGTTGGATCACTTCTTTTGGGTGGTGACCATCAGATCCTTGCATTGTAAAAGTACACTTTCTTCTTTGTGATTAGCATGTAATCTGTGGGGCGATACTATCAAAAATACGGAATGCTTTACAAGTTCACATCATCCTTGAGCCAGGGGCCATGCTAATTTTTCTGACATTCTTCCAGTTTTACCCTGTGCTATGGAAGCAAGCCCTGACCTGGCTCTCATGTGTACAGATATCCCGTCTCTTGCCCCAGCACCTCCTCCTGCTCTAGGTGTCTGTTGGCTGAGCTTAGAATATCCCTGAACTGTTCTAGTTTCCTAGGTAGTAGTTTTGTTTTTGGTTTTTTTTTCTATCCATGTTTAAGCTGTGTTTTTCTTTGCTCGAGTTTTTCTGTCAATCTGATCCCACCTGCTTTCTATCTTACAGGAATTCATGAATAATCTGCTCTTCTGGTGGCACTCTTTATTGCTTTCCTGTGTTTTTATGGGTTTCACGTATAGACAAAAATACCTACAGAGAGACAGAAGGTTTCGTTTCAGGACATGTGAGGCAGGAAGTAGGAAGTGCGGTGTGTGTGGTTGTGTTCAATCAGATATCTCTAGCTAATCTTTGCTCTTGGGAAACCGTATTGTTGGGTAACAATGAGTAACTATCAGAGGCTGAAGATAGAAACCAGATTATTACAGACTGGATTGTGCCCCCCCCCCGCTAATTCATATATTGAAACCCTAACCTCCAACATGACTATATTTGGAATTAGCGCCTTTAAAAAGGTAATTAAGGTAAAATGAGTTCATAAGGGCGAGACCCTACTCCAATATGACTGGTGTCCTTATAAGAAAGAAATACCAGAGATGTGCGCGCACAGAGGAAAGGCCATGTGACAACACAGCAAGAAGGCGCCATCTGCAACCAAGGAGAGAGGCCTCAGGAGAAACCACCCCTGCCGACACCTTGATCTTGGACTTTCAGCCTCCAGAACTGTGAGAACTTTTCTGTTGTTTAAGTCACCCAGTCTGTGGTATTTTGTTTTGGTGGCCTTAGCAAACTAATACACAGATCATGGAAGACATGTATGACTTACCGAGGAGTTTAGAATTTATTCTGTAACCCATGGGGAGCCACTTGGGTTGTAAGCAGGGTAGTAATAAGATCAGATCTTTGGGGCAGAAAGATCACTATGGGAATAGTGCAAGGGAGCTTTGGAAGATGGAGAGAGCAGAGGCAGAGAAAAACCGGTCAGGAGGCATTTTGAGAGTACAGGTGAGAAGTGATGAGGGCTTGAACAAAGGCAATATTATGGACAAAAGAATGAAAAAAAGGTAGAATTAGCAGAACCTATTGAAAGGTTGGATATGGGGAGGTGAGAGAGGAAGTAATATTGAATTCTTCCCAGGGTCCTGAATTGGATAGTGATTGCAGTAGACATTTATTTGTTTTCTACCCAGCTTCTGCTTTCCTAAAAGCACCTAGGTTGTCACACAGAAATTGGCTTCCAGTCTCCCCTGTTGTGCAGCCCATGTGCTTTAGGGAAACTGACCCCATCCCAGCTTTCAAGGTGGGCCTTGAGTGACCTACACTAATTAGCTCATTCCATTGCTCTGGCTCTAGCTTTGGGTTCAGCAGTGAGCATGTGAACTAAACCTGTCAGTGACCATGAATGTCAGAACTCTCTTTTGGGACCGGATGATCTCCTTGTTTGGACAAGAATAAAGATGCTTGTAGACCTGACTTAATTGGCAAACATCTTGTGACCCCCAGGGGAATGAGCCATAACTGGACATGACTATGTACAGAGCAAAGCAAAGATTAGATTTCTAGTGACAGTCTTGGGAGGCTGTTGCACTAACCGACCATGAAGTCTTGGACTCAAGTTTTGGAGTCTAGAATCCCTTGTCACTTAAGCTGGTTTGAGCTGGATTCTCCTGTTACTTGCCATATGAAGATACAGGTAATCAGGCAGATGGTGAAGCCATTAACCAGCAGATGCAAGGCAAAAGGAGGGACTGGTGTGAAAGGCAAGAAGTTTGGTTCTGAACTTCCATGATCCCACATCTTTGCTTGAAGTTGATCCTTGGGTCTGGGATGACCCCTCCTCGCATTCGTGGGCCTGCTGGAAAAGTCCTACTCACTCTTGAAGGCCCCATTCTGATGCCCCTTCCTCTGTAAAGACCTTGTAAACCCCTCTGCTGTCCAGGTCAGAAGTCCCCACTCTTCCTGAACTTCCACAACATTTTGGACATGGCTCATGTTACTGTTTCCTTCACTGGGCACCAATATCCTTAACAGCCCAGAACATGTCACATTGTTCTACGCATTCACATCAGCAGCCCCAGGGTGTCTAATAGGCGTCTGAACATCTTTTTTTTTTTTGGCCACACCAGGTAGCATGTGGGATCTTAGTTCCCTGACCAGGGATTGAACCCGTGCCCCCTGCAGTGGAAGCATGGAGTCTTAACCCCTGGACCGCCAGGGAAGTCTAAGGCATCTGAATAACTTGATAAATAAACAACAGCTTGTTCTTCCCCCATATTCTCCTTAAACTAATGGATTTACTTGCCACTCCTCTTCCTTCGGACTGAGAAAAACTCTGGCTCTCAGAACATGGATTCAATTATATAATAAATTACCAGAAAAAGATAAAAATATAAGAATGGGAGGAAAGGGTATTTTTATGGAGCTGGGAACACAGAAAAAGAAAAGTTGGATTAAATGAGTTACCTCTGTTATACTGATGCGATATCTGCTCCTTTGCCAAGTTATGAGGGTGACACACAAAATCTCTGAATATATAAGATGCATTTACAATTTCTGCTGAAGATTGTGGGAAGGATCTAAAATCGGCAGTACCCACACATAAGGTTGCATTATGCCCATCCGTTTATTTTGATCTCATTGAAGGCGTTTTGAAGCAGTGCTCAAGAAATAGCTCAACCAAAAGAACATTTAAATTATGTAAAAATGAACTCCAGTGATTTAAATCCATTAACCTTACATAATAACTTTTCAAACATAGTACTGTAATTTCAAAATTAAAAAATTTTAAGAGTTTGAACTCATAAGAGATAAATCCTAACAATGTTTTCAGGGAAAAGTTGAAGAATAATCATTTATCATCTTCGAGTACATTTAGAAACTTGAATGGGGGGGCGGGCAAGTGTAGCCAAGCCTTTATCAATGATGACAGTAATGAATGACGATAGTTACTTAACAAATGTTTATTGAGTGCTTGCTACGTGCCAAGTATCATTTGGAACGCTAAGGATACAGCAGTGAACAAATGCGTATGAATATTGATGATACTGAGGATGTTTACTGAGCCCTTACTATAGGCCAGGCCCTGAGCTAAGCGCTCTGCGTAGACTGGTTCATTCATTCCACTTTCACCAAAACTCTTGAGCTACTATCATATAATTCCCATTTTACACACGCAGAAAATAAGCTTCCTGGGACTTCCCTGGTGGCACACTGGTTAAGAATCCACCTGCCAATGCAGGGGACACGGGTTCAAGCCCTGGTCTGCGAAGATCCCACATGCCACGGAGCAACTAAGCCCGTGTGCCACAACTACTGAGCCTGCGCTCTAAAGCCCGTGAGCCACAACTACTGAGCCTGTGTGCCACAACTACTGAAGCCTGTGCGCCTAGAGCCGGTGCTCTGCAATAAGAGAAGCCACCGCAACGAGAAGCCCACGCACCGCAACAAAGAGTAGACCCCGCTCGCTGCAACTAGAGAAAGCCCACATGCAGCAACGAAGACCCAACGTAGCCAAAAACAAACTTAAAAAAAGAAAAGAAAAGAAGTTTCCAATCAATAACTCACCCGAGCTCTCAGAGCCACTTGAAGTGTTGGAAGTTGGACTCTACCCAGGCCTGTCAGATCCCAGAAGTAACACGGCAATTGAGTATAAATGGCTGCTGGAAATGTTTCATAGATAGGAGACTAAGCCATTTTAAATCTTGTCGACTCTTAAGCATTCCATTTTCACAGTTGGTATAAAAGTCAAATTCAATACTGTTGCACCAAACTTTAACACATTTAACTGAGCAGGGTCCAGTCGATGAGCTTTCATCACGGCATTATTATTGACTGGAGCTTATGGATGTAGAAAGTTAGATGTGACTGGAACCTGTACCTTGGCAAAGTATTTTTAATCACTTAAGTCCAGTGTTTTCAATGTTTCACTGCTACCCTTTGCTCCTGTTGTAATATCTGTACATCACTTGTACTATTATTTACTTAAAACTGATTCATTGTTTTTACTTCATGTTTTAAAGGAAAATAATATAATTACTATAAATAAAGAACCACAAATTCATTCAATAAATATTTATGAAGTGCCTACCATGCACTAAGCCGTGGGGATACAGCAGTGAAAGATACACCAAAAAGAATCCCTGCCCTCACGGAGCTAATGTTCCAGTAGGGGCGATAATCAGCAAGATAAATAAGTAAGATACATAGGACATTAGAGAATAGTCAGGGCTGAGGGGGAAAGGGGAGGGCATACTTGGTGCCAGTGGGGGAGAGTTAAAACTGTAGATAGAAGGGCTAGGGAAGGTCTCATTGAGAAAGCTTCATTTACTCAAGGTGACTTTGGAGGAAACACAAAACAGGACCAGCCATGTGGAAATCCAATAGAAAGGCAATCTAGGGAGCAGGAACAGACAGTGCCAAGCCCTGAGGAATGAGTGTGCCCGGGGTTTTCAAGGAACAATAAGGAGGTCATAGGCAGAAGCAAGACTAAACAGGAAGCTACTGAAAAATCCAGGCAAGGGATGATGGTGGCCTGGACCAGAGTGGTGAGCAATGGTCAGATTCTGGAAATAGTATGAAGGCAGAGCCAACATTTGCTGATGGACCAGTTAAGGGTGTAAGGGAAGAGGGATCAAGGAACACCCTAAAACTTCTGGCTGAGCAAGCAACTTGAAGGATGGTGTCCAATATATTTCTTTGTTTCTTTCCTTACCCCGCCCCCCCGTAGGTCTTCCCCTGCCCCCACCCCTGCATTTGGATTTCTGTCACTTGCATCACAGCCTCCCCACTCAATGGAAGAAATTTAGAAAGCACGGGTATTCAAAAAAACACAGATTTAATGCTGCTTGTAGTTTTGCTTTATCTAAAGTCTGTATATGCTACACAGTTCTACAATTCTGCAATCTTGAAATGATTACAGTGGGAAAATTATTCTATTTTTCAGGGATCCAGCAGATACCTTTCAGAAGACAAATTCCATATATTGTAAATATATTGAATATACTTTGAATATTATAAATATACTGAAATTCTGTTCAGTGTAATTCTGGTATGTAGATTGGTTGGCTGGGGACTAACGGACACAAGCTTTCTTAAAAAAAAGAAGCATGGCTGGCTCTTTAGGCTATAAACAGATCTATACTTGATAAACAATGTGCCCCTTTTGTCAATGAATTAATGTAATTGTTTAGCATCATAAGCTCAAACTTTCACTCATTTCACTTTTTCTGGCTTATTCACTTATTAGTTCAAGGAGAAAACAGACTAAATAGAGAAAAAACATACACGAAATGAATAATAGTTTCATGGATGAGCCAGGACGTTAAATAAGAAAACCAAGGTACTCTGATTTCATCTTAAACACTGGCCTGTTACCTTAGTATCAAAATAACTGTGGTATTTGAGTTTAGAGCCAATATTCTAGTCTCTGTACAAAAGTAATGCCTTTCTTTGGCACTGATAGATCATTAAGCATCCATCTCAACAGTTTCAACATAAAAAATAGCTTACTCTCTTTGTCAGCAAATAACCTACATTGCCTTCAATTAGACAAATTAACTTATATTTCTATCCTAAACTATATCCAGTACCCTACATCCATTCATCCTAGAAATCATAAGTTTTGGATATGAATTATGTTTATTTTTGTATTGGATTGTGTAGCAAACTGAGCATTTAAAATATGATAAAGAAAAAGGACTCCCATGTAACTACCACAAATAGATAACCCTGGCGATCCAGTGCTTAGGACTCTGTGCTTTCACTACGAGGGTGAGGGTTCAATTTCTGGTCGGGGAACTAAGATCCCGCCAGTCGAGCATCGCAGGGAAAAAAAAAGATAAAGAAAAAGACTCTCATGTAACTACCACAAAATAGATAACTGAAAGTTCAACGCTGGTTTCTCCACTGGGCTGCACACCTGCCTGTTCAGCGGCTCCTGGACTCCATGAGTGCCAAATCAAACATGTATTTTCCTCAAACCGCCCATATTCCCGTGCTCTGTACAGCAATTAGTGACACCTCCATCCACCTAGTCAACCAAGTTAAAAACCTGAGTCATCTCTGACCTTCTCTGTCCGTTCCTTCCTATATCCGACTGCTTGCCAGGTACTGCCCACGGAACAGCTTCCAGACCGACTTACCTGCATCTAATCTCTCCCTTCTTCACCCCACTGCCAGAATTCTCTTCTTAAAGCTCAGATATATGTTACTACTTGCTCAAGAACCTTACACTTTTTCTCCCATTTCCTATGGAATAGTCTAACTCCCTAGGATAGCACCCAAGGCTTTCCATAATGTGGCCCACTCCCCCACCGCTTCTGGTTTTGACGATGCCCAGGATTTAACTTATATTGGTCACTGAGTGATGACACAGAGTGGTCAGTGCCACTGAAAGAAGTTTTATTACTCCCAAGGGAAGGGGGCACATCATGCCATGCAGGGCCACACAGGGAAGTACCAGGGTCAGTCAGGAGGCACAAGGAGCAAGGGGAGAATATGGCCCAGAACCTTTACTGTGGTTTCTGTGGGAAGAAATGGGTGAGGCAGAGTAGGCAAGTCTGAACAAACCTAGGAGTGGATAGTTTGAATAAGGTTGGTCTCTTAGTTGTCCAGTTCTTGGCCCTGGGGTGATTTAGGGCAGGGGAAATATTGGCTTGGTATGTGGGAGTTAGATAAAGGAAGTGGTTGGGATGTGGGCTTTGGATCAGTTGCTTTGTACATGGCAGGCAGGTTCATAGGCAAGTTGTTTGTTACTCTAGGAATTAGTTCACCCTGGGAGGAACAGTTCCCTCGGGGCTGCAAGGCCCCAAGATGTCAAAGCATCATAAAATACACAACATAAAAAACATGGTTAACACACATTCCTTTCCTAGGAACCCTCTGCTCACAGCTCTAGTCGCCCCAGAAAATGTCCTTCTTTATGAAATAAGTTCTGTAGTGCCTCTCTCAACACTCTGCCACCACCCATGCCCCTGAGCCCCCAAGTCTGGTACCTGTAACATGACCCCTTCCCTGTCCCTGTGGCACTGACACAGGCACCCAATCTACAGAGTGGCTGGCCACCTATGACCAATGTGCCTGCCTCAAAGAGATGAACTGGGCCGATCAGATTTCCTCTCTTAAGGATTTAAAATAAAAGCCACAAAAGGAGATGGCCACTTGATGTTAAGGTGAACCGGGGGGGCCCTGAAGTAGACTCAGGGCCTTTGCAAGCCACGTGTGCTGTGCTCCACCCTTCCTGCCACTCTACACCTCCTCCAAAATACTACAAATAGTCCATAATAACTATCTGGAGCTAGTGCTAGAGTTTTGTTTTGTTTTGAATGTTTCTTTCAAGTACCAAGATTAACAGATATTCACAGAGATTGACAAACTGTAGTAAACAGGTCAGAACGGATCAAGCCTGGGAGAGAGGGTGCAATGATATCCTTTTTTAAGCCCCCAAACGTGTTGCAAAGTGTTTTAAATTTCATATAAACGTTTAAAGGACCACATAAAGACAATCCAGTGCAAATGCATCTTGCAGTTTCAAAGGCATTTCCAGCTGCTTTTTAAAGTTCTCACACTGGGCTACAGAGCTGCAAAAAATCTCCAGGCGGATCCACCTACTGCTCCCCCTCCCTTGGGTAGCGCTGAACCAAATCCGCAGACTTTGTCGATTGCTTCTGCCTGGGCAGATCCGCCTGGATCAACTGCTCTTGTCTGGCCCGTCCCCGGGCGCGGTAAAAGCGTTTGAATCCAGCCTGGTGGCCGCAGCGACATCCTCAACCCTCACAGTCCTGACCGGCCTCAGCCGCCTCCTCTTTCTTTTACATCCCTGACTCTCCCGAATCACCAAGAGTGGAAACGGAGAAGCTCAAGCCGCCGCCATGTCCGAGGCTTATTTCCGGGTGGAGTCGGGTGCGCTGGGGCCTGAGGAGAACTTTCTTTCCTTGGACGACATCCTGATGTCCCACGAGAAGCTCCCGGTGCGCACAGAGATCCTTATGCCGCGCCTCGGCACTTTCTTCCTAGACCGGAGCGGAGGGTCCGAGGCTGACAACGCAATCCCTCAGGTAAGCGATCCAGCCCGGAAAGACTACAACTCCCGATAGGCCTTGCGAGCTTGGGGGGGGGGGCGGCCCGCGTCGCTGGGCGCGCTGCCTCTGGGATCTGTAGTTTTACGGGGAGGCAGGGCCGTGAGTTAAGGAGTCTTGTCCGCTGGTCCCCCGCCGACCTAGCCTTCAACACCCCTACGGAAACTAAATTTATACTGGGTCGTCAGGCTCCCTGCAACACGGATTTCATTTTTGAAACTATCCATATTCAGCAATGTCTTTACACCCCTACGTGTGTTGATGCTTAAGGATTGGCGCCTACGGAATACTTGAGGACCAGGGTTCTGATCACTTTTGCCTTAGAACACAACAGTTTGGGGTTGTATAGAGTAGATGATGTCTGGGAACCGCAGATTGCTAGATTCATTCCTGCGTAATGAAGACGGTATCAGCAACCATTTCCTGAGGGCTTTAGTGTAGGCATGGATGGGGTGGGGGGAGTATACTTTTCCATCTATTACCCCTTTAGTCCTTCAACAACCCTATAGTTAGGTGTTGTTACATATAAGGAAATTGAAGCCCAGAAAGTTTGGGCCAGGGTCTCATTGTAAGGGATTCGAACCTAGGACTGCAGGACTTCAAATTCGAGTTTGTCCCAGGAACATGCCTTGTAATGGTTATTTTTGATTTCCTATTTAACCTAAGTTTTGTTTAGAAGGGTGCTTTTGTTTGGTCTGTTTTGAGTTAATTTTTATCAAAGTAAGGCATATGCAGAGTTTAAAAAGTTAAATGGTACCGAAAGATTTATAACAAAAAGTAGCAGGTTCTGCCTTGCTTCCCTCATGCCCCTTTCTATTTCCACAGGATCTGTCTACTTTTTTCACAGTTTCTTCAAAATTCACCTCCGTATTTCTAAGTAATGTTCTTACATTTATCTTGATTTTTTTTTTTTTTTGCGGTACGCGGGCCTCTCACCACTGTGGCCTCTCCCGCCGCGGAGCACAGGCTCCGGACGCGCAGGCTCAGCGGCCATGGCTCACGGGCCCAGCCGCTCCGCGGCATGTGGGATCCTCCCGGACATGGGCACGAACCCGTGTCCCCTGCATCGGCAGGCGGACCCCCAACCACTGCGCCACCAGGGAAGTCCCTTAAATTTATCTTGATTTTTAAAAAAAATTTAGACATTATTTATTGACTTTCCATTATAGTAGTTAAGGATTTAGTTCTGTTACACACTGATATACAGATCTATTGTCCATATTTTATTCATATTTCCTTCGTTTTTACTTAATGTCCTTTTTCTGTTCCAGGATCCCATCCAGGACACCACATTGCATTTAGTAATCATGTGTCCTTAGGCTCCTCTTGGCTTTGACAGTTTATCAGACTTTCCTTGTTTTTAATGGCCATGAATTTTGTGGAGTGCTGGCCAGGTATTTTGTTGAGAATGTTCCTCATTTGGGATTTGTCTGATGGTTTTCTTTATGATTAGACTGTGTTTGGAGGAGGAAGACCACAGAGGTAAAAGTGCCGTTTTTACCACATCGTATCAAGGGTACATGCCATCAGCATGACTTATGTTGATAGATACCTTGATCACTTGATCGAGGTGGGGTTTGTCAGGATTCTTCTCTGTAAAGTTACTCTTTTTTCCCACCTTTTTTCTCTCTGGAAGGAAGTCATTATGTGCAGCCATACTTAAGGAGTGGTGAGTTGTGCCCCACTTCTTTGAGGGCACAGTGTCTGCATAAATTATTTGGGATTCTTCTGCATGGGAGATTTGTGTCGGAAGGTTTTTAATGACATTTAATATCATTCATAGACACAGGACTATCAGATTTTCTTTTCTTGTTTTACTCTTGGTACCTTGTTTTTTTCCCCTAGGAATTTGACTATTTCATCTAAATTTTCAAATATAGTGTTATAATGTTCAAATATCCTTTTACTATCTTTTAAACATCTGTGCAATTATAGCTGTGTCCTGATTTTTATTCTTTTTAAAAAAAATAAATTTATTTATTTATTTTGGCAGTGTTGGGTTTTTGTTGCTGCGCGCCAGCTTTCTCTAGTTGTGGCGTGTGGAGGCTACTCTTCATTGCGGTGCGTGGGCTTCTTATTGCGGTGGCTTCTCTTGTTGAGGAGCACAGGCTCTAGGTGCGTAGGCTTCAGTGGTTGTGGTGTGCAGGCTCAGTAATTGTGGCATACGGGTTTAGCTGCTTCGCGGCATGTGGGATCTTACCGGACCAGGACTCGATCCCATGTCCCCCTGCATTGGCAGGCAGATTCTTAACCACTGTGCCACCAGGGAAGTCCCCTGATTTTTATTCTTGATATGGAGAAATTATGATGTCTTTCTTAATTAGTCTTACTAGGAGTTTATCACTTGTGTTAGTCTTTTCAAAGAACTAAGTAATGGCTCTGTCAACTTTCTCATTTGTACTTTTATTTTTAGGTCGTTAAATTCTTATCTTAATTGGTTCTTTCCTTCTACTTTCTTCAGACTTGATTTTCTTTGTTCTCTTCCACCCAGTCACATTTTGAGATGGGTACCTAGGCCATTGATTTTTCAGCTTTCCTTTTTACATTTTTAGCTGTGCATTTCCTCTAGCTTTAACTAGATTTCACAAGTTTTAATTTGATTTTCTGATTTCCATTGTGAATTCTTCTTTGACTCATGGATTATTTGTAAGACTGGTGCTTAGGTTCAAACATTTGGGGATTTTACTATGTACACTTTTGGGTTTTGATTTCTGGCTTAGTTACACAGTGGCAGAGAACATAGTCTGAATGATTTCAGTTTTTTGAAGGTTAACGCTTGCTTTAAACCCCAGCATAAGATCAATTTAACCCTTCTATATATGCTTGAAAAGCTCTATATTGTGAAGTAATGGTCTGCAATACATAATTTATATCTGTAAATTAGGTCAAGTTTGTTATTTGTTTTGTTGAGATCGTCTATATTCTTACAGTTTTTTTGTGTTTGCTACTTCTCATTTATCTAAAGAGAAATGTTAATGTCTCCCACAATGATTATAGGTTTGTCAGTTGCTCTTTTTAATTCTGTTAATTAAATAGTATTTATATTCTTCTTGTGGGTTTAATGACCCTTTTATTATTGTCACATGTCCCTCTATCTCTAGTAATGCTTCTTTCTTTTGATTACTGTTTGCATAACTTTTTTCCATCCTTCTATTTTCAACCTCTATATGTCTTTATATTTATATTTACGGTATGACTCTTTTAAGCGGCATATAGTTGGGGTTTTTTGGTTTGGTTTGACAATTTTTTTATTGGTATATTTAATGTATTTACATTTATTTAATTATTGATTTATTTGTGTTTATTTTTACCTTCCTACTATTTTCTTTGTGTTCCATCTGTTTTAGTTTCCTTTTTCTTTTTTGACTTCTTGTGTATTAATCAAATTTTTGTTATCCATTTTCCTTTTTATTATTTATTCTTCTGTTATTTTAGTGGCTACCTTAAATATTACACAATCATTTCTGACTACCAAAAATGTTATATGAATTACTACTTTCATCACTTCACAGTCAGTGCTAGAATCTAAGAACATTTTTTTTTCAGTACGCGGGCCTCTCACTGTTGTGGCCTCTCCCGTTGCGGAGCACAGGCTCCGGACGCACAGGCTCAGCGACCATGGCTCACAGGCCTAGCCGCTCCGCCGCATGTGGGATCCTCCCAGACCAGGGCATGAACCCGTGTCCCTGCATCGGCAGGCAGACTCTCAACCACTGTGCCACCAGGGAAGCCCTAAGAACATTTTAACTCCATTTTCTCCCTCCTTTCTTTTATGTTATTGTTGTATTGTAATTTGACTCGTTTTAAATCCTATAAAACATTATTGTCATTTATTGTTATTTTTATATTTACACACTTATTTACTCTTTCCATTACTCTTTTTTTTTTTTCCTTCCTACATTTCCATATTTCTTGCTGGGGTCATTTTCGTTCTCCCTTCTTGATTTCTTTACTCTGGGTCTTCTAGTGATAGATTCTCCATTTCTGTCTGTACAAGGGGTCCTAAAGACCAACGTTGGGTTCGATGATTCACTAAGAGGACCCACAGGACTCATCAGATAGTCATGCTTGTGTTTAAATTTTAATACAGTAAAAGGATAAGAGCAAAATCAGCAAAGGGAAAAGGTGCATGAGATGAAGTTTGCAGGAAACTAGACACGAGTTTCCAAGAGTCCTGTCCCAGTGGAGTCATGTAGGACACACTTAATTCCAAAATTGAACTGTGACAACATGTGTGAAATATTGTCTACCAGGGAAGCTCATTAGAGACTCAGTACCCAAGTTTTTACTGGGGGAAGTTTAATATAGGCACTCTCTACCTAGCACATACCAAGATTCCAGACTCCAAGAAGGAAAGCAGGGGTTCAGCATAAGCCACATTGTTTGTACAAACAGTGTAGGTGTGGGCTTCCCTAGTGGCGCAGTGGTTGAGAGTCCACCTGCCGATGCAGGGGACACGGATTCGTGCCCCGGTCCGGGAAGATCCCACGTGCCATGGAGCGGCTGGGCCCGTGAGCCATGGCCGCTGAGCCTGCGAGTCCGGAGCCTGTGCTCCGCAATGGGAGAGGCCACAACAGTGAGAGGCCTGTGTACTGCAAAAACAAAAACAAACAAAAAACAAAAGCAGTGTAGGCGTATTGAGGCACTCTTATCAGTCCCAGGAATGGTGGGAACTCTCCTGAAACCCAAATTCCCAGATACCAACCAAGGTCATCCTTACAAGCAGGCCTTTCTAAGGAGAGCAGTCTCAGGCTGCTGTGTTAACTTTTTAGTGCACACTTTCTGTCTGGAAATGCCTTTTTTTCACCTTTGCTTTTAAAGGATATTTTCACTCGGTATAGAATTTTAGTAAGCAGTTATTTTCTGCCAGCACTTTGTAGTCGGCTTTAACTCTTATTGTTTCTTCTTTAAAGGCAATATATTCCTCACCTCCACTAATAGCTGCTTTTGTCTCTGTCTTTGTTTTTCAGCAGTTTGAGTAAGATGTGCCTCGTTGAAGTCTTATTAATATTTATTCTTCTTGGTATTCATAATGTTCCTTGAATCTGTGATTTTATATTCCTTTTAATTTTGGAAAATTCGTGGCCATTATCTCCAGCTATTTCTTTTGCCTCAATCTATCCCTCCTCCCCTTCTGGGATTCAAATTACATGTATGTTAGACTTTTTTTTTTTTTTTTTTTTAAACCATATTCCATATGCCTCTTAGGCTCTTTTCTGTATTTTCTCTCCATGCTTTAGTCTGGTTATTTTCTACTGTTTTTTTTTCCAATTCATGATCCTCACTTCGTCTATGTTATATCTGGTAAAACTGTTAAATGTGACTTAATCGAGTGAGTTCTTAAGGTCAATGATTGCATTTTTCAGCTCTGGAATTTCCATGTGATTTTTTATTTATTTTAAAGTCAGAGCCTAATTACTGTTGATATTTAGTGCCAAATATTGGACTTTGCTTTCTTCTCTTCTTTCTTGGATCTTGACCCCTCATGTCCTGGCTGCTTGGGCAGCTTTGAACCAAATATTTTTCTCCCCAGTCCTGTGAGGTTTAACCAAAAGCTCTGCTCACCCACCCCTCAAAGCCACCCCCACCTTTAACAGCAATTCTCCTCTGTGAGAGTTTGTGCCTTTGTTGCCTCCTTAACCCAGTTATGCTTGCCTTCTTTTTTGGATGTTTCTCTTTAACTTCTTGCATTCAAGATTATGAAACTTTGCTGTGGGCCCTGCCCTCCCTTCTCCTCCTCCTGTTCACCCGGTGGTGTGTGGGTGAGGTGCGAGGGGGGACCCACAAATATATATCAGCCCAACAGCCCTAAGTCTTCTCCTTTATTATTAGGAAACAAAACAACACCAACAAAAAGTGTCATCATGAGTGTGAACAACACTGTCAGATGAGTTAGTTGAAGTTTTTTTTTGTACTTTGTCCTCAAATTTAATGGATTAATGTGTCTTGTATATATAAAAAGAAAACCTCTAAAAAAAATGTCAGAGAAAGGCAAATACTGTATGATTTTACTTATATGTGGAGTCTAAAAAACAAAACAGGTGAACAAACATAACAAAATGGAAACAGCCTCGCAGATACAGAGAACAAACCAGTAGATGGTTGTTAGAGGGGAGGGAGGGGCAGGAGGAGTGAAATAGGTGAGGGAGATTAAAAGGTACAAACTTAATTACAGAATAAATGAGGCACAGGGATAAAGTGTTTTTTTTTTTTAAAAAGTGGAGTCTATATGATCTTAATGGAGAACGTTTTCCAGATTCTCATTGGGATATTAAAATGCTGGCTGAATTTCTAGCTGTTTTATGTAGAGCTGATTGCTTCAATTTGTAGCTTCTGCAAATTTTTAACTGCCTGTTTTTAGGAGTATAAATGTTACTTTTTTGCAGACCTTTGAGGTAAAAACAGGCCCTTGCATATGCTATTCTTGTCTGTTCATTTTAATGTTTCTGCAGCTTGGACTGCAGAAACTGCTTGCATCGTGGCCACCTCATCTATTTACTAATTCTGTTAAGGCTTTAAAAAATAGAGACATTTACCTTTTCTGTCATCTTTAAAGCTGCGTATTGGGCTGGGGAGGGGCTGTAGCCTGAGCTCAGGCTGACTCTATTTTTCTTTATATTCCCCAGCACCTAGAGAGGTGCTTGGCACACAGTAGGTAGTCAGACAGTGCATATGTGGAATAGATGTTGAATCTTCAAAAAAAGTAGAAATGTTTACTATATCTCTGAAGTATCTGCAATCGGACAGTTTTTATTTATGTTAGTTAGAAAACTTTCCCTTTGTGCCACATTTTTGTTCTCGACTTTGTTTTTGGTATATAAATCCTTTTTCTCTCTCCTTTCCATCATGACATAAAACTTCAGCCCACACAGTTCATTTCTTCACGTCACAGCTATATCTTCTGTATTTGACAGTTATACCCCTAAAGAGAACAGGCGGTATTGATATTCCCTCAGGCCATGTGCATTTCCTTTTTGTCACACACATTTCCTACTATGTTACTTGTTTTTAAAACCTACAATCCTGTGCGATACAGGGCTCAAAGCTTGAACTCCCCTTGTGGCTGGCAAAAGGACTTTTTGACAACAAGCGCCGGATCCTTTCTGTGGAACTTCCCAAAATCTACCAGGAGGGTTGGAGGACCGTGTTCAGTGCAGATGCCAACGTGGTGGACCTCCACAAAATGGGACCACATTTCTACGGGTTCGGCTCCCAACTCCTGCATTTTGACAGTCCAGAGAACACAGACATCTCCCAGTCTCTCCTGCAGGCAAGTTATTGACGTGAAAACCTATGGCATTGCACATGTCTCAGGAGCCAGCCGTGGCAGCCACCAGATGTTACTCTTACCCGGGGAGTGTATGATTTATACAATCAGTTTCTTGTTATTCTGGGTCAGCCTACAATTAGACTGTGTTTGCTGATTATATACACATGTAAATATGGCTTGTCTGTCGCTCTTCATATTTGCTTGCTAAGAGTTGGGACCAACAGGAAGTCCTGGAAATAAGATACTTGATTACAGGTGGCAGAGGAGACGCAGACCTCCTTCTAAGTCCTAAACCATATTCTTGCCTTTCGTGCCATTTAAATGTTCAGGGATTAAAATGTATCTGATTTCTGTCTCTCGCTTCTTCAGACGTTTGTTGGACGTTTCCGCCGCATCATGGACTCCTCCCAGAATGCTTACAACGAAGACACTTCGGCGCTGGTAGCCAGGCTAGATGAGATGGAGAGAGGCTTGTTTCAAACAGGGCAGAAAGGACTGAATGACTTTCAGTATTGGGAGAAGGGGCAGGCCTCTCAGATCACAGCTTCCAACCTGGTTCAGAACTACACGAAGAGAAAATTCACTGACATGGAAGACTGAAGGCCAGAAGAACACAGAATTGCTCCCTGTAGACTTATCCCTCTGTGTGTCCTTGATAGGAGCCTAGTTGACCTTGTATAGGGCCAGAATCATGTCCCATCTTGTGACTTATTCCCAGCAGCACTGTCGGGAGTGCTACCATCTGGTGGGGAAACAACATGCTGGAGGATGTCCCTGGCCCTATAAGTCTTCCAGGACTATCCCACCTGCTGACCCACAGACCAGACCTACTTAGCCCAGGAACCCACAGCCAAGGAGAAACCAAAGTCCTTCATAAATAAGGATCATGAATGCATATATCGCAATAGAGTTGGAACTGGGATTCCTCGTGCCTGGGAGTTTGGACAGCCTTAGATATCCAGTTTCACTAGCTCCAAAGGACAGGTACAAATGGGCCTTCCTAACCTGTTCACAAAATGTCCTCTTGAGCTTAATTGCCTCATCTTCCTCATGGTTGCACAAAGGACAGTACCCCCAGGATGCTGGCTCTACTTGTAACTATCTCCTGCCACCTGCCTATGGGGAGTTACCCAGTTTCAAAAAACAGTTGCCAAGAATAAGGAAGGAGGGCTTCCCTGGTGGCGCAGTGGCTGAGAGTCCGCCTGCCGATGCAGGGGACGTGAGTTATGCCCTGATCTGGGAAGATCCCACATGCCGCGGAGCGGCTAGGCCTGTGAGCCATGGCCACTGAGCCTGCGCGTCCGGAGCCTGTGCTCTGCAGCGGGAGAGGCCACAACAGTGAGAGGCCCGCATACCGCAAAAAAAAAAAAAAAAAAAAAGAATAAGGAAGGAAAATGGAAAGCCCCGTGAGTGGCAAGGCTTTTACTAAAGAGAAGACATTGCTTTCCTCTTCTGTGAGGAGGGCTTCATGAACTGGACTTCACGCCTAGGCGGAAATGGTTAAACTGAGCTTGTTTTTGCCTCTAGATCTTTAGAGCCCCCGCACAGTTATTCCATGCTCTCCCTAGGAAAGCTGTCAGGGAGTTGTTTGGAATCACAAAGTAGTTGTTAAAGGGTGTTAACCAGCCCTTATTACATTGAAATCAGGGCTTCAGGGTTGCTGGTTATGAAGAGCCCTGTTTGAGAAGCTTAGCATGGCAGATGTGAGTGGGCAAGAGACCTCGGTCATGGTTTTTTACTCTTCAGTAAGTTTTGCAATATTATTATATAACAGATTCCTGACCAGTTACTGAGACTCTGTTTAAGCAACCACAAAACTCTTTCCCTGGAGATCAAGGAGGAAACCTCAGGCAGAGTAGGAAACAGCATCCCTGGGACCCACTGGACTTTTTGAAGGGCAGTTACCACCACACCATGGGTCCCCTTCCAACTTCCCACAACTAGTGAAAATTGCCTTTGTCACTGGAAATTACAGTGGGATTTGGGTCTCCAGATTGTACAGATGTCTTGATGCAAACTTAGAATGTCAGAAATATTTTTTAAATGCCTGTTTTAAGATGGAACCGATGTTTTTATAATTTGATTTTGGTGCTAAATGAATGATCCACTTTGCACATGAATACATTCTGTACATGTACTATTTCTGTAACTCGAGTACTACAGATGATCAGGCAAAGCTAACAGAAAATTTTGTCTTTGATAGTATTTGACAATAATGCCCCAATAAATCCATGTTTTAGCAACTGCTCTTTTGTTTGCACAATACTCATAAATATGGGGGACATTCTCCATAGGGATGAGCTGTGTCCTTGAAAAGGGGGACTTCCATTGCTGTCACAGCATTTACATGTAGTCAGGGGCCCAGAGATAATTCATAGTCAGTGAGAAAAACATATTTTTTAATTTTTGGATTCACAGACAGCTTTGTTTTTAAAGTCAATCCTAAGGCTGCTGCCGGTTTTTTTTCTTATTAAAAAAAATTTGGCTCAGAGGCACATACCAAGAATATGTGGGTATGCACGTGTAGAATTTATTCCATTTTAAATTTTGAACAAATTATATTACAGGGAGCTTCCGAAGCCCATCTCCAATTACAGATTTGCCTTCGAGGCTGTCTGTTACTAACCCTCTCCCCAGCAACCTTCCCCCAAATCAGTCTCTTGGTCCCTTCAAAGAAGTGAATTTTTCAAAATAAGTCAACAAATTGGCTCAGCTACCATATCACTCTTAAAAACAAGGGGGAATGTGTGCTCTTCCCCCTTAAAGGCTCTGTTCCCAGGTAACTCTGGTCTTAATTACATACAAAAGACCTCACTGTCTTCAGGCTTTTTCCCTGTGGTACAAGTTGGGCTGCCGAGAGGAAGGGCCAAGGCTTTGCTTTCCCAGGTCATTTCCTCCCACTCTCCTGACCTCTGCGTTTTGGATGGCTCCATGGTCAGTCCTCGGATCTCTTCTAGCCATTCTGACTCCCACCAGTGTCGAGTTTTAAATACCACCATCTATACATTGATGACTCCCAAATTCCATCTCCAGCCAGACCTCCCTTCAACTCCAGACTTGCAGCCAGCCACCTGCTTGACATTCCACTTCAACATCTGACCCCACAGGGCTGAAACTGAGGCCCTAATCTTACTCTCACAGTCTCCTCCTGTCATCTTTCTCATCTCTGTTTTTGACAACTACATCCTTCCCTACTGCTCAGGACAGAAACGTAGGAGTCCTCCTTGGCCGTCTTTCTCATATCTTTTGGGTCAACCTTCAAGTCATTGGCAGAACCTGCCTGCCTCTTGCCCACCTCCGCTCCTGTCCGGGATGGTTGAGGTCACCTCCCAGCTCCTTCCCTGCATTCATTCACCCTTCCCCGCCTTTAGACTCTTCTCACCAGAGCGGCCACAGTGGTCTTGTTCAAAAATAAATCAGATCTTATTACTTCTCTGCTTAAAACCCTCCCTTGTCAGAAAAAGGCCCCTCTGCCATACCAGCACCATTTGTTAAAAAGTCCATCCTTACCCCAGTGATTTGGTATTGAATTTTCTTACTGCTTCCACAGCAGAAGTAATTTGTTCCTTATTTTAAGCAAAAATTTCACCTTCTGCCTAAGAGATTTCTGAACATTTTATAGAGCTTGTTAATCTCTGAGCACCTCTGGACCTGAGAAGTTTCTGGATTGCTGTGTCTGAGGTAGTGAAATTAGAATGCAGAATTATTGAGCAGCTCACTCAAGTTCATACAGAAGTCAAGTCCTGTTCTGAGTCTTTCTGTTCCACCAGCCTTCAAGAAATTCCAGGAGAGCTTTTCATCTTTACACCATCTGGGACAATAGTGTTTAAGTGAAAATATAATATTTTACACTGATCTTGGCAAAAGAAAATAATTGCAGAGGCCGTACGTACATTTCTGAAAGTAGGTATCTATGTGTTCAAGAGAAAAATCTATACTTGAAGTAACTTGTGGCACAAAATATAGGATAGATGCTTAAACTATAAGAACTATAAGATGCTTAAACCAAGAACCTTAATTTCAACAGTCCTTATCTAATATAGGTAAAATGAAAATCTTAATATTGATTACACATAGAAACATTTATTTATTTATTTTTACATCTTTATTGGAGTATAATTGCTTTACAATGGTGTGTTAGTTTCTGCTTTATAACAAAGTGAATCAGTTATACATATACATATGTTCCCATATCCCGTCCCTCTTGTGTCTCCCTCCCTCCCACCCTCCGTATCCCACCCTTTCAGGTGGTCACAAAGCCCCGAGCTGCCCTCCCTGTGCTATGCGGCTGCCTCCCACTAGCTATCTGTCTTACGCTTGGTAGTGTATATATGTCCATGCCACTCTCTCGCCTCGTCACAGCTTACCCTTCCCCCTCCCCATATCCTCAAGTCCATTCTCTAGTAGGTCTGTGTCTTTATTTCTGTCTTACCATAGAAACAATTTTTAAAAGACAACTAAATGCCCTGAACCTAAAGAAAAGTGCCTAAAATTTGGAATTCTCTCGCTAACTCTTGATAGTGGCATTTTGAATGAACAATAAATCTCCCGTCATTAATGAATAGTGAATAAAATGTATAGTGAATCAAGGGCAAGTCTGAGGAAATACAAAGTTACCCTCTTCCGAGAGCGAATGATTAACACATGTGACAGGCCCAGCGTGCTTTTGTTTGAGATCGTTCTGTTGATTTTTCCAGGCTTCTGCCTTTCTGCCTCGCTAATCAAAGGAGACACAGTACAATCAGACACAGTCAGACGCGGCTTGCTTTCCAAGCAGCCTTCCTCTAGGACCCGAGACAAGCATTCTCCTTCCTGGGTGTGCTCTCCTGTTGCCTGCGTTGTGGTCTAAAGCAGCGGTCCCCAACCTTTTTGGCACCAGAGACCGGTTTCACGGAAGACCATTTTTCCACAGACGGGGTGGGGGTAGGGTTGCAGGCGGTAATGCGAGCGATGGGTAGCAGCTGTAAATACAGATGAAGCTTCGCTCTCTTGCCCGCCGCTCACCTCCTGCTGTGCGGCCCGCTTCCTAACAGGACCAGTACCGGTCTGCCCAGGGGTTGGGGACCCCTGGTCAAAGCGAGGAGGCCACGCCCAGAAGCCAGAGGCCTCCTATCTGTCAGAGATCAGAGTGAAGTCCACTCAAGGGGCATCATTTCGTTAAACTTTTTTATTTGGAAATAATTTCAGATTTATAGAATAGTTGTAAAGATAGTACAGAGTTCCCCTATATCCTTCACCCAGCTTTCCCTGATGTCTTACGTAATCATGGTACATTTATCAAGTATTACTAACTAAGCCACAGGCTTTAGTCAGATTTCACCAGATTTTCCACTAATGTCCTTTTATTGTTCCAGAATCCAATCCAAAGTTCTACGTTGCATTTAGGGAGCAATAATTTTTTAGAGCAATTTGGGGAAGCAAAACAGTATTAGATTCTTCCCTATATTCATTTCAGAAGGTAGGCTTATTGGAAAGGCGTCGTTGCATTGGGCTGCATAACTGGGGCCAACTAGGGACCTAGTAGGGCTTGCACAGGAGCAAGCTGCTGGTGAGCTAGTTAAGAAGGGACAGAGTATTTGCTTTTCACCTGAAATTTTCACTTTTTCCCCAGTACTTGCATCTGATGGGAAAAGGCCTCTTTCATTTTACTTAAAACTTCTCCTTTCTCTCCCTGAGGGTGGTAACTTGATATTCTCCCCTTTCACTTCTGGCACATACTAGCTAATTTTCTCTGTATCTAAATGAGTTTAAAATGAGCAGGGCTTTCTACCCTAACATTATTAACAAATGTCAGCGCAGCTCTGAAAATAGTGCCTGGGAACTGCTACTGTTTCAGAATCCGTAAAGGGAGCACAGAGAACCAGCTAATCTTTGCAAACGTCTCCCACCTATGGCCAATTAAAAAAAAAGAAAAAAGCCCAGAGGTTTGTATCTTTATGACATTCTCTGCTCCTGTATCACCCTTGAGAGAGAAGTTTCTTGGATTCTCACATGATTTGCGTGGCTCCCTTTTGGCAACTAAAATTCTTCCCTGAAGACAGTTTCTTTGGATGCAGGAAAGCAGATGAGGAGCTAAAAAGTATAGATTCAGGGGCAATGAATAGATTCAGGTGTGGTGAGGAGGCATTTTGATGCTTGAAGAAAGACAGAAACCAGTGTTAAAAGCCACCATTGGCGGGGTCACTGGAGGGAGAGATGACAAAGGGTGTTCCCAGAGAGTGGCTTTATCTTAATGGGAACAAGAGGCCTTGGCGCTTGGCTATCTCTTAGGTTCAAGAGGAAAACATTTAAAAAACTTTGCAAAAGACACTGTCATTTTCTCATTTAGCATTTTATGTTCACGCATTTCTTCATCCAAGAGACCAGATAAGAATTAAGTAAAGTACTTCTCTTCCTGTCACTGAGCAGTCCAGGAGGTGTTTTCTCAGGTTTTGAGGCAGCTCAGCCCTTGATCAACATTTCAGAGGATTCTACTGGCTGAATTTCTAGATCGTTTTAAAGATTTTTAGGGAGAGCTCACCATATAACATGATACATCATGTTCGTGTGTAGTCAGCAGTGATAATCAAGCTCTCTACTTTTTAAGGCATTTTTAAAAGAAATCAATAAAATTTGAAAAACCTCACTCCATTTCGAAAGACTGTTATATCCATAGACCATTGTGACTTAAAAAGGCTTTTCTGCTGCTGCAAGTAAAACAAAGAAACCACAGGAAAAAAATGTCTTGGCTTATTGTAGATGCACCTGTCGAGAGAATAGCGTTTACTTAGCTGAGTTACATGGAGGTGGACGGATTGCCTTGCTTAATTACGGCTCAAGCATACCCACCTCCTTCGATGTCATCCACACATGTGGCAAGTTCCCTTGGGGACCCACACTGTGAAATAAATCTCTCAGGAAAGAGCTTATGTCTTCAGGCCCCCAAGATGGCCTTTAACCCAGGGAAGCCAAAGACAGAGAAATAGTGTAGGGGTGACTTCTTAGTAATATTCTCTGTGGGACCCCTTTGTTCAGTGATTCCACACCTGTTCCCTTCTAGAAGTGTAATGGACGGTAGGTGTCTGCCTGATGGCCCACTCATTCCCTGTCAGATTTGGGCCACAGTGTTGGAAGGTGCAAGCCAAACAGTTTTCCCAGTTTGAGGATGGCCTGGGAGCCGGGTCAACCACAGTTCACCCAGCTTGCTCCCTCCTGTCCACAGGATCATTCTTTGTGCCTCTTCTCACAAACCTCCAGCCTCTACTCTGGGTTTTGTGCCCAGAATTTGTTTTGGAGGCCTCAAAGGCAGTGCCACGCCTGCCCCTTCCAAATTCTTCCCAAAATAAACAGATGGTAGAGGAGTGGAGAGTTTCTTATCAAATCTCCCTCAATTGGTAGCTGCTACCCAGTAGCTTAGAGCTGAAAGGGCCCGTAAGAATTAACTGTTTTCCAGGCTAGTAAAATAACTCTTTATCATGTTACATTTAATACATGTAAAAGAATGCCAGTAACATATCTTTAGATTATGAAGTGTTATAATAACAAGAATACCCAGGGACTTCCACTCACTTCAGTTCTAGAAAATAATCAATATTTCTGGTTCCTTTTGCATGGTTTCCTGCTGCCCCCGCCCCCAGAGTTACCACAGTCCTGGGTTTTATGTTTATTATGCCTTGTTTTATATATCTAATGAATATTATTTTGATTTGGTTTTGAACTCTGTCAAAATAATACCCTGCCACCCACATGCTTCTTTCACTCAATTTTATGTTTTAACTTTCAACCATGTTTTTGCAGTTCATTTTTACTGCTGAATGTTACTCGATTCTGGGAACATACCACGCTTTCTATAAGCATCCTCTTATTACTGGACATTTGGTTCGTTTCCAGTCCTTTTTTCTATTACAGACATTGTCACTGTGCACATTCATCCTCACATCTGAATCATTTATTTAAGAGTTGCTCTCGGGTAAGATTCACCTAAAAGTTAAATTGCTGGCTTGTAGGGTCTGTGAGTGCTCAACTGCACAAGATGCTGCCAAAATGTACCAATTTACTCTCCCATCTGCTCGGTATGAGTCCTCATTATTAGATTTCTTAATCTTTGCCCAGTTAATGGGTATAAAATAATACCTCATGGTGATGCAGATTTGCATTTTCCTGAGCACTAATGAGGCTGAATATTTTATTATATGTTCATAGGCCATTCATGCTTCCTCTTCTGTGAAATTCCTTTTTGTGTCTTGCTCATTTTTCTCTGAGGACATTTGTCTTTTTCTTACTGACCTATAGGAGTATTCTGGATACTAATCCTTTTTCAGTTATCTGTGTTGTAAAAAATCTCCCAGTTTGTGGCTTGTCTTTTAATTTTCTTTGTAGTATCTTTTGATGAATAGAAAAGTTCTTAACCTACCTTTTTTTTTTCTTTAAATATTTATTTATTTATTTGGCTGCACCGGGTCTTAGTTGTGGCACATGGGATCTAGTTCCCTGACCAGGGATCGAACCCTGGCCCCCTTCATTGGGAGTGTGGAGCCTTAGCCACTGGACCACCAGGGAAGACCCTACCTTTTTTCAATAAAAGAGAAAATAGGCACAAATAGGTAAGAGGAATTTTTCAATATAAAAGTATTACTATAGAAGAATGAAGTTGGACCCTTACCTAACACCATATACAAAAATTAACTCAAAATGGGTTAAAAACCTAGATGTAAGAGTTTCAGTTTTGTAAGATGAGAAAGTTCTAGAGATCTGTTGCACAACAATGTGACTGTATATAACACTGTTGAACTGTACATTAAAAATGGTTAAGATGGTAAGTTTTAGGTTTTTTTTATCACAATTAAAATTTTTTAAGTGTTGTAGCTAATGACATCTATTATTTATTGAGTGTTTACTCTGTGCCAGGCACTACGATACCCACCTTATACACATTATCTTTTTATTTCATTTATTCTTTTTTTTTTTTTTGGTTTATTCTTTACAACCCTGAGAGAGAAATTACTGTTTCCCCTCATTTTCCAGAGACAGAGACAGGCTTAGTGAGGTTAAGCAACTGCCCAAGGTCACACAGCAACAAGCACTGAGCCCAGGGTTGGAACCCTGATCCAGCTGATCCTGAAGGGAGATCTTAGCTGCTCCACTGTACTGTCCAGTAAGCAGCAGAGCCCGGCCAGGAACCATGGACATCCTCTTCCCACCACACCACTAGGTGTTTTTCTCTTCAGCTTTGGTCCTTCCAACACAGCTTCTCCAGGCATCACCACGCCATCACTCCTAAACATCTCCTTTGGGAAAATTGGCCCAAGTTATGCCTATATCACGTAAACGTTATCTGCAATATAAATAGGACTCCTCTTTCTGTTTCAAAACACTGCTCATGTCATTGACAATTCGTGCTCATTCCTGAGATACAAGTTGCTATTTTTGAAAAGTTATTTTGCGTGGCATCTTGCCCCAGGGGCCCTTGGCCTGCTTAATCTGGTATCTCAATTGGCAGAACACAGTGCAGCCCTCTGGATTTGATTATGTGTCTAAGCTGCAACTTTGGCTGTTCCCAAACCTCCGCTGCCTCCCTCCATCCCCACCCCACCCCCTCGCTCAAAACAAAGTGCCGAGAGGCTGATGGTTGACCTAATGGCAGGGAGGTCTGCAGAAAGAAGAGCCCACAGGGCAAGCCTGGTAGGTTTTCCGGCCTCTTCCAAAGTGGATTTCACTGAGAGCAGAAACTTATCCCATTCCTTCACTTCTCCAGTGATGCTCTAGCCTGTGCAAGCGCTGGGCACCGGGTCTACAGTGGGGAGTGGAATGGCCACTCCTCCCTGCCCTTGTGGAGTTTACATTCTCAAGGGGGGTTAGATCTGATCAACACAAGATCTGTGATATAAATTAAAGGGCGTGTGAAGGGGAACAGCTCAGGGGACCTTCTTTAAACTGGGTTCATAGGAGGCCTCTCTAAGTTAGGATATGCAGTCGGCCAGGTGAAGAGCCCAGAGAAGAACATTCCAGGCAGTGAGGGTAGCAAGTGCCAAGGTCCTGGGGCAGGAAGAAGTGGGGTCTGTGGCTTGGCCTATTCTGAGGAAGGGAAAGCAGGCCTGGGTGGCAGGAGCATGGAGGGCAAGGATGACAGTGACAGATAGTGAAGTGGGGGAGGGAAGCAGGGGCCAGGCCATCACAAGCAAGAAGCCATACAAATTGCCTGAGAGCCTATGGCTGAAGCGCCATCCTAAGGTTGGCGGAGGGGCTGGAAGGGAGGGCCTCCAGGGGAGTGACATTTAAGCAAGATCTTATAGCAGTGATTCTCAAAGTGTGGTCCCCAGACCAACAGCATAAGCATCACTTGTGAATTTGTTAGAAATGCAGGTTCTCAGGCCCCACCCCAGACCTACTGCATCCCCCAGAGCACAAAGGACCAAGCCTGTACCCAGTAGATGCTCCATGTACTGAATGGTGAGTTGCAAGCTGCCCAGCTCCATAATGTGCCCCAGTGTTAAAATGCAGAGTCCTGTGATGGGGGCACACCGCGGCCAGTGGGTCGCACCCACCCGGGCACGGAAGAAGGACAGGGCCCGGCTCACGTGGGTTTGGCTGATTTCAAGGTGCAAAAGTAGAGACAGAAAGTGAGAGAGCGGCATGGACATATATACAACCAAATGTAAAATAGATAGCTAGTGGGAAGCAGCCACGTAGCACAGGGAGATCAGCTCAGTGCTCTGTGACCACCTAGAGGGGTGGGATAGGGATGGGTAGGAGGGAGGCACAAGAGGGAGGAGATATGGGGATATATGTATACATATAGCTGATTCACTTTGTTATAAAGCAGAAAGTAACACACCATTGTAAAGCAATTATACTCCAATAAAGATGTTTAAAAAAAAAAAAGTAGAGACAGAAATGCATCTCTACAGCTCTGCCAAGTGAAGCTTCACACTTGGCCTCCGTGTGCCCTGGGGCAGTGCTTAGACTTTTACAAGGTGTGGAAGGAATGAACATTCATTGGAAGACTTTAAACTGGTTTTGAGTTACAAAAATCAGGCCAAAAACAAACAAAAAAAAAAACAAAGGAAAAAACACCAAGTAGAAGAGAAATTACCTAATCTTCAACCTCAGCTAACTCAAGACCAGCTGCAGAGGATGTTACCATATTATGTGTTAAGAAAACCCACCTTGGGGCTGGGAACCAGCCTGAGACATCAACCCCCGGGGGTCCTTTTGAAAAGAAAGTTTTCCGCCTGCGATCAGAACAGAACAGAACGCTCACTTTTAAAAAGCCGCCTCCTACAGCACTGCAGAGCCTCAGTCCTGGACACTTTAATCGCCCTGAGAGAGCAGGTTAATGGGGTTTTAACGAAAATAGAACCCAAATGGGCATTGAGCCCTATTTTTTTGCAGCCAGGGGCGCTGCCAGAGTTGCATTTCCACAGGTGTTAGGGCTGGCCCCCTTTATGCAGTGAGACCCTGCTGAGAATTACCTAACGGAAGTGGACTCATGGAGTCAGTAATTTGAAAGTCCACAAAAAGCAGTTGGCGAACTCTCTCATCTATGGCCTGTTCTATCCAGGAAAAGACAGGTCAAATCATGTCCTCAAATCACCACAGGCGTTAAAAGCTTGGGCGTGGCATGTCCGGTACCGGTGTGGCCAGTGAAGTTCATTGGCTGCTCCTCCAGCCAGTTCCAATCTTCAAAAAGTAAATAGGGTGCCGGTTTTCATCTCATTAGTGGTTTTAGGCAGGATCATTTAGTAATGAAGGACTCAGGTCCTGGGCTGAAGCCACCTGGGTTCGAAGCCCACATTGGCCACTTTAGAGTTGCCCAGCTTGGGGGCAAGTGGGGTACCTCTGCGCCTCACTTTGCTCATCTGTAAAATGGGTGTCATGATTGTACTGGTGTTGTAGGGTCTTGAAAGAACTGACTGGGTGGTCTGTAAAGTGCTTAGAGCCGTGCCACACCCACGGTAAGCCCTAGAATAGTGCTGGCTAGTGGGGGAGATTGGGAATCAAGTAGACATGACGATTTCAGACAAGCATAGGCCCAGGAAGCAGGTACGCAGACTAATGTGATGGAGAAACTACGAGAGGGCTGGGGGTATAAGGAGTAGCCAGGCTCACAGAGGCAGCGAGAGCAGAGGCCCCAGGCAGGAAAGGCCAGGGCGGCTGGAACACAGTGGAAGGGAAGGAAGCGACAAGTGTTTGTAGCTGCTGGTGAGGGCCAGACCCTACAGGCGCTTGGAGATCAGGGCGAAGGTATTATAAAAGCGACGAGGAAACAGAGAAGCAACTGAGCCCAGTTATCTTTTTAAAAGCTTGGAGACCATTCTGGCTGCTATGCAGGAACAGACTGGGAACAGACAGGTCCGGGAGGGATGGCCTTTGGGAACAGGGAGACCTCTTGGGAGGCTGCTGCGATCATGCAGGGACAGACGGAGCTGCCTGGACCAGCGAGGGGATGAAAGAAGTGAAGGGAGCAGAGGACACGGTGACGACAGAATGTGGGGGACGGAGAGAAGTGCAGGTCCAGACAACGTGCAGCTTTGTGGCCTCGGAACCGTGATGAGAAAGCCCCAGGGAGAAACAGGTTTGGCCAAGGTGATATAACCCCACCTGGCCAACAATGTGGCCCCTCCGCCTTTACCCTGGGCGCGCTGTGTGTAGTTTCCCACTGGGCTTTTGTCACTTAATTTCCAAGCTGCTCCAAGATCCTCACAATCGCTGCTCATGCTTAGGGCATAAGAATGTGCAGTAGGTCTGCGCTCCCGTTTACATAACCACCTGCCCCTGCCCGGTGACTGAGCCTGTTTCCAATCCTGACAGTAACCAGGATCGTGGTCCTTCCTGAGACTTCCTGGCATCTTGGACGTGGAGCCCCTGAGCAGCCCCATGGTGGGGGGAAAGCGCTTCGGAGTTTGGAGGCTTTTTTAATCTTAGAACTTTCATAGTTTAACTGTGTGTGTTGTATTTGGTTACATAAATAATATGTAAAAGATTCAGACAATCCAGAACAGAACATGAAGTCCCTTCACCATTACCTCCCCTGCCCAGCTCCCAGCGCCTCCCTGCAAGTACCCATCATCAACAAACAGGCGGCTTCCTTCCAGACCCCTTTCAAGGCCTTTACACTCTTACGCTTGTCCTTTATGTATGTTGGACCTTATTATCCATCTGTTTTTACCAAATAATACATCTTGTGGGAGAGTCAGAGATCTAGCTACCGTGTTTTCTTTTTTTTAACAGCTGCACAGTTTTTCTAATATGGTGGTATTATATTTTATTGAATATTTTATTTTGTTTATTTTATTTACTCACCTTCTCTGAGGGTTTGGGCTGTTTACTAATTTTCACAATGCTTTCATGAATGTCGCTGGACTTATATTCGGGCTCACAGGCAAGAATTTCTGTCCAGCAGATTCCTGGAAATGGAATTGCTGGATCAAAGGGCAGGTACACTTAAAATTTTCATAGCTTCTTCCAAATTATCCTTCCCAAATGTGCCATTTTCTTAAAAAAAAAAAATTCCTTTGGTTACAAAAAGTAATTCATGTTCTTGCAAAACGTGTACAGAATACAAATAAGACCAGAAAAGAAATTTTAACACACTCATAATTCCATCACTCAGGAATAACAGCTATTAACATATAATTTAGTTATTTGAGCTTTTTACTGTATCTCACAAAGATCTTTTCAAGTCATTAAAGCGTCTTCTCTGGTGACTTTCTAGGTTGTTAATGTGGTTTAGGGACAAGACGAGGAAATCTTGTGTGGAAGGAGGGAAACTAAAAAGAAATTTTTTTTTTTTTTTTTGCAGTACGCGGGCCTCTCACTGTTGTGGCCTCTCCCGCTGCGGAGCACAGGCTCCGGATGCGCAGGCTCAGTGGCCATGGCTCACGGGCCCAGCCGCTCCGCGGCATGTGGGATCTTCCCGGACCGGGGCACGAACCCGTGTCCCCTGCATCAGCAGGCAGACTCTCAACCACTGCGCCACCAGGGAAGCCCTAAAAAGAAATTTTTTAAAGACTGTGCTAAACAGTTGATAACCCATGTGCAGGATATGTTCACCTGAACTACGTATGTAGAAGAATTATTTTACAACGCTGGTTCTTGGATGTCTCTGAGAATCTGACAAAGCTGTCTCCTTCCCAGCAATGTGTATGATCACACAATTTACATATAATTTCAGGGGTTCATGTCCCTTGTCCCCCCACCAGAAAAAATCCATTGTCTACAGCATCATTTTAAATGGTTGCATCGAATGCCTCAGGGTGGCTGAAGCACAGCTCATGTAACCCATAGGGTGTTAAGAATATGGACTCGAGGCAGACACACCCCATCAAATCCTGGCTCAACTGCGTGCTCTTCAGTCCCTCTGTGTGTTCCCTCACTTGTAAAATCCAGACAATAATAGGTGGGTTATAGGGTGGTTGGGAGTTTAAAGCGTTCAGTGCGTAAAATGTTTAAAACAGGGTCTGGCACATGGTAAGTGCTAATTAAATGTCAGCTCTTATTATTTCCAGTGTTTGGCTTTTATAACATTTCTAACTCTATCTTTGCACACTTCTGTGATGACTTCCCGGGGATAAATTCCTAGATGTTCAATAGCTGCGTGGAAGCATTAGCGTATTTATAAGATTTTGGACACATAATGCAAAACTCCTCTATAAAGATTCAGATTCAATCATTATCTAGGACTGAGTTTCCAGTGGTGAACAGATGGATGAAAATCCATGCCTTGGTGGAGTTTACATCAGAAAAGGGGCAGACCGTGAACAAAATAACAACATGACCTATTAGAAGGTGACAAGTGCTGTGGAGAGAAATGAAGCAGGGCTGGGGTGGGAGGGCTGGGATGGGGTGGCGGTTGAGGTTCTGAAGGGACCTGAAGGAGGCAGGGAAACGGGAGGACCGTGTTCCAGGCCGAGGGGACAGGTATGAGGGCTTGGGGGCAGGGACGTGCAGGGTGTGCCTGAGGGGAATCCAGGAGGAGAGGAGGACAGAGCTGGAAGGCGGCAGGGACACTTCACGGAGGGCCCGCAGGCTGAATCAAACTACACTTTGGGAGCAGTTTTAATTCTGTCCAACGATCAGTCTAGGAAGGATGAAGTAGGTGTTCAAGGGGACAATTGGAATGAACTGAAATTATGCCTTCCTTGTTTCAGTCTATGCTTAAGGGCACTAAAAGGAAAAGACAGCTCTCAACGTTTCTCCAAGAAAATCAGAGGTTCCTTGTTTTCTGAGTAAAACATGTGAATGTTTCGCCTACTCAAGTCCAGTCTTTTTTCTTTTTTTTCTTCCTAGAACAGTAAGAACCAAGAACAAAATGAAAGACACAAGCTTGTTTTATTTGTTCCTGGGCCGTGTTCCCGGGACAGCCTGTTTGCCAGGTGTGTGATTCTCAGATGATGTTTATCAAGGGAACTTAGGTCTACAAGTCTGAAATAACATTGCCTGGGGTCGAGGGTCCCTGGGCCCCATGCCTCACCCCCTCCTGTCTTCCCTTCACCCGGCGGCCACAAAGCATCAGTCCCAGAGATGTGTGCAGGGGGCAGAAAGGCCAGCTCAAAGGTTGCAGTTCAGGGAAAAGAAGTAGCAAACCACAAGTTCATCTTGGGGACACCATGGCGGAGATAAGTGACCTGGAATTTCTACCCACTTCCTCCAACTGCAGAACCTCTGCTTCAAATAAACCAGGAAGTTCTGGGGGGTTGGGAAGGACCAGACTTTGAGCTGAAATGGTTAGAAATGAGGGGAGACGAATGGGTGTGGAAGTGAGGCTGGTGGGTGTGGGTGTTGCCGTATGGGGTCAAAGCTGAGCCCTGACAGGACGCTTGCCCCTCCTGTTTGGGTGTCATCTACACCTTTACAGGCGCTCCCATCGGTGACTCGGCTGGTCGACAATATGTCATTGATCGCCTACTGCATACACTAGGCACAGGGCCGGTGCCACAGGAGAGCTTATAAAGAATCGTACCCGGAGGAGCTGCCAGTTCCCGCCGGGGAGGGAGGGACACTTTGCTCCACTTGTTGGCTAAGTGCCCCGCAAGCCTTGCCTGCTCCAAGTTAACACCAATCAGCTGGATGTTTCTTTGTCTCCACTCTCTCCCTTCCCTCCCTTCTTTCTGTTTTGCAGGTGGTACAGTTTTGTCATTATGAGATGAGGTTAGACATAATAGATAACTTCTCCTAATAACGGTACCTCAGGTTAAATTTTTAGCCAACTTCAAGCAAGTTTAAATGCTCATTGAAAAGGTAAAACTATATAAAAACAACCAAAGAAGAAGGGCAAACCTTCACCGCTTTTACTTCCTGCTCTTCCTCTCCCGAGATACCGGCTGTTAACATACCAGTATTTATTTACCAGCTTAGACCCTTTTTTCCCTGTCACACCTATTTCTGCATACAGTTTTTATACGGAAAGAGAGTATAAACTCTTGTTTAATTCACTTCTGTACTTCCAGCTTCAGGAACATGATAGACACTGAAAATACCTGTTGAACAAATGAATTAAGAATTTCTGAAATTTGACCTTCTCATTTAAAAATGCACCATGGACGGCCTTCCATGTCATCCAGCTCATTCTTTCTATGGCTGCGTAGTATTCTATAGAACGTCTGCACGGTTGTTCAACCACAACCCTATTGTCAGACATGGGCTTACCTCTGCTTTCAGTATTGAAGCCCTTGCGCCTACCCCCTCCCACACTCACGTGAGTATTTCTCTAGGCAACTGCGGTAAACAGAGTAATGGCTTCCCAAAGACGCCGGCGTCCTAGTCCTCAGAGACTGTGAATTTGTTTCCTTCCATGGCAAAAGGACTTGCAGGTGTGATTAAGCTGAGACTCTCGAGACAGAGAAAGCCTTCTGGATTATCAGGTGTGTCCAATATAAGGCACCTTATAAGAAGGAGTCAGGAGGCTCACGGTCGGGAGAGTAGATGCGCGGAGGAAGCCGGGGGAGAGCAGGCGCTGTGCTGACAGATCAGAGGTTGGGGTGACGCCATTGCTGGAAGGCGCCATAAGCCAAAGAACGCGGACAGCCTCCAGGAGCTGGAAAAGGCAGAGAAATGGACTCTCCTCGAGAGCCTCCAGAAGGAATGCAGCCCTGCCGGCCCATTTTGGACTTCTGACCTCCAGAACTGTGAGATAATCAATTTTGGGGTTTTTTTCCGATTTTTTTATAGTGATAAAAATTTTATAGTGATAAAATTTACTGTCTTAACCACTTTTAAGTATACCGTTCAGTGGGATTAACTACATGCATAATGTTTCATCAACACCATCCATCTCCATAACTCTTTTTCATCTTATAAACAATTAAACAATAACTCGCCATTGCCCCCTCCCCTCTGCCCCGGCAACCAACCTTCTACTTTCTGTCTCTGATTTGGGCCACTCTAAATGTCTCATATAGTGGAATCACATGGTATTCGTCTTTTTGTGGCTGGCATATTTCACTTAGTATAATGTTCTTAAGATTCATCCATATTGTAGCATATGTCAGAATTTCCTTCTTTTTAAAGGCTGACTAATACTCCATTTTATGGTGGTGGATTTCTAGGCTGAACTGAGACAGGCATTCTTAGCTGAGACGCCAAGAGGTGGTTAAAACAGTATGAGAACATCAAGGTAGCTGATTCCAAGCAGAAGAAACAGCTGACAGTGTAGCGATGTATTTGAATCTGCTGTAATTAAGATTTTCCACAGGCTGTGGGGTGGGTGAGAGACCTCGTTGACAATTTTATCAAACTTGTGATGTTTAAATTCAACAAAACGTTTACATAACAGATTTCAGAAGGAAATTAAATCTGTTTTTGTTTCACTTTTCTATTTTTTAAAAATATAAATGGGCTAAATGAAAGCTGATTTGATTAGATGTAGAATACTAAAGTGTCTAAAGCCCGTGGAGACACAAACAGGTGTGAGAAGTTCCATGCTCTTAATGATCAAAAATGGGTGTGTAAATCCTAGAGAAGCTTTAATTAAACAGTTCAAAAAAGGTAGCTCCTTTCTACAGGCGTTTTGCAGATTTTGGTAGTTGTAGATTCTTTTTTGCTGTGTTGTAAAACAAAAAAGCTAACTTTTAAACCAGAAAATTGTTTACCCATTCATCTATCAATGACCACTTGAGTTACTTGTACGTTTTAGCCATTGTCAGTAGTGCTGCTATAAGCATTGGAGTACTAATACCTCTTTAAGATCCTGCTCTCAGCTCTTTTGGGTATATATCCAGAAGTGGAATTCCTGGATCATATGGTAATTCTATCTTAAATTTTTTGAGGAACCTTCATACTGTTTTCAACAGCAGCTGTATCAGTTTGTTTGTTTTTTTTAATTTATTTTATTTTTGGCTGCGTTGGGTCTTCATTGCTGCACTCAGGCTTTCTCTAGTTGCGGTGAGCAGGGGCTATTCTTCCTTGCAGCGCATGGGCTTCTCATTGCGGTGGCTTCTGTTCTGGAGCACGGGCACTAGGCATGGGGGCTTCAGTAGTTGTGGCATGATGGTTCAGCAGTTTTGGCTCATGGGCTCTAGAGCGCAGGCTCAGTAGTTGTGGTGCACGGGCTTAGTTGCTCCATGGCATGTGGGATCTTCCCAGACCAGGGCTCGAACCGTGTCCCCTGCACTGGCAGGCGGATTCTTAACGACTGCGCCACCAGGGAAGTCCCTGTACCAGTTTTTTTTTTTTTTTTTTTTTTGCGGTACACGGGCCTCTCACTGTTGTGGCCTCTCCCGTTGCGGAGCACAGGCTCCCATGTGCGGAGCACATGGCTCACGGGCACAGCCGCTCCGCGGCATGTGGGGTCTTCCCGGACCGGGGCATGAACCCGTGTCCCCTGCATTGGCAGGCGGACTCTCAACCACTGCGCCACCAGGGAAGCCTTCCCTGTACCAGTTTTTAATATTCGCATCAGCAGGGCTCAAGGGTTCCAATTTCTCCACATCCTCACCAACACTTGTTTTCTGGGTTTTTTTGTTGTATGTTTGTTTGTTTGTTTTTAGTAGTAGCCATTCTAATGTGTGTGAGGTGATATATCATTGTAGTTTTGATTAGCATTTCCCTGATGATTAGTGATACCGAGCATCTTTTCATGTGCTTATTGGCCATGTGTATATCCTCTTTGGAGAAATATCTATTCAAGTCCTTTGCCCATTTTTTTTTTAATTTTTAAAATTTTTATACAATTTTAAAAGTTACACTAGATTTATTGTTATTACAAAATATTGGCTATATTCCCTGTGTTGTACAATACATCCCTGTAGCCTATCTTACACCCAATAGTTTGTACCTCCCACTCGCCCACCCCTGTATTGCCACTTCCCTTTTCTCTCTCCCCATTGGTAAACCACTGGTTTGTTGTATTTTTTAAGATTCCACATATAAGTGATTTCATACAGTGTTTGTCTTTCTAACTTATTTCATTTATCATAGTGCCCTCCAACTCCATCCATGTTGCTGCAAATGGCAAAATTTCGTTCTTTTTTATGGTTGAGTAGTATTCCATTGTGTGTGTGTGTGTGTGTGTGTGTGTGTGTGTGTGTGTGTGTGTGTGTGTGTGTGTATCACATCTTCTTTATCCATTCATCTGTTGATGGACACTTAGGTTGCTTCCATATCTTGGCAATTGTAACTAATGCTGCTGTGAACATTGGGGTGCATGTATCTTTCCAAATTAGTGTTTTTGGTTTCTTTTTTATATATATATATACCCGGGAGTGGAATTGCTGGGTCATATGGTAGTTCTATTTTTAGTTTTGTGAGAAACCGCCATACTGTCTTCCATAGTGGCTGCACCAATTTACATTCCCTCCAACAGTGTACAGGGGTTCCCTTTTCTCCACATCCTTGCCAACATTTATAGTTCATGTTCTTTTTAATGATAGCCATCCTGACAGGTGTGAGGTGGTAACTCATTGTGGTTTTGATTTGCATTTCCCTGATGATTAGTGATGTTGAGCATCTTTTCATGGGCCTGTTGGTCATATGCATTCCCTCTTTGGAAAAATGTCTATTCAGTTCTTCTGTGCGTTTTTAAATTGGGTTGTTTGTTTTATCAATGTTGAGTTGTATGAGCTCTTTATATATATGATGGATATTAATCCTTTATCAGTCATATAATTTGCAAATATTTTCTCCCATTCAGTAGGTTGTCTTGTGGGGTTTTTTGTTGTTTTTTTTGCGGTACGCGGGCCTCTCACTGTTGTGGCCTCTCCCGTTGTGGAGCACAGGCTCCGGACGCGTGGGCTCAGCGGCCATGGCTCACGGACCCAGCTGCTCCGCGTCATGTGGGATCTTCCCAGACCGGGGCACGAACCCGTGTCCCCTGCATCGGCAGGCAGACTGTCAACCACTGCGCCACCAGGGAAGCCCCGGGTTGTCTTGTTTTGTTGATGGTTTCCTTTGCTGTGCAAAAGCTTTTAAGTTAAATTAGGTCCCATTTGTTTATTTTTGCTTTTTACTTTAAACCCTTATATATATGATTAACAAATATTTTCTTCCATTCTGCAGGTTACCTTTTTACCCTGTTGATATTATCTTTTGATGCACGAAATTTTTAATATTCATGAAGTCCAGTCTATTTTGTTTTGTTGCCTATACCTTTGGTGTCATGTTCAAGAAATCATTGCCAAATTCAGTGTCATGAAGCTTTTTTCCTGTTTTTTTCTACGGGTTGTATAGTTTTCGGTCTTACATTTAGGTCCTGATCCATTTTGAGTTAATTTTTATACTTGGCACTAGGTAAGGGTCCAGCTTCATTCTTTTGTGTGTGGATATCCAGTTTTCCCAGCACTATTTTTTTTTTTTTTTTGGCGGTACGCTGGCCTCTCACTGTTGTGGCCTCTCCCATTGCGGAGCACAGGCTCCGGACGCGCAGGCTCAGTGGCCATGGCTCACGGGCCTAGCCGCTCCGCTGCATGTGGGATCTTCCCGGACCGGGGCACGAACCCGTGTCCCCTGCATCGGCAGGCGGACTCTCGACCACTGCGCCACCAGGGAAGCCCTCCCAGCACTATTTTTAAAAAGATTATTGTTCCCCCATTGAATGGTCTTGGCACCCTTGTCAAAAATCACCTGACCATATATATGAAGGTTTATTTCTAGGCTCCCTATTTTATTTAATCAGTCTATCTTTCTGTCTTTATGCCAGTACCACACTGTTTCTAATACCATAGCTTTGTAGTAAGTTGAAATCAGGAAGTGTGAGTACCCCAGCTTTGTTCTCCTTTTTCAAGATTGTTTTGGCTATATGGGGAGCCCTTGAGATCCCATATGAATTTTAAAATGAGATTTTCTATTTTAAAATCCCAATGATGTTTTTTGAAGGTAGAGATTGCATCGAATCTGTAGATAACATTGGGTAGTATTGACGTCTTAACAATATTAAGTATTCCAGTCCATGAACATCAGATGTGTTTCCATTTATTTATGTCTCCTTTAATTTCTTTCAGCAATGTTTGCACTTTTCATTGTACAAGTCTTTCACCTCCTTGGTTAAGTTAATTCCTAGGTATTTTATTTTTGATGCTATTATAAATGGAATTTTTATAATTTCCTTATCAGATTGTTCATTGTTAGTGTATAGAAATGCAACTGGTTTTTGTGTGTTGACTTTGTATCCTGCTATGTTGCTGAATTCATTTATTAGCTCTAACAGTTTTGGTTTTGTGTTGTGGAGTCTTTAGGCTTTTCTACATAGAAGAGCATATCATCTGCAGAGATCATTTTACTTTTCCATTTTTGATGCCTTGTATTTCTTTTTCTTGCCTAATACTTCTGGCTAGAACTGTCCAGTACTATGTTGATTAGTACTTCCAGCACTATGCCCAAAAGTGGGCATCCTTGTCTTGTTCCTGCTCTTAGAGGAAAAGCCTTCAGTATTTCACCATTGAGCATGATGTTTGTTGTGGGTTTTTCCACACATATGGCTTTTATTATGTTGAAGTACTTTCCTTCTTTTCCTAGTTTGAGTGTTTTTCTTACCATGAAAAGGTGTTGAATTTTGTCAAATTCTTTAGCAGCAATTTAGATGATCATATTTTTTTTCCCCTTCGCTCTGTTAATGTGGTGTATTACATTGATCAATTTTATGTTGAACTATCCTTGCATTCCATGAATAAATCCCACTTGGTCAGGGTGTATAATCCTTTTAATATGCTGCTGAATTCAGTTTTCTAGAATTTTGTTGAGGATTTTCCCATCAGTGTTCATAAAGGAAATTGGTGTGGTAGTTTTTTGTTTTGAGTTTTCTTGTTTATTTGCTTGTAGTGACTTTGAATTCAGCATCAGAGTAATGCTGGCCTCATAGAATGACTTATGAAGTGTTCCCTCCTTGATTTTTTGGAAAAGTTTGAGGAGGATTGATATTAGCTTTTTTTAAATGTTTGGTAGAATTCACCAGTGAAGCCATCAGATCTGGGGCTTTTCTTTGTTGGGAGATTTTTGATTACTAGTTCAGTTTCCTTACTAGTTACAGGTCTATTCAGATTTTCTATTTCTTCATGACTTAGTATTGGTAGGTTTTATGTTTCTAGGAATTTGTCCATTTCATCTAGGTCATCCTATTTGTTGGCATATACTTGTTCATAGTATTCTTATCCTCTTTATTTCTGTAGAAATGATACTAATGTCCCCACTTTCCTTTCTGATTTTAGTAATTTGAGTCCTTTTATTCAGTTCATCTAAGGTTTTGTCAATTTTGTTGACCTTTTCAGAGAATCAGCTTTTAATTCCATTGATTTTTGTCTACTTTCATATTCTCTAATCTTTTTTAAAAAAATTTTATTTATTTATTTTTGGCTGCGTTGGGTCTTCATTGCTGTGCGCAGGCTTTTGCTAGTTGCCGCAAGCGGGGGCTACTCTTTGTTGCAGTGCACGGGCTTCTCATTGTGGCGGCCTCTCTTGTTGCAGAGCACAGGCTCTAGGCGCGCGGGCTTCAGTAGTTGTGGCGCATGGGCTTAGTTGCTCTGCAGCATGTGGGATCTTCCCAGACCAGGGCTCAAACCAGTGTCTCCTGCGTTGGCAGTCAGATTCTTAACCACTGCGCCACCAGGGAAGTCCCCTATTCTCTAATCTTTATTTCCTTCCTTCTGCTAGTTTTGGGTTTAGTTTGTTCTTTTTCAAGTTCCTTAACTTGTAAAGTTATGTTCTTAATTTGAGATCTGTTTTTTTTAATGTGTTTATAGCTGTGCATTTTCCCCTTAGGACTGCTTTTGCTACATTATAGTTTTGGTATGTTGCATTTTTGTTTTCATTAAAACTAAGGAGTTTCTAATTCACCTTGTGATTTCTTCTTTGATCCATTGGTTGTTTAAGAGTGTGTTGTTAAATTTCAATATATTTGTGGATTTTCCAGTTTGCCTTCTGTCACTGATTTCTCACTTTATCTCATTGTGGTCAGAGAAAATATGATAGTTATCTTTTTAAATCTATTGACACTTAATTTTTGTGGCCTAACATATGGTCTAACCTGGAAAATATCCCCATGCACATAAGAAGAATGTATATGCTTTTGGTGGTGGGTAGAGTGTGCAGCGTCTGTTATATATAGTTGGTTTGTTGTATCTATTTCCTTACTTCTGCTTGCTCTATCCATTATTTCTCTCTTTAATTCTGTCAATTTTTGCTTTATTTATTCAGTTGTATGTCATTAGAAATGTAAGTGTTTATAATGTTACAGCAAGAGGATACATCACATTTCTATTAATATATAATGTCCTACTTTGTCTCTTGTAAACTTTTTGATTTAAAATCTGTTTTGTCCAGTGTTAGTATAGCCACCCCTGCTCTCTTTCGGTTACTGTTTGCATGGAATACCTTTTTCCATTCTTTCACTTTTGATCTGTTTGTGCCTTTTGATCTAAAGTGAGTCTCTTGTGGATAGCATATAGTTGGACTGTGTTTTTATAACCATTTTGCCAGTCTGTCTTTTGGGGAGTTTAATCCATTTACATTTAAGAGTAATTACTGGGAAGGAGAGACTTCTGTCATCTTATTTGTTTTCTGTACATTTTACGGCTTTGTTTCTCACTCCCTGCCTTACTACTGTCTTCCTTAGTGTTTAGTTGACTTTTTTTTTTTTGGTAGTGAAATGTTTAAATTCCTTTCTCATTCCTTTTTGTTTATATTCTATAGCTATTTTCTTTGTGGGTACCATGGGGATTACATTTAACATCCTAAAGTTATAACACTCTTATTTGAATTTATACCAGCTTAACTTCAATAATATACAAGAACTCTGCTCCTTTACAGCTCCATCCCCACCCCTTGCTGTTGTTATCACAGAATTACACCTTTATACATTGTGTGCCCGAGAATAATGTAAACTAATAATGATTTTTAATGCATTAGTCTCAAGTCATTTAGAAAACAAAGTGGAATTATAAGCCATTGTTACAATAATGTTAGCTTTTATAATTACTTGTTTATGTACCTTTATTGGGATCTTTGTTTCTTCATGTGGCTTCGAGTTGAATCTTTTTCTTTCTGTTTCTCAGTCTTGATTATTTCCATTGTCCTATCTTCAAGTTCACTGATTCTTATGCCTGTTCAAATTTGCCTTTGAATCCCTCTAGTTAATTTTTCATTTCAATTATTATACTTTTCAGCTCCAGAATTTCTTTTTGGCTTCTTTTTAGGTTTTCTGTCTCATGATTGCTGTTTCCATTTTTGTTCATACATTTTCCTGACTTCTTCCAAATCTTCCTTTAGTTCTTTGAGCATCTTTAAGACAGTTGTTTTAAAAGTTGTTTTGTCTGCTGTATTTGCCATCAAGTCTTTTTCAGGGATAGTTCCTGTTGGTTTTATTTATTTTTTCTTTGAATGGGCCATACTTTTCTGTTTATTTGTATGCCTTATGATTTTTTTGGAAAAAATTTGAATATTTGGATTTAATAATGTGGTAATTATGGAGACCAGATTCTCCCTCTTACCCAGAGTTTGCTGTTTTTTGTTACTGCTTTGTTTAATAGCGTTTTTTTGTTTGTTTGCTTCCCATTGCTGTAGGCTATCTATGTGACAAGGATCAGCTGAGGTATAGTTTAAAGTCTTGGGTCTTTTCAGAGCCTTTCCTTGGGCATGCACGATCACTTGCTAACTTCCCCCATATATGCAGTTGTTTTGCATGTCTGATGGTTAATTTTGTGTCAGTTTGCCTGGGCTAAGGAATGCCCAGATAGCTGGTAAAAAATTATTTCTGGGTATGTTTGTGAGGGTGTTTTCAGAAGAGATTAGCAAAGAGATTAGAAGACAATCAATACACTGAGTGAAAAAGATCTGCCTTCACCAATGTGGGCAGGCCTCATCCCATGCATCAAGGGTCTGAATAGAACAAAAAGGCGGAGGAAGGGCAAATTATCTCCCTGTTTTTAAGCTGGGAGGTCCATCTTCTGCTGCCCTCAGAGATATCAGAGCTCCTGTTTCTTGCACTAGCAGCCCCTCACCCCCTGGTTCACAGGCTGAAATGAAATGCTGAAGAGCATTTTACTGAATTATGCCCATGGCCTTCCTGATTCTCCAGACTGCAGATCATGTGACTTCTCAGCCTCTGTAACATGAGCTGACTCCTATAATAAATTTCATATAGATATACATAGAGAGGGAGATATCTATATAGAGATATCAATCTACATATATCATATTGGTTCCCTTTCTCTGGAGAACCCTAATACTGTATCCTTGTCTTTAATGTTTGGCTCTAAAAAGGAGGAAAAAGAAAAATGAAGAGGGCAGTAAAGGGCACCCCACCCTTTAAATCCCCTGGAAGTCACTTCAGCTGGAGGTGGAGGGGCAGCAACAATCTAATCAGAAGCAGCAATGGGCAGTCAGAGCATAGATCGCCAACATTTGCAGCACAGGGTCCTCTTTTGCCCAACCTGGCTCCCACAAGCTGTATGCAAACAGCTGCCCACCATGGGAATGGGGGGATGGGTAACTGCTATGCTCAGAGCTGGAACTGACCAAAATGAAGCACAGTTTACCTGTCCAAGCCTTCCCCTGGAAGTTGCAATCCTTCAATAGACTCCAGAGTTCCAAAATACTTACATGAGACAGATTCTGCCGGTACAATTGTTGTCTGGGGGGCAGGGGGAGATAGATTGCTGATGCTTCCCATCCAACTATCTTTCCAGAATCCTTTCAATCTGTGTTCTTTGAAACCACCTAGTTCATAGTAATTTGTTATAGCAGCAGTAGAAAATTAATTCAGCAAGAGACCTAGAAATTTCTAGTTCAAAGTATAAACTCATTTTCTCAATTCATTTATTGTCTCTCATATAGACATGGTAGCCATCCTGGTCACTGCCCTCCTGACAATTCCCAGTGTGCCCATGTTCCTCTCAAAATGTCAATCCCAGAATGACCCACTGCTCTAGACCCTGCCCACTGGTACAGAGTAAGCATTTTGTTCGATTTGATCAGCGTGTCTGGGAATCTCGCATTAAGCTGTGCTCATTAAGCTAGAAATGAACCGAACACCTAAATCTACCTCAGTCCCATCTCTTCTGTCCTGTTCTTGTGTCATTGGTTTGTTTTGACCTTGGGGCAGGACTTTATCCTTTCTAAACTTCATGTTGTCTAAACAGTGAAATAATAGCATCTCCAGCATCAAGCTAGACTAGTTGTTTGTTGCCATTTCAATTCCTTGTGCTTTCGGAGAATAGAAAGAGCAGGTAGATTTGGCCCCTTAACCTGGGAGGAAGCTAATAGAGACATTATAAATAGAGTAGGTAAAAGCCACCATGTCAAAACTGGCTCAGCTTCAGGGCTTTACATGCCTAAGATGTTGGGGGTGGGCTCCCAATCCGGTTCCATCCGGTTCTCCCCCCCAGCCGCGGGTCCCCCCAGCTCGGGCGGCGAGAGGAGCGGCAGCGGCCAGGCAGCCCGGCTTCGAGAAGGCTCTCGGTGCGCCGCGGCCCGCAGGCACCGGGCACGCGCCCGCCCCGCCGCCGCGATGCCAAGAGGAAGGTCAGCTCCGCCGAGGGGGCGGCGAAAGAGGAGCCCAAGAGGAGATGGGCGAGGTTGTCCGCTAAACCGCCTCCTGCAAAAGTGGAAACGAAGCCAAAAAAAGGCGGCAGGAAAGGATAAATCTTCAGACAAAAAAGTGCAAACAAAAGGAAAAAGGGGAGCAAAGGGAAAACAGGCTGAAGTGACTAACCAAGAGACTAAAGAAGACTTAGCTGCAGAAGATAGAGAAACTAAAAATGAGGAGAGCCCAGCTTCTGATGAAGCAGGAGAGAAAGAAGCCAAATCTGATTAATATCACACACCTGGTCCTATCAGTGGTCCTATCAGTGGTCCCTGTCTCCTTTCTTGTACAATCCAGAGGAATATCAACTATTTCGTAAATGCAAGTTTTTTAGTAGCTCTAGAAACATAAAAAGGAGGGAATCCCACCTCATCCCAGTTTTTAAGTGTAAATGCTTTTTTTAAGAGGTGAAATCATTTGGTGGTTGTTTATTTTTTGGTACAACCAGAAAATAGTGGGATATTGAATATGCGAGGCTTTGTCTTGGTTGTCAGCTTAACATTCCACAGATGGAGGGTAGCTTTTATAGCCTATAATACAAAGCATACTAAATGGCAGTTTGGAGTCAGTTGTGCATTTAATGTCTTAAACCCTTTACATTACTTCTCTTCCCATGTTACTTTTGGTAGAATTGTTTCCTAAAGCAAACCACTCACCCCTTGCTCTTGGCTCTCCTGGGCAGAGTTTTGTGCACTCTGTAACATCTTTGGTCGGTGGTAGTCCAGTTCTCGTAACTGTTAATGTGCTGTGAACGACTGACAATTTGAGTATGTAGTGTATATGATACTGTGAATTAGTGGGACTTACGATGTAACAGCCTATCAATATTTGAAGATATTGGTACTTGATATCCTGTGAAGGAAATTTTGCCTTCAAATTTTAAGCTGGAAAGTCCCTGGAATAACTGTTCAGAAAAGAATCACAGCTACGTGACTTTTTAGATTTTTGGAATGTATGTTGAGAATTGTGTACAAAATGAAATGTGTGTGTACTGATCCTCAAAACAATCAGTAAAATCTCAATTATGAAAAAAAATGCCTAAGATATGATTTATAGGGGAAAACTTCACCGAAGAGCCCAGCTCAAAGCAGGGACTGAATTTTTTTTTTTTTTTTTTTGTCGTATATGGCCTTTATTATGTTGAAGTAGGTTCCCTCTGTGCCCACTTTCTGGAGAGTTTTTATCATAAATGGTGTTGAATTTTGTCAAAAGCTTTTTCTGCATCTATTGAGGTGATCATATGGTTTTTCTTCAATCTGTTAATAAGGTGTATCACATTGATTGATTTGCGTATATTGAAGAATCCTTGCATTCCTGGGATAAACCCCACTTGATCATGGTGTATGATCCTTTTAATGTGCTGTTGGATTCTGTTTGCTAGTATTTTGTTGAGGATTTTTGCATCTATATTCATCAGTGATATTGGTCTGTAATTTTCTTTTTTTGTAGTATCTTTGTCTGGTTTTGGTATCAGGGTGATAGTGGCCTCATAGAATGAGTTTGGGAGTGTTCCTTCCTCTGCAATTTTTTGGAAGAGTTTGAGAAGGATGGGTGTTAGCTCTTCTCTAAATGTTTGATAGAATTCACCTGTGAGGCCATCTGGTCCTGGACTTTTGTTTGTTGGAAGATTTTTAATCACAGTTTCAATTTCAGTGCATGTGATTGGCCTGTTCATATTTTCTGTTTCTTCCTGGTTCAGTCTTGGAAGGTAATACCTTTCTAAGAATTTGTCCATTTCTTCCAGGTTGTCCATTTTATTGGCATAGAGTTGGCTTGTAGTAAGTAGTCTCTTAGGATACTTTGTATTTCTGCAGTGTCTGTTGTAACTTCTCCTTTTTCTTTTCTAATTTTATTGATTTGAGTCCCCTCCCTCTTTTTCTTGATGAGTCTGGCTAATGGTTTATCAATTTTGTTTATTTTCTCAAAGAACCAGCTTTTAGTTTTATTGATCTTTGCTATTTTCTTTGTTTCTATTCCATTTATTTCTGCTCTGATCTTTATGATTTCTTTCCTTCTGCTAACTTTGGGTTTTGTTTGTTTTTCTTTCTCTAGTTCCTTTAGGTGTACGGTTAGATTGTTTATTTGAGATTTTTCTTGTTTCTTGAGGTAGGCTTGTATAGCTATATACTTCCCTCTTAGAACTGCTTTGGTGCATCCCATAGGTTTTGGATCATCATGTTTTCATTGTCATTTGTCTCTAGGTATTTTTTGATTTCCTCTTTGATTTCTTCAGTGATCTCTTGGTTATTTAGTAACGTATTGTTTAGCCTCCATGTGTTTGTGTTTTTTGTATTTTTTTCCCTGTAATTGATTTCTAATCTCATAGCATTGTGGTCAGAAAAGATGCTTGATATGATTTCAATTTTCTTAAATTTACTGAGGCTTGATTTGTGACCCAAGACGTGATCTATCCTGGAGAATGTTCCGTGCGCACTTGAGAAGAAAGTGTAATCTGCTGTTTTTGGATGGAATGTCCTATAAATATCAATTAAATCTATCTGGTCTATTGTGTCATTTAAAGCTTCTGTTTCTTTATTTATTTTCATTTTGGATGATCTGTCCATTGGTGTAAGTGAGGTGTTAAAGTCCCCCACTATTATTGTGTTACTGTCGATTTCCTCTTTTAGAGCTGTTAGCAGTTGCCTTATGTATTGAGGTTCTATGTTGGGTGCATATATATTTATAATTGTTATATCTTCTTCTTGGATTGATCCCTTGATCATTATGTAGTGTCCTTCCTTGTCTCTTGTAACATTCTTTATTTTAAAGTCTATTTTATCTGATATGAGTATTGCTACTCCAGCTTTCTTTTGATTTCATTTGCATGGAATATCTTTTTCCATCCCCTCACTTTCAGTCTGTATGTGTCCCTAGGTCTGAAGTGGGTCTCTTGTAGGCAGCATATATATAGGTGTTGTTTTTGTATCCATTCAGCCAGCCTTTGTCTTTTGGTTGGAGCATTTAATCCATTCACGTTTAAGGTAATTATTGATAATGTATGTTCCTATGACCATTTTCTTAATTGTTTTGGGTTTCTTTTCTTCTCTTGTGTCTCCCACTTAGAGAAGTTCCTTTAGCATTTGTTGTAGAGCTGGTTTGGTGGTGCTGAATTCTCTTAGCTTTTGCTTGTCTGTAAAGCTTTTGTTTTCTCCATCGAATCTGAAGGAGATCCTTGCTGGGTAGAGTAATCTTGGTTGTAGGTTCTTCCCTTTAATCACTTTAAGTATATCATGCCACTCCCTTCTGGCTTGTAGCATTTCTGTTGAGAAATCAGCTGTTAACCTCATGGGAGTTCCCTTGTATGTTATTTGTCATTTTTCCCTTGCTACTTTCAATAACTTTTCTTTGTCTTTAATTTTTGCCAATTTGATTACTGTGTGTCTCGGCGTGTTTCTCCTTGGGTTTATCCTGTATGGGACTCTCTGCGCTTCCTGGACTTGGGTGGCTATTTCCTTTCCGATGTTAGGGAAGTTTTCAACTATAATCTCTTCAGATATTTTCTAGGGTCCTTTCTCTCTCTCTTCTCCTTCTGGGACCCCTATAATGCGAATGTTGTTGCATTTAATGTTGTCCCAGAGGTCTCTTAGGCTGTCTTCATTTCTTTTCATTCTTTTTTCTTTATTCTGTTCCGCAGCAGTGAATTCCACCATTCTGTCTTCCAGGTCACTTTTCCATTCTTTTGCCTCAGTTATTCTGCTATTGATTCCTTCTAGTGTATTTTTCATTTCAGTTACTGTATTGTTCATCTCTGTTTGTTTGTTCTTTAATTCTTCTAGGTCTTTGTTAAACATTTCTTGCATATTCTCAATCTTTGCCTCCATTCTTTTTCCGAGGTCCTGGATCATCTTCACTATCATTATTCTGAATTCTTTTACTGGAAGGTTGCCTATCTCCACTTCATTTAGTTGTTTTTTGGGGTGTTATCTTGTTCCTTCATCTGGTACATAGTCCTCTGCCTTTTCATCTTGTCTATCTTTCTGTGAATCCAGGGACTGAATTTATGTTGGGAATTTATTTTGTCATTAGTGCCAGAGCGGCCAGGCCATCCAAATGTTGGCCCCGGATGCTGCAGGCCTCCTCCAATGCCAGAAGAGAGGAGATACCCTGGGAGCCCCCAGGCTTCACACCTGTGTGACAGGCACCTCCCTTCAGCCCCCTGGGGCCCCACCCAGCACTTGGCCAAGCGAACTCTCAAGGATTGATAATTCTTTGGCACTTTATTGTGTGATGGAGCTGGGTGGTTTTACAAATGCAAAGCAAGTTAGAGTTTGGAGAGAGCCAATTCCATCCTGGTTCCTCTTTTACAGAGAGAAAGCCAAGGCTAGTTTGTGTAGACTTCAGAGTTCTCTAAGTTATGTTTTGTGGAATAGCCTCATGGGAAGTCTCTGTGGGGGCTTCCCTGGTGGTGCAGTGGTTAAGAATCTGCCTGCCAGTGCAGGGGACACGGGTTCGAGCCCTGGTCTGGGAAGATCCCACATGCCACGGAGCAACTAAGCCCGTGCGTCACAACTACTGAGCCTGCGCTCTAGAGCCCGCGAGCCACAACTGCTGAAGCCCATGTGCCTAGAGCCTGTGCTCTGCAACAAGAGAAGCCCCCACAATGAGAAGCCTGCACACCGCAACAAAGAGTAGCCCCCACTCATGGCAACTAGAGGAAGCCTGGGCACAGCAACGAAGATGCAGTGCAGCCAAAAATAAATAACTAAAATAAATAAATTTAAAAAAGGAAGTCTCTGGGCATTTTTCACTCCAGCCAATGGCGGGTGTGCTGGGCCAAACCAGGAAAAATGCTTCCACACAGGGCTCACACATACTTGTATTGGAAGCACTAGATTCGTTTCCTAGGGCTGCTGTAACATAGTACCACAAACTGGGTGGCTTAAAACAATGGAAAGTTCTTGTCTCTCAGTTCTGGAGGCAGGTGGTCTGAAATCAAGGTATCAGCAGGGCCAAGTTCTCTCTGCAAGCTTCAGCGAAGATCCTTCCCTGCCCCTTCCAGCATCCGGTGGCTCCCGGTGACCCCTGGCATTCCCTGGCTTGCAGGTGCATCACTCCAGTCTCTGCCTCTGTCATCACACAGCGTTCTTTCTGTGTCTCTGCATCATCTTCCCTTTGCGTATGTCCATCTCTGTGCCCAAATTTCCCCTCTTGTAAGAGCACCAGTCCTATTGCATCAGAGCCCACTCTACTGGGGGCCCTCTTCTTAACTTGATTACCTCTGCAAAGACCCTGTTGCAAAATAAAGTCACATCCACAGGTACCAAGGGTTAGGACTTCAATATCTCTTCTAGGGACATAATTCAACTATAATAGGAGCCTTCTACCAGGAGACAGAATGAAGCAGGTAAAAAAGGCCTAGGGATGCTGGTTCCGTTAGCCATGTCCTAACTGAGATATGAGGGCACCTGGACAGGCAGCCCTGCAAACTAGTATTCCTGGCTGACCCTGATTATGAATCCTAGAAGGAAGGGCTGATACAGGGCCCAGTCTCTGCACTGACTCTTTTTTTAACTTAAAAAAATTTTTTTGGCCACACCTCAGTGGCATGCAGTACTTCCCCAACCAGGGATTGAACCCAGTGGAAGTGCGGAGTCTTAACCACTGGACCACCAGGGGAGTCCTCTGTACTGTTTTGAGAGCCTTCCTCAGACCCAAACTTGCTTCCCTGACCTGGCAAAGCAAGCCCCGGAGTCCCTTCGTCACCTGCCTCAGGATCCAGTTAGCAGTTGTTATCACTTGTATCAGTATTACTTATTCCATCCTCACTCCTTCCCAAAGTACTCCTTCTACCCCACACACGGCTTCCCCTGAGAAGAGCTCTGGTTAGTTAATACGACCTTCCCTCCGCTTGCTGCATTTCCAGTGTGCCATGGTGGCCTGTACGCACCGGCATCCCAGGCAGCCCGCCGGCACACCAGCCCCTCAGCCTCACTCTCCTCGCAGCTCTCGGCCGTGGAGGGTGAGGCTACCCCACTCCCGGGCCTCGCTGCCAGGGGAGCCTGTGTGCTTGGGTATTTTCTGGTTCCAAAACATTGCCAGTGACCTGCTCTCTCTGATCCTTGATGACACTTCTCACTTCAGTAAAGATTTGCAGATGCGTCCAAATCCACCACCTGGAAGATACCAAGAACGTTATGTCCCATTTGAGTGGGGCCACTCGGGCTAATCGTTTCCGCAGGGGCAGTGGAGGGCCTGCATTGCTTCATCCCAGGGTCTTACATCCTTAACTGGAAGCATTCTCCAAGCCCACTGCAGCCTAGATAGAAAACTGCAGCGAGACTTTCCATTAGGTGGTTCTAGAAATGCCACCTTAGAGAACCATAAACTTGCCCGCGAGTGACAGGACTGCAGGTATTAAACTGTGTGTGCCCTGCTGTCCCAGGCCTGCAGGCGAGGGCCCTGGCATCACCCACTCCATTTCCCTCCATACCATCCCCGGAGGGCACTGCCATTGCCCAACAGGTTCTGGGAGATAGAAAGGAGAAGAACCATCCCGAGGGAACTGAGGTCAGGGGCAGCACATCTGCAGCAAGGGGTACAGGGCTGCTGTGCCAACTCGTCCATTCAATACACTGTGAGCAGTGCCTTCTGGAATTGGGTTCTGGCAGCAGTGCAGAGGCCTGGCAAGGGTGGGGCAGACATCCGTGAGTGAAGGAGAAGTTTTCTGGAAAGGAAAGTGAACATCCCATGGGAGCTGTATGATATGACGGAGAATGGTCACTAGACTGGAAGTGCCTGTGCCGTCTGTACCTGGACCCGCTTTGTGCTCAAAAAGATGGGAACACTTTTTGGAACTTCAGTGGGCTGTGTTTCTTTGAGACCCTGCACCAGGATTGGATCACATGGGTGTTAGAGCCTCAGTGGGGTTCCATGTGCTTTGCCCTCTTTAATCCTCACAACCACCCTGAGATGATGGTGGTGGCATTATTATCCCCATTTTACAGATGAGAAAACCTAGGACCAGGCAGATTAAGTGACTGGTTGAAGATCTCCCATGACTGGTTTGTGCAGAGCTGGGATTTAGAACCCTGGCCTGGACACCTCACCTCTTCCCATCTCCTTGGTGCTGTGTTCCTTGAGTCAGAATGGCCCAGCCCAGACTTGGGAATCTGGTGCTCCAGGGCCTGGAATTGGCCAGAGCTCTCAGAGCCGTAAATAGACCCCATTCCCAGTGGAATGTGCTGTGTGGAGACACCGAGTCTCCTTGCAGCCCAGGAAAAGCATCAGCAATGCCCCCAGGGAGAGTCTGCAGGGCTGCTCCCCCCCCCCCGCCGCCCCCCACCCCCGGGGAGAGCGTGGAGCTGCAGGTCCCACAGGGAAGGAAAGCCAGCCCAGCCTGGCTTTGTGCCTTTCTCCATTTGGCCTAAGAACGGAGGACACCCTTTGGATACCCCAGGACTTCACGGGCCGTGAGGGCCACAGTGGCCAAGAGGAGATAAATCTGAGTGCGTCCTTCTCAATGGGCTGTCGGCGTGAGATTACAAATAAGTGACAGTTTCCATAATTACTGTGCTGTCTATTCTGAAGCAAGGGTGGATGCGGGTCAGGGCTCTAGAATCAGCGCCGGGTTCAAGTCCTGGTGCTTCTGTGGTGTTGGCCTCATGACCTCAGGCAGGTGAGCCAGCTGGCAAGACTGACCTTGGACTCGGCTCACCCTCACGGCTGCTTTCCCTCCAGACCAGCACCCACCCAACCCCACCCAGCACCCATCCCCACAACCAACACACGAGTGGTGCCAAGACTCGCAAGTGGTGTGAACCAGACTACCTAGCACCTCCCATGAAGACATGCCCAGAGTTTGGGGCTCAAGCAACCTAAACAGGAAAGGGAGGAAGACATCCTCCAGATCAAGGGAGCCCAGAGCCTTCCCCGGGGTGGCTGGAGAAGGGCCTAAACCAACCCACAGTACCCCCCTGCCATTCCAGTGACCTCTTAGTCACACACTGCCACATCCACTGAACATCCACTCATCCATCACGGGCTAATAGGGAGCCCCCCAGTCTTATGGCATTTTGTTACATCATCCTGAGCTAAGATGGTGCAGCTCCAGGCACAGAGTGTGTTTCTGAAGCCTCTGGTTCATTTCCATCATTAGGTTCAGGGCTGGGCACCAGTCAGCCAGGGAGCTGCACCCACCACCGTCAGGTTCTCCAGGGCTGATGACGGACACCGCATTGCCTGATTGCTTCCAAGGAGCTGAGCCCCCAGCTTATCAGCCACTTGGTACCACACTCCCCATGCGCAGCCCTGAGCTGGCAAGGGTCTGTGCCAGGTCACTGTTCCCACATACCTTGCTCCAAGGGAAATCTCTGCGTGGCTCCCAGCTCCCCAGGATCTGACATTTTAAAGCCTCCAGCCCCTCCCCCAACCCAGGTTGAAGGGATGCGTCAGGAGCTCACTGGGTATGCAAATGTATACGTGTGTGTTCATAACACAATAGGCTGGATTCTTTCCTGATGTTTCACTTCAGACTGAGGTCTGCTGCAAAAGAAGACACTGGGAGGGGCTCACACGTGAGAATAGGATTCAATTTCTGGAGGGTGAGAGGCCAGGCAATGGATACCTGTCCAGAGAAACAAGGTGTCCCAACAGGCAGGTGTGCAAGCGCAGCAACAAGAAATTCAGACAGTGCACAGGAATTAAGTGCCTGTTGTTTGCCAGGCTCTGTGAGGGGCTCTGGGATACAGGCAGGACACAGGCCAGGGAGGCTTAGAAGTCAAGCTGTAGAATCAACCATCCCTGGTCCAACCCTGGCTCCACTTAGCATCTCTGTGAAGCCAAGAACATCTTTTTTTCTGCCAACATCCATTCTCAGCCCCTCTGGTAACTATACCCCTATTGTTGTCTGGGGAACCATCCCTGTGGTTCACATTGTCCCAGAGAAGCTGACGTCAGGCCCAGTTCCTGGGGAAGAGTGAGGGATCCCCTCACCCTGAGCCAATCACTGGCTCCCAGGAGCAGGCAGGCACGTGACCAAGCCGGGGGCCCTGGTCACAACCCTAAGACGCCCCTGAGCTCCTGCCAGACCTGAAACCGGAGAGGAGGTAGGGACCACTTCCTGTCTCCATCTGGCCACTAGACAGAGCCCCAAACTGAAGCAAACACAAGGGAAGCAAGAACCAGAGACGGGGGGGAAACCGAGGCCTGACAGCATGTGAGTCTTGGGTTAGCCATGCCTGAAATAGCTGCATCCCCACACCTCTCAGTTCAATAAGTAAATTAATTACCTCTTTTCTTTTAAATTGTCTTGTATAAGCCAGATTAAATTAGGTTTCTGCCATGTACAACTCTTCCAATACACATACGTACCCAAAGCAATTGCAGATTTATGAAAATGGAAAATGAACCAAGACAACAGTGTCTCCAGGTTGTACTTGGTTACACACGGTTGGTGAGGGGTAACTGATAAGGTGCCGATTTGTGGTTAGCGTTGGCGAATGTCAGATGTAGGCAGAAGGGCTTCTCATCTAAGTGGCTTTGTGGATACCAGATAAAGTCTGACCTTTCCCCTTCTTCTTTTTTTTTTAGGAGTTTATTAATTAATTTATTTATTTTTGCTGTGTTGCGTCTTCGTTTCTGTGCGAGGGCTTTCTCTAGTTGTGGCAAGCGGGGGCCACTCTTCATCGCGGTGCGCGGGCCTCTCACTATGGCGGCCTGTCTTGTTGCGGAGCACAGGCTCCAGACGCACAGGCTCAGTAGTTGTGGCTCACGGGCCTTGTTGCTCCGCGGCATGTGGGATCCTCCCAGACCAGGGCTCGAACCCGTGTCCCCTGCGTTAGCAGGCAGACTCTCAACCACTGTGCCACCAGGGAAGCCCTCCCCTTCTTTTTTGAGAGTGCCTCACAGGCAGACTGGTTACTCCTTGGGTACCCCAAGGGGTAAGAGCCTCACCTATCACTCTAGGGACCCTGAGGTTAGAGGTTTTCAACTCCCCACCCTGACAGCCTGCAATGGCCATAGCTCCATGCAGATTCACTGACCCCTGAGTGAGCACTTTCAACTCATCCAGGAACGGGATTCTTAGATTAAAAGAGGGGCAGGGAAAGGCACATTTCTGGAGAGAAGGCGACCTGAGCAGGAGATGGAATTCTGCGTGCATGTGGGGAGGGGCAGGGTCTGGCACCCAGAGGTGCTTAATAAACTGGTTCTTCCATAGATATGAATGAGTTAATGAGCAGACCTCACAGAGGGGCAGAGTATAGAGATGGTTATTATATAGGGAATTTCCTAAGATCTCAAAAGGCCTTGGGACATCAGTTGGCAAAATGTGCCTCAAATTCGTCAGATTTCTGCCATATTTGCATGCCACCTGACTGTTATCTACTTAACATTTTTCTTTAAAGTACCCCCCTTTTTTAACTTAAGTATACCACTATGGCAAATACATGTACAATGCAGATGCAGTGATTCTAAGCCTGAGGCTGGGCTCTTTGTTCAAAAGGATTACCCAGAGCTAGAGAGGCATTAAAGACAGCCAGCACCGAGCAGAGACTTCCTCTTTGCGTACTCAGCACTGAAAGGAAAGACTTAACTTGATATTTACTGCTATTTAATTATATTAGGTTATTCACTCAAAATCATCATGTATATCTTCTATATCCCAGGAAATACCGGCATAGCTCGAGGATGTTATGAATTCAGTTCCAAACGACTGCAATGAAGTGAATATCGCAATAAAGCGAGTCACAAGACTTCTTTCGTTTCCTAGTGCATGTAAAAGTTATGTTTACACTATACAGTGGTGTGTTATTTATCATAATGTTTAATTTAAATGTTTAAATTATTTAATGTTACAATATTGCAAGAATTACTGAAACATGACAGAAGCATGAGGTGAGCAAATGCTGTTAGAAAAATGGAACCTATAGACTTGCTTAATGCAGGGTTGCCACAAACCTTCAATCTGTATAAAATGCGATGTCTGCAAAGTGCGGTAAAACAACACACAATAAAACCAGGTATGCCTGTATGTCCTGAGCTGCCGGGACACTCAGTACAAAACTGCAGGACACTGCCAATCAGTGGCCTGTGGTCTCAAGGCTGTGCCCTTGGCTGGTCTAGTGAACCATCCTGCCACCCCTCTGGATTACCTGTGGGGCTGCTCACATTCTTTAGGTTGAGGTCCTGGGTTTTTCTCCTTGATTCACAGGAGGCCAGCTGGTGCTTAGATCCTAGACTGGGTTGCTCAGGACCCTCCTGTTGAGCTCCCCATCCTGCTACAGGCTTATTAACTATCATAATTTCAAAGTAGTGACGAACAAAAACAATGTTTCAAGTTATCTGTAACACTTATCGTGATATGAAAATATCTGTGAGGGACTTCCTGGTGGCGCAGTGGTTAAGAATCCGCCTGCCAATGCAGAGGACACAGGTTCGAGCCTTGGTCCGAGAAGATCCTACGTGCTGCGGAGCAACTAAGCCCGTGCGCCACAATTACAGAGCCTGCACTCCAGAGCCCGCTAGCCACAACTACTGAAGCCCGTGAGCCACAACTACTGAGCCCGCAAGCCAGAACTACTGAAGCCGGCGTGCCTAGAGTCCGTGCTCCGCAACAAGAGAAGCCACCGCAATGAGAAGCCCGCGCACAGCAATGAAGAGTAGCCCCCACTCACCACAACTAGAGAAAGCCCGTGCGCAGCCAAAAATTTAAAAAATAAATAAATTTATAAAAAAATCTGTGATTTCTCGTGCAGCAAAGACACTAATACTGCTGAGATGACTGTGGTTTGTTGCCTACAGCTATAATTAAGGGAAATGCTGAGTTGAGTTAGAGGTTAGTGAAAAGAAAGAATCTTTTTTGCTCATTGTTTTAAAATGTAGATTTTATTATCATTCAGATATGATAAGGCCAACAGATCAAGAGATGATTGCCATTGAAAAGATAATTTGTGACTCCCAGATCCCAAGAGGAGGGGTCACACTGTGCCATGCCACACGGGGCCACACAGGGAAGCACCAGGGAGGGAGAAGGAGCGGGAGGAAAGCGTGGGGAAGAGCCTTTACCGTGGTTTCTATGGGAAAGAGGCAGTGATGCAAGGTAAGCAGGCTTAGGATTGGCTAGTTTGAATCATTTCAACGGGCTCTGGGGTGTAGAGGCTATTCTGGTTGGTACCTGCCCTGGGGAGATTGATGTACAATGGTTCAAACCCACTTAGGAAGAGGGAAGAGTGTTATCTGATAGATCTAATTATACACCTACCCAATGACCCAGAAAGTCCTCTTAGCTCTTTAGCTAGGAGAAATGAAAGCATAATGCTCACCAAAAAAAAAAAAAAAAAAAATTGCAAAAAAATGTTCATAGCAGCTTTTTTTCATAATAACCAAAAACTAGAAATGGCCCCAATGTCCATCAACAGGAGAATGGATAAACAAACTGTGGTTTATAATGGAATACTACTTGCCAATAAAAAAGGAACGACTACTTGGCAATAAAAGGAACAAACAATGATACACAAGCTAACATGGATGAAAAAAAAGAGTGGATATATGTATATGTATAACTGATTCACTTTGCTGTACACGTGAAGCTAACACAACATTGTAAATCAACTATACTCCAATAAAAATAAAAAAATAAAGATCATTGTAAGCCTCAAAAAAAAAACACGGTAATATGGATGAATCTCATAAACATGTTAAGTAGGAAAAGCCAAACGAAAAAGAGTATATTCCATTTATACGAAATTCTAGGACAGGCTAAGTAATGCACAGGACAGCCCCCAAGAACAAAGAATCATTTGGACCAAAATGTCAATGATGCTGAAAATGGTGGGAAAAAAATCAGAACAGTGGTTGTCTTTTGGAGGATGGAGGCAAGGATTGCCTGAGGATGGCCATGAAGGAATTTTCTAGGGTAATGGTAAGGTGTCATATTTTGATTGTAGTTTCGGTTACACAGGTGTATTCATTTGTCAAAATTCAGCAAATGTGTACTTAGGATTTTTGCATTTCATTGTATATAAATTTGATTAAAAACCAAAAAATTGAACATTAATGAATGACATGTATGCTGAAGTATTTAGGGGAGTGCAGTGATGCCTGTAATTTGCTTTGAAATACATTAAAAAATAAGGTGGATTGATGGATGGATAGAGGGATGGATAGATGGATAAATATATCTAGGTAATTATTTTTTCCTTTTTAAAATTTTATTCATTAAACTGTAGTTGATTTACAGTATTGTATTAGTTTTCAGGTGTATGGCTTTAGATTCTTTTCCATTATAGGTTATTACAAGATATTGACTATAGTTCCATGTGCTATGCAGTTGTCCTTGTTGTTTATCTATTTTATATATAGTGGTGTGTATCTATTACTCCTAATTTATCCCTCCCCTTTCCCCTTTGGTAACCATAAATATGTTTTCTATGTCTGTGACTCTGTTTCTGTTTTGTAAGTGAGTTGATTTGTATTTTTTTAGATCCACATCTAAATGATATCATATTTGTCTTTCTCTGTCTGACTTACTTCACTTTGTATGATATTCTCTAGGCCCATCCATGTTGCTGCAAATGGCAATATTTCATTCTTTTTAATGGCTGAGTAGTATTCCATTGTGTGTGTGTGTGTGTGTGTGTGTGTATATATATATATATATATACACACACACCACATCTTCTTTATCCATTCATCTGTCAATGGACATTTAGGTTGTTTCTATGTCTTGGAGATTGTGAATAGTGCTGCTTTGAACATTGGTGTACGTGAATCTTTTTGAATTAGAGTTTTCATCTTTTCCAGATATATGCCCAGGAGTGGGATTGCTGGATCATATGATAACTCTATTTTTAGTTTTTTTGAGGAACCTCCATACTGTTCTCCATAGTGGTGGCACCGATGTACATTCCTACCCGCAGTGTAGGAGGGTCCCCTTTTCTCCACACCCTCTCCAGCATTTATTGTGTGTGGACTTTTTGATGATGGCCATTCTGACCTAGGTAATTATTTACATTAAATTTTCTCCATTCATATGGTTAACGTGGCTTCTGTTGCCCACGTGGACCTTCCTGGATACATCCATTGAGCAGCCATTCTAAAAGGCAAATGTGATCATGCCACTTCCCTGTTTAAGACTTTTTAATAGCTCCCCATCGCCAACCAGATAAACTGCTTAGCCCATCATTCAAGGCTCTTCAACATACAACAAACACACACATTATATACTCTAAGTTGTAGTCACAGCCAGCAACTTGCTATTTCATGAACACAATTCTAGCCTTTCTACAACCACTACCCCCAGGAGAGTTTGTACCTCCTCTTCTCTTTGCCTGGAATGTCTTCCTTCTCCTCCTGGAATGTCACCTGCTCCTCCTGGTAAGCGTCTATGTGTCAGTTACCTCCTCCGAGAAGCCTTCCTTGATTTTTCTCAGGGAGAGAAAAGAATTGCCTCTTCTGGGCTTTCCTAGTGTCCTCCCAGAGCACTTATCCAGCTGTGTGAGTGCTGGCACCACTGCCTTCTCCCAGAGCAGTGGCTGCTCAAGGCTGGGGATCCATCCCTGCCCCTTACTGAAGCCTGTGAACCTAGAACACTGCCTGGCACTGGGCAAAACTCAATTCGTGTCTGTTAAGTGAAAACCTATAGAAACAGATCTACCCTTCAGTCGATTTGCAAATTTAAGTCAAATCATGCCCAAGGGTAAAGAAGAGCAGTATCTAAGATTTAACAAACAATAAAGTTAACGTTTTAAAAACTCAGGTTCCATCCCATTTTTTAAAAATTAATTTATTTATTTACTTATTTTGGGCTGCGTTGGGTCTCCATTGCCGCACGTGGGCTTTCTTTAGTTGTGGCGAACGGGGGCTTCCCTTCGTTACGGTGCACAGGCCTCTCATTGTGGTGGCTTCTCTTGTTGTGGAGCACGGGCTCTAGGTGCGTGGGCTTCAGCAGTTGTGGCACGTGGGCTCAGTAGTTGTGGCTGGCAGGGGCTTCCCTTCGTTGCAGTGCACAGGCCTCTCATTGTGGTGGCTTCTTTTGTTGTGGAGCATGGGCTCTAGGTGTGTGGGCTTCAGCAGTTGTGGCACGTGGGCTCAGTAGTTGTGGCTCATGGGCTCCAGAGCACAGGCTCAGTAGTTGTGGCGCACAGGCCCCGTCGTTCAGTGGCATGTAGGATCCTCCCAGACCAGGGGTTGAACCCGTGTCCCCTGCATTGGCAGGCGGAACACAAAAATTATTTTACAAACATAATTGTTAGCCTGGGTCTTGTTTTCCCTCTTTGCACAGAGTTCTACTCATTTTCAGAGAGAGGTCTTCTTCTCGGAGTGGCTTTAATAAATTCATAAAAGGTCATTTGACAAGTTTATAAAAGTTCATTTAACAAATTCATAAAAGCCAGACTTGCCTTGACACTTTGCCAGAGGGTCAGTTTCCTTTTATTGCATGCATATTATTTTTAATTACATTTTATTATTAAAATTATTCATGCTTTTGTAAATTAAAAACAATGAAAAGTAAAACAGATAAGAGATGGGTAAAGAAGAAACTAGAAACTCCCTTAAAATCCACTACCCAGAAATAACCATTTTAGCATTTGGTGAACAGAATGCGCCAGTAAGAACCCAAGCTGACTCTTTTAAAGATGATCCAGTACTTTAGATTTTTCATGATTTCAGACTGTCTTTCTGCCTGATTGCTGAGCCTGGGCACACAGACAGTCAAGGCCTTACCTGTGGGAAGCAGACACCCCAGTCACAAAACACAGGTCTCGGCTCTGAGATCCACAGGGCTGGTATGAGCATGGGTTCAAAGAAAAAAACAACAATGGGAAGGTATCTCTGGAGGGTAATGAAATGACAGTCCAGTGAATATGTTTCAAAAGCACACTCATTTTTGAAAGACAGAACTATTAAATTACCAAAAAGGAACACATTAGACCCCACAGAGCTGAGTTTCCAAATGTCTTTTTGAAATAATTAACTCCAGGCATCAGGGATCAAGTATATTCACTGCAAGTGGGAAGTGGCTGCGGGACCTGAAGCTGGAAGGTGGCCCTGGAGAAGGGTGTGTGGAAGAGGGCTTGGGGAGGGGGCTGTGTCAGGAAAATAGGCATTTCCACCAACATGAGGAAGCTCTTGGGAAGAGGCGTGAAGAGCACAGGCTTGGAGATCTGGGCTAGAGTCTTTGTCCACCACTTACCAGCGGTAGGATTGCTAGTGAATTTCCCCAAGCTTTGATCTTCTCATCTATAAAATGGGGATAATCTCAGTTACTAGTTCATAGGATTATGGTGACAAATATATAGAACATTTCAGATGGATTAGCAGTCTGTGGTCAGCAGTTAATGCTTGCAGGTGATTACTATGGTTGCTCCTAGGATGAATGAGATGGAAGAGGTTCATAGCCAGTTCTGGAGTAGGAGGGGACAAAGCACCACCAGCGTCACCAAAGTGACTTGGAACCTTAGAACCAGACTTGCTGATTCACTATAGGCAAGGAATCATACAGCAAGATTAAAGCAGGCAAAGTTAGCCTCAAGAGCCTCTGAAAAAAATAGATTGATCCTGGTGAACTAGTCAGCTATGGCTGCAATAATGCTGTGTAACAAACCACCCACAAATTCAGGGGCTTACCACCACAAGTGTTTGCTTTTCTTGCTCAGGGGTCTGCATGCTGGCTGGGGCAGTTCTGCTCTAGTCCACAGGGCATTGTCAGGCCTGCTCCCTGCATCTCATTCTGTGGCCCAAGGTCTGTACGGGGCAGCTACCCAGTGTGTGTCCTTTTCAATTCAATAGGCAGGAGTTCAAGGGCAGGCTCTTCAAGTTGGGCTCCCAAGTCTGGGGAAAACTTTGCTGGGATCCAGCTTTGCTCACTCCCCTGTGCTTCCAGGGAGGGGCATCCACAGAACAAACATCAGTTGTCCTGGGTCCAAGAATAGTTATGGTGATTAATTAAGCTACAGAATTAATTAATTAATTAATCAAGCTACAGATACCAGCAATGCTAAACTGGAGGAAGTGGGAGGTGGTGAGGTTTGGGGAAGCCCACTCGTTCCATTCTCAGGGTCCTAGGATGGAGGACAAGGAGACAGGACTCTGAAAGGACTCCTTCCAGGGGCATCTGGAAAAATCCCCAGCCGGTGGATTGGTCTCTAATTTCTCACAGTGGGCCACCTGCTTTGGAATCATTGAGGAAGATTATTAAAGACACAGATTTGTTGGTGCCTCTGGTCCCTCCTAACCAGGGTCCCGGAGTCAAGGCTTAGGGGCTGTGTGGGTCACAGGGTCTCCAGATGATTCTGAGAAACTTCAGCTAATCACTCAGGACCTGGGAGTTTTGAGTTTAAAATCGAGGAGGAGAAACAAATGCCTGCCCTCTGGTTTTATGTGCTAACATGTACCAAAAGCCTTAAATTCTGAGGAAAAGGGAAAACGTACAAGAAGTAATTTCCTGGAGTTTTCATTCTCATCTTCCAGAATTCCATGGTGCCAGCCATGATGTTAAGCAACTATTAACTTCAGCTATTGACCATTTTACGGACATGGAAACTGAGCTGAAGGTGACCCAGCTGCTGCCTAGACACCAACCAGTTGGGTCTGCAAGACTTTAGCTTCTGCTTCTCCTTCCCTGTCCCCAGGTGCCCTTCCTCCCAAGAGTTTGTGATCCAAACTAGTCCTTCCTTGCCTAGAGGAAGGCAGGATAGGGTGCCTGGTCAAAAGGTGTGTATCAGCGTTCGCTGTCCCTCAGGCCCTGCGCTAGTTGCTTCACAGGAATTCTCGTCTAATCCTCCACTCAGGGAAGTAAACAAGGAGGCAAATAAGGACAGAGAGATTAAGCAACTTGCTCAATGTCTCACAGCTCTAAGGCTGTGGGCTCCAGGGGCCTTGGGGATCCTGCTCCCAGCCTTAGCTCTTTTTTTAAATTTATTAAAAATTAAAAAAAAATTTTTTTGGCTGCGTTGGGTCTTCGTTGCTGCACATGGGCTTTCTCTAGTTACGGCGAGCAGGGGCTACTCTTCATTGCGCGTGGCTTCTCTTATTGCAGAGCACAGGCTCTAGGCTCGGGGGCTTCAGTAGTCGTGGCACGCAGGCTCAGTAGTTGTGGCTCACAGTCTGTAGAGTGCAGGCTCAGTAGTTGTGGCACACAGGCTTAGTTGCTCCGCGGCATGTGGGATCTTCCTGGACCAGGGCTTTAACCCGTGTCCCCTGCATTGGCAGGTGGATTCTTAACCACTTCACCACCAGGGAATCCCCCCAGCCTTAGCTCTTGACCTAAGCACCACTTCCCAGTTGCCACGGTGACTTAGCTTTTGGCTACAAGACCCAGAAGAGGCAACTCAAACGTGTTCAACTGTGAGCTCTTAAATCCATGCCCCTCTCCTGCTCCATATATAACATAAACACATGCCCTCCTCTCATGACACACATGCACACACATGCACATACACACACCATCCTCCCGTGCACACACACACTGGTGACTCGAGCCAGGGCTGTGATAAGGGGATGGTGAGTTTGGACTGTGCAGCTGCCGCTGCTTTTCTCAGGAAGCCGGGAGCTCACTGGATGTGTTGACTGGCTTGGCAAAGAGGAAAGTGCTCACAAGTCAGCAGTGGGGACTGGCTGTGCCACACCCCAGGGGCCTGCCAAGACCCAGAGAGGCTTCGAGGGGGAGGGGAGAGAGGAGAGCGAGGTCCTTGGTCCTCGCCATGGGATCAGCGAGGTCACAGCTCTAGCAGGCAGCATCTGGGTGCCTACAGGAGGTAAGTAATGGGCCATAAATAATGCATCAGGGTGAGGCAGGAGCTGGTGGAAGAGAGAGACTCTGGATTTGGAGCCAGGAGACCCAGGAAGGAATCCCACCCTTGCTTTGAATTGAGGAAGGCTGGGACCTCCGTCTCATGAGCTGTTTCCCAAAATGTAAGCCAGGGGTACTAATCGTAATGACTGGCCACTGTGAGGATAACAAGAGAAAAGAGGATGCAAATGAGTATGAACAGAAAGGTCTTATCCAAATGTGAGGTGGTCTTATTGCTCTTACAATCATTATTCCATCTAGAGGCAGTAGAGCGCAGTGGGTAAGAACAGAGACCCTGGAGCCCCCCTGCCTTTGTTCAGGCCCAATTACTGGCAGTAACTTTACCTTTCTAGACCTCAGTTTCCTAATCTGTAAAATGGGAATAACGATGGCACCCATCACATGGAATCATTATGAGGGCCGAACCAGTTAAGAATGCTTGGTATAGTGCCCAGCACAGTGGAGAAAGACACAAGAGCTGACTATTCTCTCCTCTCGTAGATTGGTATCATCATGGTACTTACACAGTAGGGCTTGTTATGGACGGAATGTTTGTGTCCCCCAAATTCATATATTGAAATCCTAATGCCCCCCCGCCAATGTGATGCTATTTGGAGTTGGGGGCCTTTGAGAGGTGATTAGGTTATGAGGGTGGGGTGTTCAGAAGTGGGATTAGTGCCCTTATAAAAGGATCCCAGAGGGCTCGCTCTGCTCCACCTCCTCCTGCCCCATGTGAGGACACAGTGAGAAAACAGCTGTCTGCAACCTGGGAGAGGGTCCTCCCCAGGACCTGACCATGCTGGCACCCTGATCTCAGACTTCCAGCCTCTAGAACTGTTTATAAGCCACCCAGTTATGGTATTTTGTTATAGCAGCCCGAGCCGACTAACAGCTGTTAGGACCTGCCAGCAGAGGTACAGACTCAGTGCATGGTGTCCCTTCTGCTTATGGAAGCAGCAGGCGTTCACCCAAAGATGGCATCCTCAGGCCTGAGGCCATGGACAGTCCAGGATGCTGACTCAGCCTGCCCAGCAGCACTGCTCACTCACACCCTGGGGCTCCCTTTCCCTAGAAGGCCCCTCATGTCATTCTCTGTGACCCCACTCAGCCCAGCCTGCCAAGCCAATGGCTAGGATCAAACTCTAACCCATCCTGAGACTTGAGACCTCCCGATTAGGCCTCTGATGTAGTAAATCCAGAATATGCAAAAATACTTTTTTCTCGTATGTCTTTCCTGATAGTAAGTGGGGTACATACAGTAATGATCTAATTCAGCTCAGCAATCATTTAATAAGTGACCTAAGTGTGATCCTCAGCGTCAGGCATTGGGCACCGTACTAGTTTTTATTGCTGATGTGAAAAATTAACCACATTAGTGGCTTAAAACATACACATAAATTTTCTTATAGATCTGGAGGCCCAGAGTCTGGAATGGGTATCCCTGGGGCTAAAATCGGATGTTGGCAGGGCTGCATTCCTTTTGGAGGCTCTAGAGGAGAATCCATTTCCTTGCTTTTTCCAGCTTCTAGAGACCATCTGCTTTCCCTGGCATATGGCCCTTTCCTCCATCTTCAAAGCTAGCAATGCCGCCAAGCCAAGTCCTCATGCTGCCGTCTCTCTGGTTCTCTCCTGCCTCCCTCTCCCACTTTGAAGGATCCACGTGATTACATCGGGCCCACCCAGATAATCCAGGATCATCTCCTTCCTTTCAAGTCAGCTGATAAGCAACTTCACTTCATCTGCAACCTTCATTCCCCTCTGCCAAGTAATGTGACATATTCATGGGTTCCAGGGATGAGGACACTGACGTATGTGACCACAAATCATTCACGGTGAGCCAAGTGCTGCATTGGTACTTTGCAATCACTCACTCACTCACTCATTTATTCAACAGATATTGGTGGAGGGCTCCCACCTACTGAGCTCATCGTAAGTACCAGGCCCAGTGCTGGATGCTGAGGCTTAACAGCCAACAAGACACAGTCCCTGCTCTCAGGAAGCTCATAGTCCAGGGCGGAGATGGACCGGCACACAGACAGCCACTGTACAGCTGAGCCAGTTACTTCACTTCTCTGAACCTGTTTCTTCATCTGTAAAATCAGAAAAATATAACTATAGCTCTCTCTCCAAATGTTGGGAGATTCAAATGAGATAACGTATGTAGGTGATGCTCTTAGCACTATGCCTGGCATATAGTAAGGGTTTCTTAAATGGTAGACTATTATTATTGGTATTATTATTGAGAATGTGGTATGATGGAAGCACAGAGGAAGGCAGTCAGGGAATCAGGGAGTCAGGTGAAGTCTAAATTGACACCCCCAGGGATGAGCAGGATTAGCCCAGGGAAGTGTAGGAAGTGGAAGGAAGGGGTCCCTGGGCAGAAAGAATGCACGTGCAAAGGCCCTGTGGTGAACAGGCCTCTCGATCCTCATGATACCCCAATAGCCCACCAGGTCTCTTCCTGCTGTGTACATGAGTTGTGCTCCCACTCCCAAAGTCCAGAGGCCAGAAAGACCTCCCGGCTTCTAAACACCCAGCTCCAAGGCAGTACTGCGCCCACTGTACTCGTCACGAGGATCCCACCTGCCCCCACACTTTGTACCTGGAACCACAAAATTCATTGTCCTAACAGCCACTCATCAATGGCCCCCAACTAGGTGCTGGGCCCTGAGCTGAGGGCTCTTCAGTTAGCAACTCACTAACTCCTCACAGCTATATAATTAGACCTGTTGGAGAGAGGAGGAAATTCTGCAAGTGTGTGAAACTTATCCAAGGTCACCCAGGTAGTAGATGGTGAAACCCAAGGCTGTTCTGACTCCCCATCTCAAGGCCCGCTCAGGCCAACAGCCCAGGCCTTTGATGGCTCAGCTCCATGCATGGAGGCTGGACCATGAGGAAACGGGATGAAGTGGGACCTTAGAAGAACATCTGGTCTACCCTAGAGTTTGAACTAGGGGTGCCTGGAGCCTGAGGTAAGGGCCAGGGCAGGGGCCAGGGCATTTGTTAAAAAGAACAGGCTCGTCTCTTTCCCAGGATAAGCTGCAACAGCAGCAAGGCGCAAGAAAACAAAGGACAAACTGGCTTGGACACTTAAGGAGGGTCCCAGACTGAGCCCTCCCACCCTCAGCAAAGCCTGGTCCTACCCAAGAGCGGGGACACCCAACCCAGAGCTAACGCAGGAGCCAGAGGGAGCTTCTCAGCCTATCTGTTCCTTGACTGGGGACAAAGCTGTGTGGACAAACAAGAAAAGCATATATATCAGAGTCCTGGTATACACTGGTGGCTCCTGGCCCCTTCCCTCATCTTCAAAGCCAACAATGTAGGGCCGCCTGTTTTCTCTTGGGGAGTGCTAACCCCTGTCACATCATGATGTCCGGACTACCTTCTTGGAGTTAAACTTCCTTTCTTGTATGAAATCATGGTGATAATAGACGACAGTGTGCGTGTGCTTGTGGCAAAATAAATGATTGGTATCTGTGCAGCAAGGGGTTAGCTCAGCAGGCTTGGATTGCTCGAATCCTGGACTTTCCAAAGAAAGGACTAGTCCTTGGTGCTCCTGCTGCCTGACGGGAGTGTTTGTGTGTGTTTGAGGCCTTGGACCACACTGTATGGGTCTGACCAGATAGTTAACACTCACAGTGTGACCTCTGGGGAAAGCCTGTGTTGGAGGCCCGAGGCCCTGGGCCACACTGTGTCAACTTGACTTCTGGGGGCCTGGAGACTGAGCAGCTTAGGTCAGTTGCGCAGGTGCTGCATGCCTATGTGACCGACTCTCAGTAAAAACCCTGCACTCCAAGGCTCAGGTGAGCGTTCCGCGGTTGGTACTCTGCTCGTGTTATCACACATCAGTGCTGGAAGCATTGACTGTGCCCCTGTGCGACCCCACTGGGAGGGGCACTGGAAGCTTGCGCCTGGTGTCTCCTGGACTCCACTCGTGCACCCTTCCTCTTTACTGATTTGATCCGTGTCCTTTCGCTGCAGTAAATGGTAACCATGAAGGAAATGGCTTTTCTGAGTTTTATGAGTCCTTAGTAAATCATCAAGCTTGAGGGTGGTCTTGGGGACCCTCAACACAGCGTCCTCTGTCGGTTCCTCAGTTTCTATTGTCTGGAAACTTGGTTGGAACCCCTGATTCAACCCAATCCTGTCATTGTGGTGCTGAGGACACTGCGGCCCCCAGAGAGGGAGGCGTGCCCGGGGCAGCCTATAGGGTCCACCCTAGGTCTGGGGCATGGCACCCCAACTCTGGGCATGGCTTTAGCTCAGGCCTGGGGTGGGGCTGGGACAATCACCCTGTAGAAAGGGGGCCATTCTCTCCAGAACTGCAGGACAAAGGCTTCTCCAGACACGTGTGTCCGCTTTGGAAGGAGAATGGCTTAGCTCTCCTCCAAAGAGCAAATCTTAGCTTTTCGTCTGCTTTCTGCAAATTCACGTCTACGTAAGAGCTCCCTGGGGCCCAGGGAAAGCTGTGCCTCCTCCCTGACCTCTTGGTCCTCCCTTCCCGCTGAAAGTGGGGTTGATCAGGTCCCTCAGGCTCACGACTGGGGCCAGCAGCAGAGTTAGGATCAAGGAAAGCCTGGAGGGCCACCCAGCACCCGCCAGGAGAGCTGTCTTTCCCTGGAACACTTCCTGTCCTTCAGGGGAAACTGAGACAGGGAACTCTTAGCTCTGGACCTTGTGACAAAGTGTGGACTTAAAAACATTCCTGGGCTTCCCTGGTGGCGCAGTGGTTGAGAGTCCACCTGCCAATGCAGGGGACACAGGTTCGTGCCCCGGTCCGGGAAGATTCCACATGCTGTGGAGCAGCTGGGCCCGTGAGCCATGGCTGCTGAGCCTGTGTATCTGGAGCCTGTGCTCCGCAACAGGAGAGGCCACAGCAGTGAGAGGCCCGGTACTGCAAAAGAAAAAAAAAAAAAAACATTCCTGAATCTGGGGCCAAATAGTTCCCTCCAGGACTGCCTTGGGTGTGTTTGTTTTTTTAGCTTTTTATTTGAAATAATTATAGATTTACAGGAAGTTGCAAAATAATAGAGAGAGGTCCTGTGTACCCTTAACTAAGTTTCCTCCAGTGGTAACACCTTACACATACAAGATCAAAAAAACTCAGGCTTTAAAGTTAAATTAGCACAATTGGGAAGGTGGGGCTGGCAACCACTCCACTCCTTCTCCAAGATTCCCCCAAGAACCTGCATAGGTGCGAAGCCAATCGGGACACCACACACAGGTCTCCTTTCAAGGATGGATGGGCTGGCATTGGCGGAGGTCAGAGACCAAGCACCCAGGCAAAGGGAGGCTGCAGAGTGGCCTTAGGAGGTCATCCAAGAGATGTGGGAAAGCAGCATCTTGGGGTAAATTGCTAGCAACACTGTTTCCAACAATGCAAAATTGGAAACATCCTAAATGCCCAACACTATGGGATCGGCTAAGAAAATAATGAAGCATCCACACAGTACAGTGCAGCTATTATCATTACGTTGCGGAAGAATAGTTTTTATCAGGGTAAATGTTCACGATATACTGGCAAGTGAAAAAAGATTGAGTGGCAAAAATATGTGCAGTATGATTCCTTGGGGGGAAACGCACACACACACACACACACACACACAGTGCTGAAGGACATACCCCTCCCCTCTGTCCCAATGTTAACATGTTAACACTGGTTATCTTTAGGCAATGGAATTATGAGTGATTTTAATTTTTCCTCTGCATTGTTTTCTGCATTGAGCATATATGACTATTAGAATTTTAAAAATATATTATCAGACCTACCCCTTGCCTGGACTCAGCACATACTGGGGCTCCATGTGTCGTAGAGCTTCCAGGGGAGGTGGAAGGGCATTCTCAAAGGGACCTGGAGGAGGTTCTGCTGTCCTCTTGGATCGGGGAGGACAGATTGGGGTGTCTGGAGTCTCCTGGAGAGCAAAGGGCAGGCACTGAAGGGGGAGGGTCTTAACATGTTATGGGAGAAAGGGGGTGGCAACATAGCCACTGCGTGGTCCAGGGTGGCCCAGGAGGGGGGAGCAGAGAATCTGGTGGCTGGTGAAATTCCAGAGGCAGCTTGAGACCAGACACTCACCGCTGCCTACTTGCTCATTCCAGCTTCCTCACCATCTGCTCACGCACACCCAGCCTTCTCCACCTAAATGCACGAGCTCCTGTCAGAGGGCAGGGCTGCAACATGCTCAGCTCTGTGCCTCCCTGAGCTTAGCATGGGGCCTAGCTGACCCACTGTGGGATGGATGGATGGATGGATGGATGGATGCTCTCCCCCAAACACCCTCTCTTCTATCTCCATCTGCCGACCGTCTACCTCTCTGCAGGCTCAGATGCCCCTACCTCCATGAAGCCCTTGCTGACCGCTCCAGGCCCCCGTGTACTGCACGGTAACCTCAATTGCACATGTTAGCAGAGTCCGCCCAGTACCCAGATTATGGCACTCTGAGGTGGTTTCCTCCATTGGGGTACAAACCTGAAAGGCAAGGTCAGTGCCTGGTCTGCTCTGGTTCTCCAGTGCACTCAGCACAGGGCTTGCCACCAAAGAGGCACTCAACCAAGCCTATAAAAGAAGAGAAAGGATCCTCTCTTCTCTCCCTGAGGCCATCTTACTCATCATTAGTGAGGGGAGTGTTAGTGGGGACAGGGGGACAGTTCCTGCTCAACCTCCCCCTGCTAACAGAGGGAGATTCGATGGCCCCAGGCTCCCCGGCACCCCTGACCCCACCTGCTGCTGCTTTTCACTTGCTCCCAGTCACGGTCACAAGGGGACTGGAGAGGAACGGTGACTCAGCCCAATTCATCACCACAGTGGAAAAACCCAGTCACCTGTCCTCCTGGCAAAGGGACCGGAGCTGCCTCTGCATCTGAAGGGCAGCGAGCCATACTTTTCTCAAGGTCCTTTTGTCTTTCGCCTGCTGAAAAATCAAAGAGCAAAGGATGTAGGAATATTATCACTTGACACTGTAGACTTGCAGTGTGATGCGACTCTCAGTGACCCAGGATGGTGTGTTTCCTCCATGCCAGGCTCCGAGTTAAGTGCCCGTGTGTGTCATCTCACAGCAGTTTCACAACAAGTCCATTATTATCTGAAGTGGGCACTGGCCACTCTTTTGGCCATCAGCATCTGACATGCCCTTCCTATGAGGCAGAGTCCACCTCCTACTAGAGGAACTGAAAACACATTTTTCCCAGCCTCCCTTGAAGCTTTGACAGAGTGCCTTTTACAGGCATCTCCAATCAGACATCGCATTCCTGACTGTGAATTAGAAACTGGTGACACGAACAAGCCGAGACCATACCAAGTCCATTCTGGTGACAGTGTGGCAGTGGCAGCAGCAGCCCCTCTGGCTTCAGAGGCAGCCATGGTCCTGGTGCCAGCACCCCGTGTCCCTGCCCAGGGGCGGTGCTGGCTGCAGCATCTGTTCCCGGGGATGGCAGCAGTGGTTTTGACCCCAGACCAATGCTACAGGGTTGTGCCTGGCTCCTGAGGTCCTGAGGGCTGCCCGTCATCCTTTTAACAAAGCCCTGTTTTGCTTAAATCAGACAGTAGGTTTCTATTTCCTGCAGTCACCCAGACTGATTCGGTAGCCTGAGTTTCCGGATGGGGAAATGAAGGCCCAAAGAGATGTTCAGACAGGCTGGGTCTCGTCTCTAGCTGAGGTACAGGCCAGTCTCCTCCCTGGTTTACAAATGGGAAAAGGGAAGTCCAGAGAGGGCCACAACTTTAGCAGCATCTTTCAGGTAATGAGGAGCAAGGCTTGAGGGATGTGACTTGGAGCCCCCCCGTCCCAGCCAACAGCTTGGCCATATGCCACGCTTGGCTCTCCTCTGTTAAAAACCCTGCCACCCAGCCTGCCCCCAAACACCCTGCCTCCCGCAAAGGGATGAAGAAGAGCCCTGGAGCAGAAGGAACTGAGAGCTTGTGCTTCTGCTCACTCAGCTGGGACTCTTCTGCCCAGCATGACTGACTCCTCCAGAAGGGGTCAGGGCCTCCCTCCCTGCCTATCCCATGAGCACCTTTTCTTTCTTTGTTTTTTTTAAATAAATTTATTTATTTTATTTATTTTTGGCTGTGTTGGGTCTTCGTTGCTGCATGCAGGCTTTCTCTAGTTGTGGCGAGCAGGGGCTACTCTTCGTTGTGGTGCGTGGGCTTGTCATTGCGGTGGCTTCTCTTGTTGTGGAGCATGGGCTCTAGGCGTGCGGGCTTCAGTAGTTGTGGCACGCGGGCTCTAGAGTGCAGGCTGAGTAGTTGTGGCGCACAGGCTTAGTTGCTCCACAGCATGTGGGATCTTCCCGGGCCAGGGATCAAACCCGTGTCCCCTGCATTGGCAGGCGGATTCTTAACCACTGCGTCACCAGGGAAGTCCTAAGCACCTTTTTTAAAAAAATAAATTTATTTATTTATGCCCATGTCGGGTCTTGTTACTGCACGCGGGCTTTCTCTAGTTGCAGTGAGCGGGGCCTACTCTTCGTTGCGGTGCGAGGGCTTCTCATTGTGGTGGCTTCTCTTGTTGCGGAGCACGGGCTGTAGGCACAAGGGCTTCAGTAGTTGTGGCACATGGGCTTAGTTGCTCCGCGGCATGTGGGATATTCCCAGACCAGGGCTCGAACCCGTGTCCCCTGCATTGGCAGGCGGATTCTTAACTACTGCGCCACGAGGGAAGTCCCCTAAGCACCTTTTCTTGATGCAATAGCTCCCTGGTAGGGCAGTGTTCTCAGAATCACATTGCTTCATCATCTATTAAAGCTTTATTTTTTAGGGGTTTAAATCCTCAACCTAACCCCCCACACACAAATGCCCACTTGGGGTTCATGAATTATCTAAACCAGATGGATTTGTCTGCATTAGTTCAAGTCTATGGCAGACACCATTCCACACACAGATCTGTCTGTGTGCAGATGTGTCACAGTGTCAAAGCTCTTATTAGGCAGCCTTTTACATCCTCCTGGGGCCTGTATTCCAATTCAGAACAGGCTAGGCCTCATGAATTACGTTACTAGAACATCAACAGTTAGTTTTATTCAATAACCAGGCCTGAAATTATTGGAAAGGATAGAATTCAGAAAAGCCTGAAAGAATCTATGATGCAATAATAACAGTTTTATCCTCAGTAATCACAAGGACTATTTATTGAGCACTTCATCCATGTGTCTGGCACTATGCTAAGCATTTTATGCCATCATTTAATTCTTAGGAGCCCTCTGAGGTCAGCATTATCCCAGTTTTACAGAGTATAACATGAAGCCTCAGAGAGAATAAGTCACACAGCCGGGAAATTATAGAACCAGCCTGTACTCTTAAGGACCGGTTCCAGGCTTGTATACGTAGAACCAGTTTCCTGGACGTTTTGGATGTAGAGGTTTACTCTGTCACCACCTCCCCTCATCATCCCTTTACAAAGGAGGAAACTGCGAGTCAAGAATTTCCCCAAGGTGAGCCCCAGAGTTGTAAGGAGGACCCAAGCTTGCTGCCTTCTGTGCAGTTTATGTACTGCACCCCAAGCAGGAATGTGCACCCCATCTGGGGCCACCAAATCTTACCAGCTTCCTAAACGTTGCAGAGTCGGTTAATTCAAAGTCATAGTAGCTTTCACGGAAGCCTGGAGCCGAGGGAAAGCTGGGACCTCATTACAAACCAGCCCAGTTAAAGGTTCAGTGAAGGGGGAGACGCACTGAAGGATCCTTTGACGTCTCAGGCCGCACCATCCCGGACCTCCCAGATGACCTGGTCCAACACAGTCACTCTGCACCGGAAAGGCTGGAATCGGGAGGGGCAGAGCCCCGCCCAAGGTCAGTGGCAGAGCCTGAATAGAACCTCTGTCTCCAGGAGCCCTCCTCTTGAGCTGTCTTGCCCAAGTAAATTTTTTCAGGTCATCACATTTCCATTCACCCTACAGTAGGACTCCATCCAGGGACTTTGGTGTTCCCTCTTTTGGGGTAACAGGTGTGAGAGCAACGTCACTGGGCCTGACCAGAGTGAGCCTGAGCACAAAAGGGGTCCCCAGTTCCCTTTCCTGCTCGCTCAGATAATGGAGGGTGAATGGGGGAGAGCAGGGACCTCGCCACATTCGGGGGGAGGGGGCGGGGCAAGGGCCCAGAACACCTCTGGCTGGAATCACTCCCGCATGAGTTCCCCAAGGAAACCCTAGGGCTCTGAAAACGGGGGACGACGACCCAAATCCCCCTCAGCGCCTGGCTCTTCCCAACCCCCCAGGGCTTTTCCCCAGCAGCTCCCAGCCGGCGACAGGGACGGGGGAGGGGGTGCTGTCTCCTCCAGGCTCCTGGGGAATCTAAACAAAGACTGGGGCAGAGACCGCTCCCTCCCGCGGGAGTCCGACGCCACGCGGCTACCAGGGGACTGGCGGCGCGGGCGGGGCCTCCCACCGCCCCCGGCGCACTCCGAGCAGCGGGGGACCCTTCCTCCGGGCGCCTGCAGGAGGTGAGGAGCAGGCCGATCGTCCCGGGGTCTCCGCTAGGTTCGGGTGTCCGGGGGCCTAGCTCGCCAGCCCACTGGGCACTCCAGCCGCAGCGGGAGGCGGAAGCCGAGCGTGCAGAACCGCCTCCCGGGTCCAGACCCCAGGCCCGGCCCAGCACCCGGGCCGAGCGCCCACGCTCCCCGCGCCCTCGTGGGCACGCCCCCCGCGGCGCACCACCCCCGGCCCGGCCCCCGCCCCCAGCAGCGGCGGCTCTGCAGAGGGGCCGGGCGCTGCCTGCACCTGCACCCGCGCGTTGGCTGCAGCAGCGCAGAGGCCCGGCTCCCCGCCTGCGCGTCTGTCTTGCTCGCCTCACCCTAGGTGAGTCGGCGGCGCCCCGAGACCCATCTCCCCCCATTCCCCGGCCACTGCGGCCGCGGCCGGCCCCCCGCCCCGGCGCAGCCCCCGCGAGCGGGCCGCCTTGTCGCCGGGCCACACTTCGCCTACGAGGGCGGCACCCCCCCCTCCTCAGCCCACTCCGCCCCGCTCGGGCTCTTCCTCCTCGCCTTCCCGGCCAGAGGCGCGGACCCCCAGGGCCACGGCCCCGCGGCCGCCCGCGCCTCCCTGATCGCGACATCGGGGGCGGCCGGGCCTCTTTGTTCGGGCGGCGGCACAGGGGCCCACTCCCGCCGCCTCCCAGAGTGTCACCCGCACCCACCCCGCGCGCTCTCTCAGCCTCCCGGAGTTCACCCGGACCAGGTGGCGGCGGGCGCCTTTGAGGGGTGCGCGGCCGTGCAATTGGTGGATTTTTTTAAACCTGTTTGGAGGGGGGAGCGCGGCGTGGGGGGCGGCGAGAGCTCTCCCGGCTCCCGGCTGCTCTTCCTGCTTCACTTCTCGCTCTCCTGCTGTTTCCCTCCTCGCCTCCCGCGCTCCTCTCCCCTGCTCGGCTGAGCGCGGGGCGCAGACATGAAGGTGCTGGGACACAAGATAGAGCTGCTGACAGGTACCGCCGGCCTCTCCCCGCCGCTGCCCCTCTGCGCGGCCCTCGCTGCCCGCTACTTGCCGAGTTGGAGCGGGGCTTGGTGGCTGTGGCCGCGGGTTTGGGGTGGCTCGGGTTCGGGCAGGAGGAGAGGGGGTGCAGATACCAGCTAAGTCCTAGCTTGTGCGCTGCGGGTTCCTGTGCGGAGCCTGGCCCCGGGAGAGGACTTGGGGCGGTGCCCTGCTCGGCTTTGCTCTCTGAGGGGCCCGGCGTTTGGGTGGGTAGAGCGCTTGCCTCAGGGGCGCGCGTTCGAGGACTGGCCCCCTGGAGTCTCCCGACTAGTCAAGCTCTAGGCAGGTCCCCAAAAAGGGAAAGAGAGCTTAGAGCCCCTGCCCTTCAATCAGTGTCACTCAGTCCCCCCAAGAAAGGAGCTTCCTGGGCTCCCAACAGGACCTCTGCCGTGGGCCTCTGAGTTCCTGCTCCCCGTGAGAATCTGAGCACCTCTCCCTGGGAGGAGAAGTTACTTGCTCGGAGTAGAGGCCAAGTGGCCAGGAAAGTGGGAAGCCAGATTGGGCCCTGGTGACTGGGGAACTTCAGCCTTGGGGCCCCTGTGAAGAAATGGCCAGACACCGCACTGGAAACCATATCCTGGGTGCTGTGGCTGGAGATAACAGAGGACACTGGGTCTGCCCAGAAGAGTAGGCGGAACAGGGGCCAGGGGTCTGAAGGGTGGAGACGCTCTCCCAGGCATGAAGGGCAAACAGTACAGGTGGCTTCTGTGGTCTCCCCAAGGGAGAGGTGGGGAGAGACCTAGACAGGAGGATGGGGGCTAAGAAAGGGAAACAGTTGGGAAGTCCAGATCCCACCAGGTCCTGGGCTGTCGAAGTGCTCGATCAATGTGTACTGGATGGACATGTGGATTCCAGAAATCGTCCCCTGGCGCCTGGGAGGTTTGATCCCTGACTTGGAGGACCTTACCATCTAGTGCAAGGGAACAGCACAGGAGCCCTGTTACAAGAAAGGGAAGGGGGCAACAGTGTGAGGACACACTCAGGAAACAGGTTGGAGTCTGGGGGTGGGGGCAGGAGGAGAGCAGATAGATTTGAGCAAGTGGCAGCGTTTGAACTGGACCCTAAATGACAGAACTTCTATTAACCGAGTGGGAGGTGGCATTACAGGCTGAAGGATGGACGGACCAGCATACGCAGAGGCCCTGGGATGTGAGAGAGGCTTGAACTGGGAGTGATGTGACGTGAAGCAGAGGCCAGAGGGCCTGGAGTGTGTGGGATGGGGTGGGCTGGGGGTTGGGTGAAGTTTCGGGCTGTGAGTACGTGTTCAAGTAACAGTGGCCACTCCTTAGCTCATGCCAAGCTCAGAGGGAAGAGAAGGTGGGCGCTGTTCCTGGAGCGCTAGAAACACCGGCCAGGTGCTCAGAAGCGCGAGATCTGAGCCCAGTTAGCCGTGCGGCTGGCACCCCCCCCCCCCAATCCCTTGCCAGCTTGCCTTGTAGAGCTCACCTGAGGCAGGCCAGTCCTCCTGACTCCAAAGGGAACCACAGCAGCGGCTGAACTTGTTAATCCCCCCCCACCCCCACCCCCACCCACCCCGCGAGGGAAAGTTTGCACCACCCCGTGGGTTTTTAGAGCCCTGCATGCAGGACAGAACTCCTAGATCCTTCCCCTTCTCCTCTTCCAGCCCCAGAAGGGCCTGGAGGAGGAGTGTTCGTGGGAGACATGCGTCAGGGCTGCAACGGGGGTCCAGGCTTTGGGGTCCCAATACAGTGTACCCTCGTCTTCTGGGTTCATGGGTCAGGGCCCCTCCTCCCTCATCAGACAGACGTGCCCGGTTCTCACAGGCTCTCTAGACCCCTGGCCAGTCTGGAACAGGACTCCGTCGGTCACTATCATCAGTCTTGGACTCCCATTGCACCTCTCACCAGGCCCTGGGAGACAGGGCATCCCTGCCAGCCGCGCCACCGTGGTTTTTCTAGCCTTCCCTCTTTCTCCAGCTGCCTCCCATCCTCTTCCTCGTCCCACTGATCTGGGTTCAAATCCCAGCCCCGGTTCTGGCCAGCCGTGTGATTTCAGATAAGCTGCTTAACCTCCCTGACTTCAGTTTTCTCATCTTAGAGATGGAAATGTTGACGCCTCCCTCTGAGAGCCGGCGTGAGGCTCACTGAGATAGTACAGGTGGCACACCCGGATGGGGCCTGGCCCTGGTGGGCACCTCGTGGGCTTCATCTCCCCTCAGCTTCCTGGTCTTGGCTGTCCCTGTGATGGAGGGGTCCAGCTGCGCTGGCCGGTTGGCCACGAGGAAGTTTGGATCTATCTCCACCCACTTTACCCGAGTCACGTGCATCTGTGAGATTTTGACCCGTCTCCTCTGTTGGATGATGGGCAGGTCACAGGGTGGTGGCCGGTTTATTGTGGTGGCATACAGCAAGTGCTCAGTAGTTGTTGACTGAGTCCAGGCTCAGCAACGTCTCCAGGATGATTTCTTAGAGGTCTCCAACTCCTTGCCCCACACCAGCATTAGGAAATTATTTCACTGAACCTTTTGTTAAACCCATGTTTATTTAGCTGTTTATAGTTTTCACATTCTCCCATTTTATCATCATGATCATTTACCAATGAGGTCAGTCTCTGCCTCACGTCCTGCGGCTGAGAAGAGGTGGAGCTGGGTTTCAAACCTGAGTCCTGAGCCCTGAGCCATCCCATGCATTTCTTTTTTATTTTTTTTTAATCTTTCGTGTTCGCCTTCCCGCCTGCCTTCCTTCCTTCTCCACACAGCATGTGGGATTTTAGTTCCCTGACCCACACCCTGTGCACTGGAAGCACGGAGTCTTAACCACTGGACCACCAGGAAAGTCCCACCATGCGTTTCTAATTGCCTGGCTCCGGGCCAGTCTCATAGCTGCTCTACATTTCACTTTCCTCATCTGTGAAATAGGTTCGTTGTGGTACCTCCCATACAGGTGTGAGACTGTGTGCGTGTAAAACGTTGAGAGCAACATCTGGCAGGCAGGCAGCAAATGGCAGGTGTAGGGCTGTTGTCCCCGAGCTGCCTTCTGGGTCCTGGAGTCTCCTCCCCTTCCCCCTGTGCTCCAGTCATCAGATTCCCTTCCTCAGGGAAGTTCCAGTTCCTCCTCTGGGTTCTCCACACAATCCAGGCCTCCCTGAGATGTGCCTCTGGGGGACCCTGCTTTGGCCTCAGGTTCCCGTCACCTGGGACAAGGTGAGGCACGACATCTGGGGTTGGGCCCTGCTGGCCGGACATCCACAGCTCTGACACCAGGTGGGCAAAGCCAGGTACCCCTCACTTGGCTTGGAAGGATGCCCATGAGTTGTCACACGCAGCCCGAACATGTCTTTTTGTTCCAGAGGGAAGAAGGGGCTGTTCCTTCACAGGTGGGCGATGCTTAGGCGGCCGGCACTTAGAATTACAGACACCTTTACAGAGTTTTCCGGTGTAGGGAGGGCAGGGATTTGGGAATCAGAGGATGTGAATTTCAGGGTTTCCTCTCCACTTGTCAGCTCCCGAGCAAATTCTTAATTTCTCTCAGCCTCAGTCTCCTTATCAATAAATGGGAATAAAGGCCCTTCCTCGTTAGCATGGTGAGAAGGAGCCCGGAACTCTGTCCTGCCCACACACAAGCTCCCTGTAGAGTCCCCAGAGGGCAGACTCTCGGTGCCTTTTTTTATTTCTTCGTGAGATGGGGAAAAGTGGGACATTCGTCTGTTTGCAGTAGAAAGGTGATGGTTTCTGTGCATTTATACTCCAATGGTCGGTCTCCAAGATGGTTCAGAGTCAGAGATCTAAAATGGCAGATTGAGGGCTCTGAAATAGTCCCTTGGGAGCCTCAGTATTAGACGTTGGAAATTTTAAAAAATATACTTGATGTGTGATTAGAAAGCAAGCCTTTTGCCAGTTCAGTCTGGAATTTTGGTATCATTTTAATGCATGGAATGTGTATTTAAATAGTGTTTGATTGTTGGCAGGTGTGTTGACCCATATATTTATATGTGGGGGAAACGGAGGCATTGATTTACCCCAGGAGGCTGAAAATAGGACCCTGAATCCTCATGTCCAGTTCATCCATTTTAGTAAACATCACTGCTTCGCTGGGGTACTGCGAGAGATAGGTGTGAGGGGACACGTGGCCTGCAGGAAGAGGGGAGAAGGGAGCAGTTCATTAAGCGGGGCGTGGGGAGATGGGCAAGCTGTTCCGCTGGTGCAACTTCTATGAAGGGCAAGTTGGCAATGATGTATCAAAAGCTTAAAAATATGTATCATCTGTGACTCAGCAGTTGAATTTTTAGGAAAAAATAAAGATGTGTTCAGAGGTGTTTGTTCAAGGATGTTATCCCATAGTTGTTTATAGAAGAGAAGAAAAAAACGGGAAACAACCTAAATGCCCAACAGTAGGGGAGGTTAAATAAATAGGAATGCATTCAAACCAGGGAACCCCAGGCAGCTGTGAATTATGCTACCAAAAGTTATTTACCCACCTGAACAGATGTCTCCTTATATACATGTAATAACGTGATGACAGCTCACAACATGGCATTTGTCATGTGCCAGGCACAGTCCTAAGCACTTTCTGTATGTTAACTCATCATCATAACAACCCTATGAGGTATGTGCCGTTATTTCCTCCTTTTAACAGATGAGGAAACTGAAGCACAGGTTAAGTAACTTGCTTAAGGTCACACAGATGGCAAGTAACTGGCTGAAATTTGCACCAGGTTATCTGGCTCCAGAGTCCAAAATACGTTTCAGTTTAAAAAAACAAAAACCTTTTTTTCAGTGTATAGATTATTAGCACTGAAAATGAAAGGAGATAAGCAAAAATGTTAACAGTGTTTTCCTCTGGTTACTAGGATTGTATGTGATTTTTTATTTCTTTTTGCTCTTTTGCTTCTCTGACTTTTCTCAGTGAATGTGTATTGCGTGAAATTCAAGTTCTATTTTTAAAATGAAAAATGAACAAATGTACAGGGGAGAGTGCTAAGTGCTGGGGTTCGGATGAAACCAGAATTCCTACAGGAATTCTGAAGGAGAGCTGAATTCCGGGGTTGTTGGGAGGGTGTGTTCTTGGAAAACTCGAGAGAGGAAGAGTCATTCACCATGGGTATTGAAGTTGGCTTTCCATGTTTATAGGGAAGAGGATACAGACAAAGTGAGTAACGCAGATGGGGCTGCAAGGTCGTGGGGTGTGCGTGTGCGTGTGCACAGGCGTGCTAGGCTGAATTACGGCCCCCAAACATACTCAGATCCTAATTCCTAGAACCTGTGAACGTTACTTTATATGACAACAGAGACTTTGCAGTTGTCCTTAAGTTAAGGATCTGGAGATGCGGAGATTATCCAGGTGAGCCCTAAATGCAACCACATGTGTTCCTGTAATGGGAGCCAGAGGGAGATGCAGCCGCAGACCACGGAAGAAGAAGGTAATGTGACGTCTGCAGCAAGACGCTTCACTTGCTCCCACTGCTGGCCTTGTAGATGGAGGAAGGGGGCACGAGTCAAGGAATGCAGGGAACACAGCTCTAGAAGCTGGAAAAGGTGGGAGAACACATCCTCCCCCAGCACCTCCAGAGGGAGAGTGGTCCTGCCAATGCCTTGATCTCAGCTCAGGGCCACTGATTTGGGCTCCTGACCTCCGGAAGCGTAAGACATTAGACACGTCTTGTTTGAAGCCACCAAGGCTGTGGTGATTGGTTAGAGCAGCGCCAGGAAGGCAGTGCTGGGGTGCCTGCAGACCTGCCCCGGTGCCTCAGCCACCGTAGAGGCTGGCCCCGTGGCCATGGGCTTGGGGTCTGGAAACCTGCTTCTGATCAGGCCCTGGCTGTTTGACCTTGGGCTGAGCCCACAGAATAGTTCCGAGGATCAGCCGGGGAGATCATCATGACACTGTTTTGTAAGCACGAGAGCATCACCCACCCAAGCGTTGGTAGGATGTGAGCTTCTGCTTGCCTGCCACAAACCTAGTCTCTGTGTCATAACGGAAAAGCTTTCATGGCACGCCCTTCCCCTTTCCTTAATCCTCAGGTGCTTTAAACTCCAAACCACAGATGAAAGGTGTACTCCAACCAGAATGGCCATATGTCTTAAGCCCCGTCACCAGTACCTTTGAGGACTGAGATGTTTTTTCAGTTCACATGTTGGGGGCAGTGCACGGCAGGCACTGTGTGCCTGGAGATGCTCCAGTCCTGGGCAAGTGAGAATCCTGGCCTGTCCCACCCGAGCGTACCCCTGTTCCTCGTCCATCAAGTGAGTGTTCTAAGCCCACTGCGCCCAAAGCCCTTGCCAGCTCCAAAGTGTTTGCTTTGGAGACAGACATCATATGTGAACCCAGCATACTGGGACAGGGCAGAGAGGGACAGTGGTCAGCGGTGGCCTGGAGGTCCCCTGCAACCTGAAGTGGTCATCCAGGAGGACCACAGGCCGCAGAATGTTCTGGGGCTCCTTTTTACCATTGCATCTTCGGATTCACCTGATGGAAGTGCCTGGGTTGGAAGAGGCCTGAACTGCCAGGGTGGACCGTGGTGTTGCCATTCAAGTGTGGTAGGGAAGCCCTGCCTCCAAGCCCATGAGCCCTCTGACCCCACGCCCAGGCCTGGCTACCCCGTGTGATTGCCAGACAGGTGGGTGGGTGCTGGGCTTTGCTTGGCCCCTCTGGACCATGCAGGTGAAAAGACCTTAGATGTTGTGTTAGGTCTCTTGGTTGCAAGTGACAGAAACTGAACTTAGCCTGACACAAAGAAGGGAGACTAGGGTGTCTGTGCAGCACAGTGGACCTACGGCCACTGAAGGCCATCAGGCTCTGTTTCTCTCTCTCCCCCACTCCTATCAGTTCCATTCTTTGGGTTGGTTCGGCCCCAAGTCAGTCCCTTCCTCGTGGTGGCAAAATGGCTGCTGACTCACATACCATCCTCCTGATAACCCCAGCAAAGAGCTGCTCAAATATTCCAGCAAAGGCCTTGCCCTGATTGGAACCCACACCTCTCCCTGAACTGTCTCTGAAACCAAATGTAGTGTGTCCACTTGGTTGCCGCACCCCGCTCCTACCTCTCCAGCTGTTCCTGCACACTCTCTACTGCTTTCTCCTCATCTCCTTTCTCTAGGGCTCATCCTGGGGCCGCTTCTCTGTCCTCACTCACTCCCTAACTGACCTCATCTAGTCTCATGCGTTCAGACATCGTCTGTGTGGTGACGTCTCCAGTCCCAGACTCTCCCCTGAAGTGCAGACTCTTATAACCACCTGCCATTTGCAGCCCCACCTGACTCAGGTCTAAGCCAGCCGCCTGGGCTTTCCCCCCACCTCTTTTTACCAAGGTCTTCCGGACTCATAAATGGCAGCTCTCTCCCTCCCGTGGCCCAGGACAAAACCAAATCACCCTTGACTCTTCTCTCTCTCATACCCCACAGCTGATCCATCCGCAGCTCCCCCCTGGAGCTACCCTCAGAACATACCCAGAACCTGAGGACTTCTCACCACCTCCACAACGGCCGTCAGCATCTCTCTCCCGGATTAATACAGTGACTGGTCTCCCTGTTTCCACCCTCACCCCCTAGGTCTGTTCTACACATAGAACATGGAAGGAAATCCTGTCACATCATCCCACTGCTCAAACCCCTCCAAGGCACCTCACTCAGGAAAAGCCGGAGTTTTTCTAACAACCTTTTAGACGAAACGTGATCTGATGCCTCTGCTCTTCCCTCTTGGGCCTCATTCCTCCTTGTCTCCCCCAACTCACTCTGCTCCAGCCACGCTGGCTTCCTCACATCCACCTGAACACGCCAGGCAAACCCCTGCCTCACAGCCTTAGCGCTTGCTATTCCCTCTGCCCTGAGCGCTCTTCCAGGCATCCACAAGGGCCCCCCCCCCCACCTCCTCCACGTCCTTGCTCTGGTCACCTTCTCAGTGAGGCCTGCTCCCACACCCTGTTTCAGATTGCAGCCCCCAGCCCCATGCTCTTTCCCCTTCTGTGACATTGCTTCCTTGTGCACCTGGCATGTCTGACGCACTGTATATTTACTTAGATTTGTTGATTGTTTGCCTACCCCCTCCCCTGAAAGTTCCACAAAGGTAGGACTTTTTGTCTGTAATGATCAATCTTTTATCTCTGGTGCCTAGAATAGTGCTTGACACATAGTAGCTGCTCAATCAATATCTGGTGAGTGAATGAATGAAGGAAGGAAGGAAGGACTTAGGCCTGGGGCACTTGGCCGCCCCTGGCCGCCCCTGAGGGTGTGGTCATCCCTGTACTGCATGGACTGAGGATGGGGCAGGGGTGCCATTTCCACAACCAGGTGCTGTTATGAGAAGAAATGGCCTGGGGTTGAGCAGGGCCCCCCTTCTGCAGACATATGTGAGGCAGGAAGACCCTGGGAGTTGCTTGGAGTGGGCGCTCCTCTGCCAGGTGAGTGTGCCGTTCTTCAGAACACGAGTGCGTGAGGCAATTCAGAGGGAAAGGGGGCTTTCCAGGAGAGAAATAGCCAGTGAGAAAGCTGCCCCTTCGGCCTCTCTCTCTCCTGCCGACCACGTTGCAGACCTCCGAGCTGGAGGAGGCTTGTTGCCTCGGCTTACCCCTTTGAATCTGGCGCAAAGATCCAGGACAAGCGTATCTTTGTTTCTGGAACATTTGCCAAATTAGGCAAAGATACAGGACTGAACTGAGGCACCTGTGTTAAAGAAACTTGAGAATTTGTGGCCGAAAGTGCCAAACTGAGCTTTTTAACTTTTGGATGTGGGTCTTAGTTACTCGTGTTGATGCAGTTACTGTGTGCTGGAAGGGGCTGGCGCACTCCCTGAAGCGAGGATGCTGTTCAATGCAGAGAGGAGGCTGTGGGCTCTGGATCAGCCCTAGAATTTCCCTGTGTCCCCTTGGGCAAGCCCCATCCTGTTCCTTTTCTTTGAGTTCCTTTAGCATGTTAGGCTGGGTCTCCAAGAAAATTGTCCCAAGTTTAGATTAGCTTCAATGACATGTGACAGAAAACCCACGATAATAATAGATTCAACAACAAAACAGAAACAGACTCACAGACATAGAAAACAAACTTATGGTTACCAAAGGGGGAAGTGGGGGGAGGGATAAAATAGGAGTTTGGGATACACAAAGTATAGATACGTGCTACTATATATAAAATAGATAAACAAGGACCTACTGTATAGCACAGGGTATTCTACTCAATACTCTGTAACGACCTATATGGGAAAAGAATCTGAAATATATATATATATATATATGTAAAACTGAATCACTTTGCTCAACACCTAAAACTAACACAATATTATAAATCAACTATACCTCAATTAAAAAATAGATTAAACAAGATAAAAGTGTGTTTCCCTCTTTCATAAGCAGAGTCTAGAGATAGGCCATCCAGAATTATGACTTCATGATTCTCAGGAACCTAGACTTCTATATTGCCACTCTGCCACCTTTAGTATCCAGCCTCAGGGTCCAAAATGGCTGTCAAGCTCCCACCATCACATCTATATTCCAGCCAGCAGGAGGAAGGAAAGGTTGAAGAATGACATGTCTCCTCCCTTTAAGAGCACTACCCCAAAGTCACATGCTTCCACTTACATCTAACTGGCTGATTGCTGTCACATGGTCATAAATAGGCTTTATTCCCATTGTCTACCTGCTTGTCTAAAATTTGGGAATCTATTAAGAAGAAGAAGAGAACAGGTATTGGGGGACAATTAACAGTCTCTGCCCCAGTAGGACTTTTTACTGGCTCCGTACAGAAGCTGCTCACATGGAGTGTGTTGTTGGGATTCCAGTTCTGTCTGCCCTTGCCCTTGGTCTGGGGATTGGAGGCTTATTATGTCTGCATTTATAGCAATTTTTTTTTTTTTTTTTTTTTTTTTTGTGGTACGCGGGCCTCTCACTGTTGTGGCCTCTCCCGTTGCGGAGCACAGGCTCCGGACGCGCAGGCTCAGCGGCCATGGCCCACGGGCCCAGCTGCTCCGCGGCATGTGGGATCTTCCCGGACCGGGGCACGAACCCGTGTCCCCTGCATCGGCAGGCGGACTCTCAATCACTGTGCCACCAGGGAAGCCCCTATGTCTGCATTTAATACCTGGAACCACGTGTGTACAGAAACAGAGTTCACACATTGCTGCTGTACCTCAACAGAAGAAAGTTTTATAAAAGAGCTATGTTGGGCTTCCCTGGTGGCGCAGTGGTTGAGAGTCCACCTGCCGATGCAGGGGACATGGGTTCGTGCCCCGGTCTGGGAAGATCCTACGTGCCGCGGAGAGGCTGGGCCCATGGGCCATGGCCGCTGAACCTGCTCGTCCGGAGCCTGTGCTCCGCAACGGGAGGGGCCACAAGAGTGAGAGGCCCGCGTACCGCAAAAAAAAAAAAAGAGCTATGTTATGGCAACTCTTAAGATGCACCGTTTTTTTCATAACATCTCTAAAATACAGTCTCTGTAGGTAAGTTGGGCACCAGGACTACTGTCCTTGCCATCACATGTACACCAAAATTTGCTGCTTGGAGAGAAATCCTGGAATCAGTAGTGGAGCACTCTTGGGAAATGCTGCACCACAGATGATCTTAATGTCAGAGGAGCTGGGACTTCATGGAAAAGCATAGCCAGTAACAACTTCAAGACGGAGTGATTCGGAGGCACTGGACCCTGAATGTGAAGAAGTTTTAGGAAGACCCGACACAGTTTATTTCACTTGTATTTTCCTTTTTAAGAATTTACAAGTGTTGTAAGCAACTATACTTCAATTTAAAAAAAAAAGAATTTACAAGAGTGCTAGATGCTTTTAAAAATTTGGGTCTGGGACTTCCCTGGTGGTCCAGTGGCTAAGACTCCGCACTCCCGATGCAGGGGGCCCAGGTTCGATCCCTGGTCAGGAAACTAGATCCCACATGCCGCAACTAAAGACCCCACATGCTGCAACTAAAGACCCCGCATGCCGCAGCTAAAAGATGCCACATGCTGCAACTAAAAGATCCTGCACAGACGAAGATCCCGCATGCTGCAACTAAGACCCAGCACAGCTAAATAAATAAATAAATATTTTTTTAAAATTTTGGGCCTAAGTCTAAAACAATAAAATATTAAAAAAATAAAGTAAGTCCCCAAAGTTCTGAATAGTAAGAACTCATTATGTGAGTAGCAGTTCTGAAATTACTTTGTGTGTATACTAGGAGTGAACAAATAAAAATATTGGGGATAATGAGAACCAGGTTTCTCATTGTGGAAGAAAAACAATTACAATTAAAGAAAGGGGGGAAGTTAGAATAAACTGAGAGGTGTTGAATTGGAATTAGAGGTATCAGTATAAATTCCAGACTTTTAATAGATATACAGATACATAGATATAGAATGTGTGTGTGTGTGTGTGTGAGTGATTGAGGCAGAAAAAATGCAAGGTGAGTTTGGAACATCATATAGGGCTAGAAAATTAGAAACAACTCAAAAAAATGATGGGCGCGTGGTGAAAGGACCCAAGAGCCAGCTTGAAGGAACTCCCAATGGCCAAATCTGGCACAATCAGAGCAATAAAGTAATAATAGAGATTGATTATAACCCATAGAATAAAATAAGTAATTGAATAAATAAGTAGATGGAGAAGAAAAGACAGCTCTTTTTCTTCGAGGAGAATTCCAGTTAATGTAGAAGAGATGATGGAAATAGAAAATTATCGTTAAGCAAATACCACAGTAATAACTGTAGGCAAGCATCATCCATGGTTGCTAAAATTAGTGCGCGAAAGTATGATGAGAAACAGGATGTCTGCATAGTCTCAGAGTATCTTCCCACAAGATACGTATTAATTACAAAGGGAAAAATAGTAACTTTACACTGGAGAAACGTGGCAGACACCACCTGAATCGGGTGATCAAGCTTAACATCCCCAATAATAAAACAGATTGACATCTTGTAACCCATAAAATGGTACAATGACAAGGGCACATCTCTTCTGCTGTATTCTTACTAAAAATGCATCACCTTGGTCTAATCAGAAAACAACAGACAAACCCAGACTGAGGGACATTCTACAGATTTAACTAATCAGTATTTTTCAAGTGTCAACATCATAAAAGACAGACTGAGGCACTGTCCCTGATTGGAAGAGACTGCATGACAACTCTGTGCAATGTGGCATCCTGGACTGGGAGACTATTGGGAAAACTGGTGAAATTCATCTCAGGTCTGCAGATTACTTCACCATATTGTATCAGTATTTTCTTTCCTGGTTCCTCTTAATTGTATTAAGGTTCTGTAGCATGGTGACATTAGGGGAAGCTGAGTGAAAGGTATATGGGAAGTTTCTGTGCTTTGTTTTTTCTTTGACTTTTCTAAATTTGTAATTATTTCAAAATAAAAAGTTAAAAGGTAGAGGACAGTATTATGCCTTAATTTAATTGGCAGTGTTTTTTCTCTTCTTTTGGTACATAAAATGTTAGTGTCAGCTATGAGCGATGGTATCTTAGATTTGATAATGTCTGCCGTGTAGAGTAAAGTCTCCTTTTAGACCCTTCCAAACCCATGTCTTTCTCCAGAGGTGAGCATTACTGTTACCCTGATTCATTTGAGGATTTAATTTGCAAATATATGTACCTGTTTGATGCATGTATTTTTTACATAAATGGGGCTTATTTATTTATACTTACTATTCTGCGGCATTCCTTTTTCTCTTAACTGCATATTTTAGAATGCTTTCCCTATCTGTTTGAGTGGAGCTGCCTTAATTTTTAAATAGCTGCATGGTGCTCTGGGGTGTAGATGTGCCATGGTTTATTTAACCATCCTCCTGACATTTGTTTGGGTTGTTTTCAGCTTTTTCCTGTTCCAAAGAGTGCTGCAGTGAGCATCCCTGTGCACAGCCTCTTAGTGTTTTTCTTTAGGATAAATATCTAGAGATATAATTGCAAAGTTGATAGATGTTTGCATTTTTGCAAACTACCAACCCGCCCTCCAGATGAAGGTGAACCCACTGCAGTTGAGCCAACAGTGTATGAGAGTATGTGCTGTTTCCCCACAAGCTCACCAACGCTGAATGTTACCAGTCGTTTAATACTTTGCAGTCTGGGTGAAGAAGCGTTCCTTCACTCCATCTCATTCAACAAAAACATATCAAGTGTCAGAAAATATTAACAATCGTTTT